>NW_022196911.1:7420306-7477552 GCF_008632895.1 Mastomys coucha | reverse complement strand
AAAAAAAAAAAAAAAAAAAACAATCAGGAGTCAGAGGGAAGCTGACAGACTGAAATGGCTTCTGCCCTCCACAGGGAGCTAGAGGCTGCTCCATTGACCTCCTCCTGAGGCTGCCTGGGCTGGCCTGCACAGAGTGGGTGGAAGAACACATCCTCAGAGTTACTTACTTTTCATCTGGGTGGTGACAGACAGAAACAAGTTTTCCACGGACTTATTAAACCCTCTGAAGTGGCCAAGTTCCTGTAACTAAAATAGAAACAGGAGGCTGTGTGGTTATATCACCAGCGGTCTTTGCCCCACTGTCTCCAGGCTGCCAGCCTCCAAACACTGCGGGAGGGAAGGCGTGGGAAGGTGTGTGGGCGTGGGTATATGCCCGTGTGTCTGGAGGGCACAAGCCCCCTGGCAAACAGGCATCCTTAGCACGCTGCCATCTTTCTCTGGATTTTGCAGCCCCATTAAAGGATGGAGCATTATCAACAGGCAGTTCACAAGATAACAACTACCTTTTAGACGTAATGACTGACATTTCATTGCCTCAGAGATGGTACTCAGCTAATTACTGCTTGTTTGACCTCCTTTGTCTTCTAGCCCTACCCAACTCCCATGTAGACAGCACAGAATGCAGGTGACATGGGGGCTGACAGTACTATAAGGACAAGGTGACCAAGCTGAACACAAAGAGCTCTCTCCCCCAAAGGGAACATAGAAAAAGGGATAACAGTATCTTTGATGAGGTCTCATCCCTCCATCTACCCATTCATTGGCCATTCATCTGTCTGTTCACCCACTGTCTATTCATGTGTCCACTATTTATTAATCTACTTCTATCTACCTACCAAGTCATCTACTCATCTGTCTACCTATCCATCCATTCATCCAGTGTCATTCCATCCATCCATCCATCCATCCATCCATCCAACCAGCCATCCAGCCATCCAGTTTCTACTTGTCTATCCACTGCCTCCTCAACACCTCATGTACTCATCTATTTACCCACCAATCCATCTATCTGTCTGTCCATCAATTTATCCATCTGTCTATCTGTCCATCTGTCCACCATCCATCCAGAGATCATCTATTCATTCATATCTACCCACTAACTATCCATTTGTCCATCTTCTCACCATCCATTCCTTCAACTATCTCCCCACCCAACAATCAGTTATCCACCCTTCCAGTGTCCACCCATTGACCCAAAAATATGTCCTTATAACATAATTATAGAAGAAAACAGACTAGGACTGTGAGACACCCCAGGGTGTCTGTGAACTTGGGAAAGCATGACCATGTTTTTGTCTCTCAAACAGACATGTATATTATCCCATGTAAGACACAATTGTTCCCTTTGATGCACAGATTGATGAAGATAACCAAAGCCATACAATTCCATGGCACTCAGTTTCCAAGCACACACAGATACCATTCTGCATGGGGGACAGGTCAGAGAAAGAAGTGTTTCTACTTCTCAGGCGGAAACCCAAGATAACTCACTGAGATTACACAGCTAAGTTCTTTGGGTGGAAATGGTTCTGTTTGCCCTGGAGCCTAAAAATACTAAGATACATTCTCATTCCAGCGAGCACAGCACCCCCTCACACACACACACCGCATGCCAAATGCACATACACTTCAAGGCACAGGACAGCGGTGGGAACGAACACTGGAGACAAGGATCAGGACAAGATGTCTCAGGGTACAAGCAGAAGGAGCCAGCTGAGACTGCAGATAGTCCCTGGCCACAGAAAGAAATGGAAATCATTTCTCCACCTCCAGCTCCAGTTAAGTCAGAGCCACAGACTCCAAGGTTATTGAGTCAACTCTCCAGTATCCTAGGCTGGCCTTCGTTCTCTGCTTCCCACCCCAGGACACAGACAGACAAGTTACCCTGCTGGGGCTGCCGCTGCACTGGCTCTCACTGAGAGGTGGTGGCGTCGGAGGAACCACAGAGATTTTGCTGCCAAGGAGAAACACAAGAATAATGGGTTAAAAGAACTACTCAGGTCACTGGCTTACAGATTTACACATGTCTGAGTTTGTCATTCAGGTTCTTAGCTTTTTGTTTGTGTCTAATTTTCTTTTAAGAAAGTGACGTGGCAGCACCGCTTGCCACTTCTTCTCTGTGAGCTGTGTCTGGATATGAACGCGAGGATGTCACCGCTTTCAGTCCAGGTACCAACTTCTCCAGCACATTCTGAAGCCACTAGGGGCCTTGTCTCCTCCCCACCCCTGAGCTGCTCTTTGACCCAGGCTTCGTATGTGGGGTCCTATTTGGACTACTGCATTCTTAGTGCAAACCACACTAGTACAAGAGTCACAATGTGAAAAGAAAAACAAAAACTCAACACTTTGAGAAAAACTGGGAGCATGAGCTAAAAAATGTAGGAACACATGCGGGAAGGGAAAATAAAATGTGAAAAGTGGGTGTGCTCACATGCCTGTAATTGTGCAGTGAGAGGATTGCCAGCAATACATGGCCAGCCTGGACTACACATCATTGACAAACCAGACCATGGGGCTACATGGCAAGACAGGGAGAAAGATAAAAGGAGAGGAAGAAAGCTGAAGGGGGAGGAGGGGGAGGAAGAGAAAGAAGAGGAGGAGGAGAAGGAGGAGGAAAAAGAGGAGGAGGAAAAGGAGGAGGAAAAAGAGGAGGAGGAAGAAGAAGAGGAGGAAGAGAAGGAGGAGGAGGAAGAAGAGGAAAAAGAAGAGGAGGAAGAAGAGGGAGAGGAGGAAGTTCTAAGTTTTGAGGCTGGATAAATGAACGCCAAAAAAATGTAGCCCCATGGGAACTTTGTGTGACAGTCACTAAACTTTGTGTGACAGAACAGGGCATGTAACCTGTCACTTCAAGGCTGCCAGGGATTCAGAATTCTGTACAAAGATGTTAAATTTTCTCAGAACACTGTTCAATAGCCAATAGGTAATTTTCTCTTCAAAAATGTATTAGGTCTATGCCTGAGCCAGGGAAGATGCCAGAGAAAGGAAGGAAGAGTGGAAGCGACTTCTTGGTTTAAAATGGTATCAGATGCACTTTTTAAAGACAGTGTTTCACTCTTTACAGCATCTCTGGAGAATTCAAAGGGGAAAAATATTACATGTAAACACAGGATAGCTAGAAGGCTCCTCAGGAGAATCTAGAAGCTCCTCTCAACCTTTTCCAGGAACTTTATCATTTAAAAAGTCATGTTCTAGAGCAGTGACCTCTAAAGGTGGGGGACGTGTGAGTTCTTTCAGGGTGTCCTCTGAGCTCCTGCTGACATGTGACTCTTGGTCCTGCACTCACCTCAGTCTCTGATAAGATTGCAGGAGCTTTGCCCCAGCGGTCTCACGTTGGCCTGGGAGAAAGACAAGCCAAGGGCAGTCAGTACCAAGAACAAACTGTAGATGACATAAACCCAGGAATTGATATATTCAAATTGTTTTAATATCACTTCTTGTTATTAAAAAGAGATCTTTTGGGGATGATGGTGGAGGCTGGGGGAGATGGCTCAGCAGGTAAAGGCACTTGCTACCAAACCTGCCAATCTGAGCTTCATCCCCCCAAATCTACATGGTGCAGGAAGCCAGAAGACTCCTGCAAGCTGTCTGTGATCACTACACACATGCCCGGCACATTCATGCATGTGTACATGTACATACACACACATGCGCATGCACTCAAGTGCACACACACACAAACACACACTATTAATCATCTGAGGGCTAGAGAAATGGCTCAGTAATTAAGAGCACTGATTCATCTTCCAGAGGACCTGAGTTTGATTCCCAGAACCCACATGGCAGTTCACAACCATCTGTAATTCCAATTTCAGACTATTTGACACCTTCTTCTAGTCTCTGTGAGCACTCATGTGGAGCACAGACTTCCCTACAGACAAAAACACTCATACACATAAAAAATAAACATAAAAATATAGATGGTGGGATTATTGTGTAACTTTCTATCCACTGGACAACCGTTGGCTTGTTAACAGCCCTGGCCACCTACCCGCTCACCCATACACCCCAATCTGTCATGTCTGGGAATGTCTGCTTTAATGAGAAGTTGATGTTGAATCAGATATTCTAGATCTTGGGTGGTTTGAAACAATCCTTCTAGTCCCTCAGTACCATCCCCCTAGGAAGCACAGACGGCATGATTGAATGTATCCCTCGAAATGCAGAAAGGCCCCTTGTTATGAGGTCTTAACACAATCTCTTTAAACAATGTAACCTCCTTAGGTCTAGACAGGGTGACTAATGCTTCCGCTAGAGCAGACTGCACCTGCCATGGTAGCGCTTTCTGCTTTTTGCTTCGTGATGTTTTAAACCCTCCCAAATAACATTCTGCTTGTCCATGTTTCGTGACTCAGCGGTTCTTGGCTATCAGCATGGGGGGAGTTCTTGTGGGGGTGCTGCAGCACGGTGGTAGGCTTGCAGCTTAAGGAGATGTCTAGAGCCCCTACCAAGCCCAATCCACCAGGCCACAGCTCTGGGAGGTCAAGGTAGCTCTTTTTAATTCATTTCATAGATTTGAGTGTCAGTGCTACTTAAGCACACATGGACAGAGCTTAAGGACACAGGAATGTTAAGAGCGCTGGATGGAGTGTGGGGGAGAGGGACCTTGGGAGGGGCAGACAACATCTAGAGTTAAACCCTGGTGTCAAGCTCCAACCCTCAAAACAGGATATAGCCCCAGCTCCAGGTCTTTAGTTGGGCTGGCCCCAGAAGGGGCAGGAATCCTTAAAATCACAAAGGATTTTTGTCTTGTTTTGTTTTGAGACAGTGGCTCATGTAGCCCAGGTTAGCCTTGAATGTACTACATAATCCGAGGAGGTTTTCAACTTCAAATCCTCGTGTTCCTACCTCCCAGGGTGTGTACCACTGGCCATGATTTTATGTACTGTGAGTGTTCAAGCCCCAGGCTTCCTATCCGTGAGGCAAGCATTCTATCAACTGAGTCTTATCCCAGCCCAAATGTTTTGAGTCTCCATGCCTGTGTATGTTTTTGGGCTTCATAAAAGAACTGGGACCCTAAAAGCAACCTACATGCTAGACCACTAAGGAATACTTCTCCAGTTGAAAACAAAAGGCCTCTCCCAAAGGCTGGAAGTTAAACTACAAAAGCCAGCAGGCAGTGCCTGGAGTCGACCCCTATAAGAGCTGCCTGGATGGTAATGTCCGGGCAGGAACAGTGAGACAGACAACTTCACTGCAGGGTGATGGTGGGCCCTGAGGCAGGGGAGAGCAAGGAAAGGGAAAGAAAGAGAGAAGAAAAATGGCAATATTGTATACGGTGGTGGGGGTGTGAGAATGGGGGTGGGGGTGGCAGGCACAGTAACTGTGGGCTCTGAGCACTCACTCCACTGTCTATTTACCTTCCCTTAGTATCTCTCACCCCCCCCCCCCCCCCCCCCCCCCCCCGTCCTTGGATACCTGCAATACCTGGCCATGAGGCAGGACCCCCAAGGCACTGTTGTCTCCATCCTCAAATCTGATGCTATCATTCTGTCACCCAAGTCCCTATGGTGTTCTTGTCTTGCCCAGGCTCCTCCATGTCTACAGCCCTTGCTTGCCCATTCCACTTTCTTATTACCTGTTTTCCCTGGGCCACACCTGACTTCTGTCTCCCCAATTACTGTCACCCCACCTCGTTTCTTTGGGCTACTTCCCCAGGCAGTCCCACCTCAGGCTCTTTTTCTCAAACCCTCTAACCATATTTCCATATTCTTCCTGTGGCCACCGGCCACCGACAGTGGTCTTGCTGCTGCGTGGCTAGCTCTCTGCTGCCCCCTGCTGGCAATGGCAAGCGGAGGCCCAGGACAGAATAGGAAGCACTTCCGCACCCCAGGGCAGGAAAGATGACTCAGTGGTTGAGAGCACTTGCTGCTCTTGCAGAGGACCTAGGTTTAGTTCTCAGCACTTGCATGGTGGCTCACAACCTTCTGTAACTACGGTTCCAGAGGACCTGATTCCATCTTCTGACCTCCGTGGGTCCCAGGCATGTGTGTGGTACACCTTCATACATGCAGGCAAAACATTCATACACATAAAATAAAATACTTAAAAATAAAAAAAAAAAACCTCTTAGCTTATTGTTGTATTTTATAAAAAGGTAAAGGGGGAGAATATATTTGTGGATTTGTAGTCGGGCATGGGGGAAGGGGGTGCCTCCGAGGGCCCATGCTGAGGCATTCCTTGCCCAGGGACCAGCCACAAGACAGTATAGTATAGAATAGAGTTTATTCAGGGCATGGG
Source organism: Mastomys coucha (assembly GCF_008632895.1). Taxonomy (NCBI): domain Eukaryota; kingdom Metazoa; phylum Chordata; class Mammalia; order Rodentia; family Muridae; genus Mastomys; species Mastomys coucha. Next base: position 7,471,315 of record NW_022196911.1, on the reverse strand, counting down.
AAGAGAGTTGAGAGGGTAGTAGAGATAGAGAAAGGCAGAGAGGAGGTGGAGGAAGTAGAGGAGTAGAGGCCGGCCAAGACCATGTGGAGAGAGGGGGTAGGGGAATGGAGAGAGAGCGGGGAAGGGACAGAGTGAGAGCAAGAAAGCAAGAGAGTGGGCTGAGAGATGGGTCTGCGGTTAAGAGCACTTCAATTCCCAGCAACCACATGGTGGCTCACAACCATCTATAGCGGGATCTAACGCCCTCTTCTGGTGTGTCTGAAGACAGCTGCAGTGTCCTCATATAAATTAAATAAATATATATTTTTTTTCAGAGCTGAGGACCAAACTCAGGGCCTTGCGCTTGCTAGGCAAGCGCTCTACCACTGAGCTAAATCCCCAACCCCTAAATAAATCTTATAAACAAAAACAAAACAGCATCAGTAAAGACATACAAGAAATTCTCTAAAAAAAAAAAAATTATTAAAAGAAGAAGAAGAAGAAGAAGAAGAAGAAGAAGAAGAAGAAGAAGAAGAAGAAGAAGGCGGCAAACAGCTAGAGAAAGCAGAGGGGGTGAGCAGCCCCTTTTATAGTGAGTCAGACACATCTGGCCAGGGCCAGGTAACTGTGGTGTGGAGCTTAGACAAAATGCTAACACTTACAACATGAATTTGCCTCAGATCCATGTGTCGTGTCATATTGTGGGGAAATGGGAGGCTACGGAGAACCCCAGATGCCCCTTCCCTTGTAGATCAGAAACTACAGGATGTGAGAACCTCAAGAGGGTGACTGGGTGCACGCAGGGATCTGAGGTGTGCTACCCAATGCAGCTCTTCTTTATTCCCCATTCACTACCATTTCCCCAGATCTTTGCTTTTAGTTTTTCAAAACCACTAAAGATTTTGTTGTTGTTGTTGCTGTTAATATGTTTCTAATTCCTGTAATCCCCTGAAGAAATGTATACAGACAACGATCCCAGGAGCTCAGGACTGGAGAGACCTGTATCCTGCCCATCTGCAGGCAGGACCTAGATGGCCGGGGTTCCTTGCAAGACCATGTGACTGATAGTGAGGGCAGCTGGAGGATGTGTGGGCATGCACACATGCGCGCAGGCAGGACCTAGATGGCCAGGGTTCCTTGCAAGACCATGTGACTGATAGTGAAGGCAGCTGGAGGATGTGTGGGCATGCCCACACGTGCGCACATGCGTGCGCGCATACACACACAATTTTTTTTTAAGATTTATTAATTTAATATATATGACTGCTCTATTTGCATGCACATCTACACACCAAAAGGCATCAGATCCCATTACAGATGGTTGTGAGCCACCACGGGGTTGCTGGGAATTAAATTCAGGACCTCTGGAAGAGCACTCTGTGCTTTTAACCTCTGAGCCATCTCCCAGACCCCTACCCTCACTACACACAGACACATACACACAAACACACACACACACACACAAATTTTTTTAAACAGGACAGTAATAATCTCACTTTGTTGAGATTACTCTCCCTTTTCCAGAAACTACCTAGAATGAAACCCCAGGGCCCACAGCTTCCTCTGAGGGGTAGGGAATACTCTCTATTCTAAGACATTTCCCACAAAGCCCACTCTGTTCTCACCTTAAAGAATAGACCCTGGAGGAAACGGGATTTCTACAGGCAGTGGGGAAAACCACCAGAGTCCTTATCTGGCAAGGTTAGGCTCTTATAAAGGGAACTTGAACCCAAGCTGGGCCTCTACACAGGAAGACAAAATGGAGGTGGCTGTCTGTGTAGCAATGGAGGCAGAGCTGGGGCGAAGCTTCTAAAAGCCAAGGACAAGCAGGGGCTGCAGAGATGAGGCAATGTACAGTTTCATGGACACCTTGGTCTTAGGTTTCTACTACTAAAATATCAAGCAACAACTCTCCCTTGCTTGGAGCTGTGAAAGTAACAAAGACCACAGCCCTTTTTTTTTTTTTTTGTGGTGCCTTCCTCTCCAGGTTCACCTGGTGCCACTACTGTCCTGTGTGCTTGGTCCTGGCCAGGTGAGCATCCTAGACACACCGTGCCTAACCCACACTTCATATTCCCCCTAAGCATCTCTCCATGGGAACTGCACCTTGTCTCTATCTCTTGTTCTGGTCTTGCTAAAGGTCTGTGGACAGAGACATAATGACTGTTGTGTGCTGTTTTAACTGTCAACCCGGCAGGATCTAGTCACCCGGGAAGAGAGTTTCAATCGCAGAACTGTCTAGATCACCAGGCTGGCCTCCAGGCACATCTCTGAGAGAGCGCCATTCCCTAGTTTGGGGCCCTGGATTGTATGCACCTAAAGAAAGCTAGGTATAAAAAGCAAGCAAACAAGGGTGCATTCAATTCTCTTGACTATGGATGTGATATGACTGGCTGCTTATGTTTCTGCCCTGGCTTCCCTTCAGAGAAAGTGGCCTGAAATCGTGGGTCAGATGAACTCTTTCCTCCCCTAAGCTGCTTTTGGCTGTTGTTATCACAGCAACAGAAATGAACCTGGACAATGAACAACTATCATTGTGAGGCTGGTCTCTTTCACACAATGGCTACTGTACAGACTTGTGCTTAAGTCCCTGTGCCTTCCCCACAGGAAGTTGTATGTCTGCTCATATGCCCCATTTGATTGAGAAATCTCTGAGGACACGACCCTCATCTTATTCATCTCAGAAGACAGCTTTCCGTGCAAGGGCAGTGCTTGTGAACACAGTGTTGACAGGAGCCTATGCCAACTGAATAGTAACATGAAAGCTTGCTAAGTCTGCCTGACAACAACTCATAGGAGGGAGCCCAAAACAAATCCGGAAGCCATAAATCTGGGGAAAGGTGGAGGAGGGGTGGGGAGGGGAAGACGGGGAGGGTGGGGGAGAAGGATGAGAGAGGCAAAAGGGGGGTGAGGAAGGGGAGGGAAAGGGTGGGTGAGGATGGGGGCGGCCTTTGCAGAGTTGGGAAGGAATAGGGAAGGGTCAGGGAGAGAGTAATCAGGATGTACTATATACATTTGTAAAATTGCCAAAGGGTGCAGGGGTGGGGCAGAGGATGGAGAATCTGCATTGGGAAGATTATTACATACAAACATTGGATAAAAGCAGGAAAGTTTAAAGGTCTTTATCTAGTGATTGTGAAATCTGACTTGATCATTTCTGCTCTACCCAGCTTCCTCGGAACAGTCTAAAGTTCCTACATATGGTTCAAGAGCCTGACAGGCTCCCAGCATGCCTGCTGGGAACATCCCTTCTAGGGCTCACAGTCGCTCTGAGGGGCTGTGTCTGCAAGTCTTTCCTTTTAGAAAGAAAGAGAGGAATCAAAAACAGAATCTTGTCTTCTTTTTTTAAAAATAAGAAATAGAGCATTTCACTTCTTGGAAATAAATGCTATTTCACTAAAGATACTAGTAGGAAAGTGAGCTCACACAAACTATTGGCCATAGCTGTTCAAAACCAGCCACCCTTGCCTACCCTGATGACCGAGGAAGGTGGTGTTCACTAAGTGAACAATGGGGAGGGACACAGGCACAGTCTTGAATACAATTCCATACATACTTAATGGGACCTGCCTCTAAAGATCGTCTCATATTTAAATTTTTTGTGTTTTGTGTATGTGCATGTGTGTGTGCACATGGGACACATTTTGGAAGTCAATTCTCTCTGCGAGGTCTGGAGACCAAACACAAGTCATCAGGCTTGGTGGCTGAACCATCTCATCAGCCCAACTTTTGCCCTTTGTGTACAGGGGATGAAACGCAGTGCCTGTGCATGCTGGGGAAGCATTCTGCCACTTGGTTACAGCCCTAGCTCCAACATTTCTCTTCATTAATGAGTCTGAGTGCTTCAAATCCATACCGGTCTGCTTCTGTCTTCAAATCCCTGTGACCAGATGGGCACTGACTAAGTTGCCTGTGTAGAATAAGACCCTCAAAAGCTGAAAATCTGAAAGATTAAACCCTGCTTGCTAGTAGAAGTGGGTAAACATTTCTACCCCTCCACAATTACCAGAAGCAAAACTCATCCTGGCTAGTGACACAGTGAGCCACAGAGACAGTCAGCGGAGGGCATGAGGAGGACCAGCCTTCCCGAGTCATTTCCAGTTATTAACAATAGAACACATCTGAATAGATCGTTTACATGTAACATTTACTATATTTTAACTTGAAAAGGACTAGTATTTAAAAGTAGTGACGGGCTGGAGAGATGGCTCAGAGGTTAAGAGCACTGACTGCTTTTCCAGAGGTCCTGAGTTAAATTCCCAGCAACCACATGGTGGCTCACAACCATCTGTAATGAGATCCAATGCCGCCCTCTGGTGTGTCTGAAGACAGCTACAGTGTAATCATATAAATAAAAAAGTACTGATGTTGCTTTCTGATGGTTTTGTCTTTGTGACAGGATCTCACTAGGAGCACAGATATATTTAATGCTTGATTTTTATCTAATACACATATATACATACATACATACATACAAATGTGTATATAAACATATACATGTATATATATACATGTATATGTATACCAATACACATGTATTCATACATATGTATATACATGTATACATATATGCATAATACATGCACACACATACTTTTTTTTTTTTTTTTTTTTTTTAGTCAATGGGTCAGGTAAAACATGCTGGCTTCAAACTGTATCTGATGACAACCCTGAACTTCTGATCCTCCTGCCCTATCTTGGGATTACAAGCATGCACAACTGTGCCTCATTTTATACGATGCAGAAGATAGAACCCAGAGCTGTGTGCACACTAAACAGGCACTCTACAAACTGATGACTATTAAGGTATAAGCATGTCCTGTTTGTAGAACAAATCAAAGCACCAATGGTGCCACAGGAAAATGCACGCTTACAGCAACCAGCCAACAGGTGGCGCCAGGAGTAAAGGTGAATTTCCAGTTTCAGCTTTGCAGTTATAAGTGACCTAAGACAATGCCCACCATAATTAACACTGCAACTTTACTAGTGGCGCTTAAACCCACAGTGCTCATAAAGAACGCCCTGGGGACCTGCCCAACATAACCCTGTCCAGGACCCACTGACCCCCATCTAACACACCCCAGTGTTTCACTAAATTGGAACTTTAGCATGTGAAGCCAGGAGCTACAAACTTGAAACACCTTTCAACTAATGGTGAAGTCCAGGTCCCAGAAACCACATTAAAAACTTTCTGCACACACCACCAAGTACTGCAGACAGCAGATCTACTGGGAACGCTTCCAGTATAGCCAGGGAAGTCCCCCAAAGACACTTTAAGAGCTGTGAGGCTCTGGACATACGATTCCAACGGCACAGATAAACCTCAATAACACAGCTATGGAACCAGGGCTGGGGACATGGGTCAGCAGAAGAGAGCACATGCTGCTCTTGCAGAGGCCCTGAGTTCAGATCTCAGCATGCACATCAGATATCTCCTCTTGCGGCCTCCACAGGCACCACACATACAGGGAACATGTGCATGCACTCAGGCACACACATGAAAGAAATGATTTCTTTCATAAAAAGCCACGAAACTAATTTAAAAGTTGTGTGTATCATCAGAAAAATAAAAGTAAGTCAAAGTAACCACATGTTTTTTTTGTGCTGATCCAGGAACTGAAGCTCATTTTTGCTAATTCTTAGATCTTTATTTATCATGTGTGTGGTGCAATATATATACATAGCACATCCCCAAGTGTGGGGGTGCATGACTGTGCACACACATGGTGCTGGCTCTGCCACTTCCAACCTTGCTCTCTTGAGACAGGTTCTCTCACTGAAGTCCCAGCAGCTCCCACCACAGTCCTGCAGTTACTGGCACAGGCACAGTCACATTAACTAGCTTTTTATCAGGTCTGCAGATTTGAACCCAGAACCTCATAACTGAGCAGTAAATGTTCTTCCCTGCCAAGCCACCTGGCTGGCCCTCTTAAGTCTTTCAAAAGGTTGGGAGACTAGTACAGTAAATGTCGTCACAATCTATCTCTATTACTTTTTAATATTAACTTGTGTCTAGTCTTTTTTCGTGGAAATTTTGGTAGCATTTATCTTAAACAGTACGTATCTGATAACCATTAAGGGAGAAAGAAATAAAGCACATAAAAAGGAAACCAGTGTTGAGAGCACACTGATGCCCAGAATTGCAGCTAAACATTAAACTTGGCTCTAGGTTTCCAGGGCTAAAAAGAAAGAGCATCCAACCTTAGCCTGAGATGGGCACTAATAGGTGTAACATCTACCTTTATCATCAAAGAGCCCTGTCCTGTCCACTACCCACGATCTTACAACTTGGCTAAACAAAGGATGAGACATTCTGAGGGCAGATGAGAATGATTTCAGATGGTCCATGATGTTTAAGTATCTGGAAATTTAAAGATAATCTGCTCCCAATTACAGAAATTATTCTATGAAATTGTGTCCAATCATTTTTAAACCTGTCTTTTATGGTTCAACCAAATAAGATTTTAATGCATTACTTTAATGTATTAAAACAACTTAATATATTAAGATTTCTAGTACATTTTAATTTAGTGGGGGTGGGTGTCACAGGACAACTTGTGGGAGTCAGGTCCCCCTACCATGTGGGTTCCTGGGATTAAACTCAGGTTGTCCAGGCTGTCAAGCTTGGCAGTGAGCGGCCTTCGCCCAAAAGTCATCTCATTGGTCTCTGGTTTTTAAAATGTAAATATATATACACAGGAGAGCATGTGCACATATGCATACATGTGTGTGCAGAGAGGGAGAGTGAGAGAGAGAGAACAAGAGAGAGAGAGAGAGAGAGAGAGAGAGAGAGAATATTGAAGTAATGTATAACAGAGTATTCACAACTGTTCTCTGGGTGAATTTGCTATGCTTTCAACATTACTCTTCTGCCTTTTCCTCCTCTTTCTCCTCTCCTTCTCCCCTCCCCTCCCCTCCCATCCTCCTCATCTTCTTTTTTTGATGGGAAGACAGAACCCAGGGTCCCACGAATGCCAGGCAAGTGTTCTACCAAGCCTTGTCTCCAGGTAGTCTTGCTTTTCAATTTTTAAATGAACACATCATACTTACCTTCAAAACAAAAGCACAAATAGAATTTGATATCATGCTTCAGAGAGGGTCAGAGTATGGGGAGAAAGCAGCTGGTCTACCCTGCCAAGTGTACTAGAAGGTGCGCCGGCAAAACATCATAACCCTTTCAAGTGTTCCTGCCTCCAACCAGCCATCCTGCCCCTAAGAAATCCACCCAAGGGAATTACACAGAACTGCCAAGATCCCTGTACAGGACGTTCAACCAGGTGACCATATGAAGATCAAATGAACCAAAACAGTCGCTGGCAGTGGGGAGAAGGGTAAATAAATTGTCACTATATTTGATGTGTAAAGTCGTAGATACATTTCAAAGATGTCTGAGGTGGTGTGAAGGAGAAATGCCTTTTGTAGGCTCATGTGTTTGAATACTTGGTCCCACTTGGTGATGTGTTGTGGGAGGAGAGGCTATGGAACCTTAAGGAAGCAGAGCCTTGCTGGAGAAAGGATACGGGCTTTGAGGATCTATAGCCTGGTCCCACTTCCTGTTTGCACTCTCCGCTTCCTGTGTGTGGATACAATATGGTTAGCCAGTTTACTGCTTCTGCCACCATGCCATGCCATGCCATGCCTGCCATCTGGAACCATAAGCCAAAATAAGCGTCTTTTCCCCGCAGAGACAGGATTTCTCTAATTGTCCCAGCTGGCCTGTAGAGGCTCCAAGATGCAGATTCATTTGCCTCTGCCTCCTGAGTGCTGGGATTAAAGGCATGGGTGACCACCACCATCTGGCCAAACCCCTTCATCTTAAGTTGTCTTTGGTGTGAGTGAGCAGGAGAAAAATAATGAATACAATGTCATCCTGCCCAACTTTCATGAGTTGATTCTCTGCTTCCTCTGTCAGGGTCACAAGGATTGAACTCAGGTCTTCAGGTTTAGACACAAGTGCCTTTCCCATGAGCCATCTCATAGGCTGGCTTAAAACCGTTTGATCAAGGTTATCTTTATCCTCTCTGATGCATTTGTCTTAGTATTGGCTTCATCCTTCTCTCACCCCCTTACCTTATTTCCAGCCCCCCTTTCAGGTAAACCCAGTTTGCCCTTGGCTGCTGGATGGCTACAAATGACCTTTTAAATGTACTTATTTAACTTCTACTTAGCTTTATTCTATGTTATGTGTGAATGGGGCTACACATGTGGGAACACACACATACTATGGAGTGCCTGTGGAAGCCAAAGGGTCAGCTTTGCTGTTAATCCTCACCTCTGCCTTGTTTGAGCGAGGGACCTGCTTCTTACCACTGCGTTCATCAGATTGGGAGCTGCTGGTCCTCAGGTGTTCCTTACCTTGTTCAGCCTCTTACTGGCTGGGAACTAGCCATAGGCTGGTTGCCCAGCAAGCCCTAAGGATCTGCCTGTCTTTGCCTCCACAATGCTTGCAAGCTTGGACCACCAGGCTCAGCGCTGCCCACCCCCACCCCCCAGTTGGTTCTGGGGATGGAGTGCAGGTCCATAAACCCTTTATCAACTGGGCCCAGATGAATTTAAATTATTTTAAATTAAGGACCATGAACAAAAGACTGGATGAACAAGATTTCATTAAGATTTCCAGATGATTATAAACGCACGGTTTCTGCTGTAGTGAGCCCTGCAAGTGCACAAAGGTGCCTTGCCACAGTCACAGAAAACCGTGTGCAAACCAGATGCTCTGTGCTCAGCAGGAAACAGAGCTCCAGAAGGGAAAAGTCTGGCAAAGCAGAAACTTAGAGGAAGTGCTGTCCAAGAGGCTGGAGCGGGACAGAGAGGGCGGAGCCTCAGGTAAAGGTAACCAATCAGTTCAGGGGCAGGAAAGCTCAGAGCTGAAGGGGTGGACCCAGTATCTGTACAGGTGTCTTGCTACAGTCTGGGTTCCAGTGCTTGGTTCTGAGAGTCCAGATCAAACCAAAACGGGGTCACTCATGCTAAACATCAGCCTTAAGGAAGAAGAGAGTCCAAATTGACCAACACCTGGAAACAGGAGACCACCTCAGTTCATGATATAGAAGTAAAATTCAGCCTGGTTGTCACTAGAACTCTGTAGTTTCTTGTCTTGACAATTCCAAGACCATGAACATTTTTTTCCTTTCAACTAAAAAGACGTAATGCTAAATATTTTTAAACTAGAAATGATCATTTTGACACGAGTTAAAATTTTAACAGCATTTACCTGCAGTTGGAAATTTCCTGGCTCGTTCCTCAAAGAACCACTCTCCGGTTTTGATTTTCACGTTTCTGAAAAGCAAACAGAATCATGTGTTTGAGAGCAGGTCCTCACCTGCCTCTGGCTGACCTAGCACTCACTATTCAGCACAGCCTCAAACTCAGCCACACCCCTGCCTCAGCTCTCAAGTGTTGGGATTACAGGTGTGAGCCATCTTCTGCAATTATAAAATTGAAAAATACTTTTTAAACAATAGTATTATTTTTACAAGTACAAGTGTGCTTTGCCTACATGTAGGCTGTGCACCATCTGCATTCCTGGTATCTTCAGACACTAGAATGCCAGATCCCTTGAAACTGGAGTTAAAGATAATTGTTAGCTACCTGGCTTGCCCCAGGCCTCTTTCTATGTAGTCTGTGGACATCCAACCTTTTGGCTTGAGGAAGAATTGTCTTGGACCACACATTCAGAAGTATCCAACCCAAGGTCAGCGTTGAATATGACCCAACACAAAATTCTAAACTTATTAAAGACATCTTGAGATTTTGGGGGGATGATTTTCTTTTACAATTTTCAGAATGCTCAAACACATTGTTTTAGTTTGCTTTCAGTTGCTGTGATAAACACTTACCAAAATCAAGAAAGGGTTTGTTTGGCTTATAGGTTACAGTCCACCATCAAAGGAAGCCAGGGCAAGAAGTCAAGGCAGGAACTGAAGCAAAGACCATGAAAGAACACTGCTAACTGGCTTGCTCCAGATGGCTTGCTCAGCCTACCTTTCTTAGATAATGCAAGAGCACCTGCCTATGGGATGGCACCACCCACCATTGATTTGGCCTTCCCACGTCTATCATCAGTCAAGAAAATGCCCGCAGACCTGCCCACAGGCAAAGCCAAAGGATACAGTTCTTCAGTTAATGTTACCTTTTCCAAGGTGATTTAGTTTGTGTCAAGATGACAAAAACTAACCAGCAAGGGGTCTTTGTAGATGACAGTGTTGTGTCTAGATGTCACATAAATGTACATACTTCCTCTTGCCACCTGAGAGTCACAGGTTGAACACTCCTGAAGAGTCCTGCCCTGCCTGATGGAGGCTGGAATTATAAACATCAAGCACCTGGCCCTCCATCTGCTTCTAGAAGCACCTGCATCCATCTTTACGGCCTTTAACCCTGCTAATGCTGAATTAGCAAATGAGAAATAACTGTTGAACATGCTTTGCAAATTCCAGCACACAGATATTTCCTAAGGGGGAGGCCGGAGGAGCTGAGCAGAAAAGCTATCTTGACCTCACCGCTATGAGGAAGCAGTGAATTAAATAGGCACTTAGGGCGTCACTTCTTTGCATCTGCAGGTGGGGAAGCAGCAGTTATATTTATGCTTTATGTGCAGAGAAAGTGCACATGAGGCAGCTCCAGAGACGCTGAGGATAAATTTTTCATCATTTGACTGACAAGAGGTGGTCTATGTCTTCAGAATTCTTTGAATGCCTGAAGCAGCATGCCCCTGCAGGTCTGCTCTATGGCCAAGGCCCCGATGGCAAAAAAGCCTCAAGAACAAGTCAAAGAGACTCTGGCAGCTGGAGAGATGCTCAGGCTGCAACATTCCAAATGTGAAACAGAGTAACAGGTGTCCTGTGTGGGCGAGCCGGTCCAGCCTCTAACTCCTGCTAAGAGCAGTCTATCCATTCACCCAGCTGAAACTTTCCTTAAAGCAACCTTGGGTGATGAATCAAATTAGTGTGGGTTTGTTTTGTCTGTGCACAACCCCAGCTGAGCTGCTCTTGACCTTGGCACAGGAAAACAGGCGGATGTTAGCGATTAAATCCTAGGCAACTATGAGAAACTGAAGACTCGTGATGAAGGTGAAGCAATGATTTTATCATGCTGCTATCAACCCCTCTTGCAAAACATTCCCCCACTGTCCCCTCCCTAACCTCAGGGCCTCTGTCCCTTACACCCAGAGACACACTCACAGGACCCAGCACAGTAAGAATAAGTGAGTATTCCTATGTTTTCAGGGAGCACCCTGAGAAAAAAGGGATGAGGTAGGCTCCAAAACAGACTTTTGTGCCCTCAAAGGGGTTCATGCTATCAAAAGAACAGTGCCAAGGGCACCCGGCAAGCACTCCCGTGCTTAACTTATACATATGTGTGTTTTATCCCTATGTAACTATCCTGAAGGCCAGAAGAGAGTGTCAGATCCTAGGGCAGAAGTTAGACAACCGTGAGGTTTGAGGAGACAGCAGAGGGTGGAGCAGCTGGCAAAATGCCACAGACAATATCCACAGGGCCTGGAAGACCAGGGAACTGCCATGCTGAGCAAGCCTCACCATGGCAACCAGAAAGTACTAGCAGGAAGCAGCTTTCCAAAACAAGTCCGCTGCCTCCTTGCAAAGGAACCGGCACCACAGCAGGTGATCTGGGCCAGAGTGGGGAGCGAGCAGGGGCCAGAGTGCAGGGGCTTTAGGACATGGCCAGGCCCAAACACAACGAGCCCTGTAAATAAAATACAGAGAAGGCAGAACCCAATCAGCTAAGTTCCACGGAGGTCGACTCAGTTCGACTCAGTTCAGCGGCTCTCCCAGAACACAAAAGAAGACAAAGACATGAAATGCAGAGAAGATAGAATGTGAGGCCAAGCTGCGCACACTAAGAGCCTCTGTCTCTCTCTCCTCTCTCTCTCTGTCTCTGTCTCTCTCTCTCTCTCTCTCTCTCTCTCCCTCCCTCCCTCCCTCTCCTCCTCCTTCCTCCTCCTCCCTCCTTCTCCTCCTTCTTCCTCTCTCTCTCTCTGTCTCTCTCTCTCTCTTTCTCTCTCTCACTCTCTCACCTGAGTTTGGAGCCTAGTGGAAGAGCATTTGCCTAGCATGAGCAACACTCTTAAGTTTAACCCCCAGTACAAGGAAGTGGGTGACGGAAAGGAGAGAAGGGAGAGGAAAAGAGAGGATAAAAAGAAAGAGAGTAGGAGAGGGGGAGGAAAGGAAAGGGAGGGGTGGAGAAAAAAAAGCACAAAAGAGAAATTGGAATAAGCAAATTGAAAAGAAGAAAATGGTGCTGGTGTAGAAATGGGCAAACCCAAGAAGCTGAAACACCAGAAATTCAGAGGGAGCCTCCTTGGTCCATAAAGATCAGCTGGAAAGACCCCCCCCCTTCCCCAGACACACTTAACTGGCTGGAAACAGGCATTTTCAGGGCACAAAGAATAGTGGTAAACCAGAGTCAGATGCCTCTGTAATATTACAATCCAAAAGACAAAAGACATTTGTTACATTTCTTGATTAAAAGGGCACCACCCAGGATTAAAAACCCAGTGAGGTCACTCCTGGTGGGAAAGCCCCCCCACCCCCAGGACACACTCAAATCCACTGACTTGGAAAACTGAAGTCTTCCGAGGTCACTGTGTGGTGAGTGGGCAGACCCAACTGCTCTCTTATGAGAGGGTCACTTTGTTGGTTTCCAAAGACCATTAAGTAGACATTTGAATCAAAAAGAAATTCCAGAATCAGCCAACCACCACAGCGCTTTTCAGAGTATAGCGGTCTAAGGTCAGCTTTATGACTGGGCAGAAATACCAGGGCAGCAAAAAAGAGACTCATTCATGACAATACTGAAACCGCTGTGTCATCTGGAGCCAGTACTTCGCTTACGATGACTGCTGGTTTGGGGATACATCCTGGTCTGCCTTGTGAACATGAATTAGTTATTACGGAAATCCGTATGAAAGCATAGTCTACAGAAAAACCCACCCCCACCTGCCCAGGCGCTCAACTCCACCCCTCCATGACCTTGAGTGCTTACTAGGGTAGCATTTGACCTGATTACCATGCAACCGCTAGCCTAGGCAAGCTGCCTCTTTGGTGACAGGCTTCGGCTGAACTAAGTAGATGACAACCAGGAGAACAAACCAAAGATGTAATTAAAGAAAAAGCTCGCTAATTCTCAAAAGGGTTGTAAAGACAGGAACGGTGACCAAGCGCTGACTGCAAACTGAGCCTGGCCTTGAATAGGAATGGTAACTGGAATCACTCTCTCTCTCTCTGTGCATGCTGGTATGAGCCTGCTAATCCTACTACTCAAGAGGTGGAGGCAGGAGACTTGTGAGTTTGAGGCCACCCTGGGCCTGAACTACCTAGCAAGGCCCTGTCTCAAAAATGTATTCTCTTTATTATGCACCAAAAAGGTATTCTAGGGCTGCACTTGGTGGGTACAGTTGGGGCCGAGTTTGAATCTCTAGAACCCATAAGTTAGATGTGATACCTTGAGCCTATTATAATCCCAGCATTCCTGAGGGAGGGGACCAATTCTCAGGAGCTCAGAGGCTGCCCTGACATTGCAGTGGTGAATGTTAGAGAGGTCATGTTTCAGACAAGGTGGAAGAATGGACGACAGGGCTGGAAGATGGCTCAGCGAGCATACTGCTCTTCAGTTTCTGAAACCTACTTCCCGAGGGATCTGATGGCCCTGGCCTCTGAGGGCATAAGCATTTACACGCACACACTCCACCCCAGACACACACACCAAAACATAAATCTTCAAAAGAAAAATGGGGAGGGCAAGGACCAACACCTAAGGGTGTACACGTGAATGTGGCACACATGAACCTGTGCTTACACACATGTACACACGTGAACACAGACAGGAACATGCACACTCCCAAGTCATGCACACAAAAGCATTCTATCACTTTGGTTTTTTGTTTGCTTGTTTGGTTTGGGGGTGTTGTTGTTGTTGTTTGAGACACGATTTCTCTGTGTAGCCCTGTCTGTCCTGGAACTCACTCTGTAGAGCAGGCTGGCCTCGACCTCATAGAGATCTGCCTGCCTCTCTGCCTCTGAGCGCTGGGAATGTAGGTATGCGGGTCCACTGTTCAACAGTTTTCTACATTGTTACTATCTGCTTTGTCTTCAAGACTTCAAAGAATATTAAGGATCTTTAATTTCCTTCTATACATGAATAAAAAGATATATCATGAACCTGTAAGTAATGTCCCTGCTGTCAATCCAAGCATACATATTCCACATGAAGTGAACTATCCAAGCATACATACTCCACACGAAGTGACCTTATGTTGCACCGTGAGAACTGAACACATAACACTGCCAGTTAGGAGCTCTTCCTGGCTGTGTCTAACTATGTGAAGTACTTTATAGACTACTATACCTGACTTGCTTATATGTTATGGGAAACACGGGGGTCTGTGGATGTAGCTTAGTGCTTGCCTAGCTCATGGAAAGCCCACTGCCCCACGCACTGAGGCTCTTGAAAGGGGGTCTCTGCCCACAATGTTCCCAGGCGGCTTTGGAAATGCCTATAGAGTTTAAAACAAACAGTGGGCAGTGAGAACACTGAACTCTAACCTCAGCACCAATTGAAACCCTGCTTGGACACGCCTGGCTGTCACTTTCCTGTCTCTCAGATGGCTGGTCCTTCCTCACAGAAGGACTGTACGCACTGACAAACAGTGAATATGACGTCTCTCATGTTCACAGTGGTCACGTGCCTTTGTGGGCTGAAAATCTAAACAATGGAATTATGGAAATATTAAGGGTTGGTCTGAAATTTACGGGCCTTCCCCTCTAAACTCTAGGAAGTTTAACTTTAATAGGAAACATAATGGTTGCAGGACCTTTGTTAAAGTGTCACTTGATTTTCAATAAGATTTCCCCCATGCCATGCAGAAAACGCAATATGCCATCCCGTAAGAACACACTTTTGTCTTATCCAAACCCCAGCTTAGCAGGGTCTGGTGATACAGGCCTGGAATCTCAGCTATGAGAGAGGCTGCTACAGGAGAATCACAAGCTCAAGTCTGAACTGCCGAGTTAAGTGCAAGGGCAGGTGAGGCTTCCTAACTAGACCTTGTGTTGGCATCAGGGCCTCTGAAACCCATGATGTCACCTAGGCAGGGTCTCACAGATCTGCTGCCAAGGCAACAGCCACCATATTCCCACAATCACCATATTCCCAGAATCCATTAGGCTCACCTCCCACCTTTACCTGTGATTACCACATTATCGAATATGTATATGGGGGACACCTCTCTCTTTCTCTCTCTCTCTTTCTCTCTCTCTCTCTCTCTCCCTCTCTCTCTTCCTCCCTCTTCTCTTTCTGCCACCACCCCTTCTCTCTCTCCCAATTAAACCGATTACATGTGGAACTGTTTGGACCTAGTGTGTGTTGTGTCCTGATGGGAGTTGCCGTTCTAACACATCATCTTGGCTCAAAATGTAAATATAAACAAGTAAAATCATGGATATTTTTTGAAAGATTTATTTATTTATTTAATGTATATGAGTATACTGTCACTGTCTTCAGACATGCCAGAAGAGGGCATTGGATCCCATTACAGATGGTTATGAGCCACCATACAGTTGATGGGAATTGAACTCAGAACCTCTGGAAGAGTAGTTAGTGCTCTTAACCACTGAGCCATCTCTCAGGCACCAAATCATGGGTATTATAGCCTAGTGATGGGCACATGCCTGGCATGTGCAAGGCCTCTGTTCTCCAAGTCCTAATCTAAAAAGTGATTTAATCTAGAGCTCAGAGCATTGTATACTGGCCACAAAACAAACAAAAAGCTTTAAGTACCAGAATTCAGCTCCTCATCACCCATATTACATGTTGGGTGGGTGTGATGTCTCCATCTATAATGCCAGCATATAGAAGGTGGAGAAAGGGGATCCCTGACGGAGGCTGGCCGGCTAGAATAGCCAAATTGATGAGCTCTAGTGTCAAGTGAGAGACCCACACCTCAACATATAAGGTGGAACACACAGGAGGAAGACACCTGACACCAATCTCTGCCCTCCACACACACACACACATACATGTACACGCACACACTACAAGAGAAAAAGCATTCTGAACCAAACCGAGTCCCTTCTAATACATTTCAGACTCTTATGGCAACCATTTCTGCTTATAGCAACAATTCAAGACCAGGAGGATGCCAAGAACAGGCCAGCTTTCTATTGACTTCACTTAAACCCCTCTCCTCTGCCGGCATGATGGTGCATTGGGGACATTTGAGCAATCCAAAACAGACCCCTAAAACATCAGTACCAACTGCCGTAGTCTGGAACTTTCTGTCTCAAATTCTGTGTGCTGGCTAGTTCTATGTGAACTTGACACGGGCTGAAGTTATCTGAGGGGGGGGAGCCTCGATTCAGAAACAGCCCTCATAAGATTGTGCTGTAGGCAAGCCTGTAAAACATTTTTTTTAAATTATTAACTGATGTGGTAGGGCCCAGCACATTGTAGGTGGGGCCGTCCCTGGGCTGAGGGGAGTGGTGTCCTTGGTTCTATAACAGTGGTTCTCAAGCTGTGCGTCAGGACCCTTTGGGGAAGGGTTGCCTAAGACCATCAGAAAAGACAGATATTTACATTCTGAATCACAACAGTAGAAATTACAGTTACAAAGTACTAACCAAAATAATTTTATGATTGGGGATCAGCACAACATGAGGAGCTCGTATTAACTTGTAATCCCCATGCCTCAGCTTCTGGAGAAAGCAGAATTACAGGCCCACACTTTCAGACCATTCCTCTCACTCTATGACCACTGTCTTCCACCTCAAACCACCAGATGACAGCCAGAGACCCTTGTTGTGGCTTCTGTAGATCAGAGTATGTGCTCTCACAGCAATCTCCACGACCCAGAACAGGAGCTTTCCATGTGCCTCTTAAGGCTTTCCCAGGGCCGCCTAATCCAGCAGGCAGGCAGGCTAGGACTGATAAAGAGGAGCCTAGGCTACAGGCTCCACACTGCTTCACAGCCTCAGGCACCCTGCCCTCCCTCTGCTTCAAGCATCCCCTCCGAAGTGTGGGCAGCCATAAGTAGCCACCCTTAAGGTGGGTTGGAGCTTTAAGCAAGGCTTAAAAGTACTTTCCCACCACTGTGGTCTGGGAGCATCTGGCAGCTCTGAGTCTGGCTCCTCTGTCTCTCTCTCAGTTCTGAGCTCTCAGTCTCTTATCAGTCAGCAGATCTCTAAGAGAAAACTTGCCCTGAAGGAAGAAGCCTTCTGCCAAATATCTTCAGAAGCCTACAGCCGGAACACTTCACCGGCCATTTGCTCTGTAGTAATTTAAGTTGTAGCCTAGCAGCTAGGGATACTGAGACTGAAGTGACCACCTCCTGTAGCCAGGCAGGACTTCCAGTAGAGGGAGGGGGGCATCAACCCATCCACAAAACCTTCAACCCAAATTTTGTCCTGTCTACAAGATGCACACAAGGATAAAGATGGAGCAGAGACTAAGAGAACAGCCAACCAATGGCTAGCACAACTTGAGACCCATCCCGTGGGAGAGAGCCAATCCTTAACACTATGAATGATATTCTGCTCTGCCTGCACACAGGAGCCTAGCATAATTGTCTCTTGAGAGGCTTCATCCAGTGGCTGATGGAAACAGATGCAGAGACCCACAGCCAAACATCAGGGGGAGCTCTGGGAGACTTGTGGAAGAGTGGGGATAGGACTGACTGAGCTGGAGGAGTCAAGGACACCACAAGAAGACCTACAGAGACAACTACCCTGGGCTCATGGGAGCTCACAGAGACTGAACCACCAACCAAAGAGCATGCAGGGGTTAGACCTAGGCCCCCTACCCACTTGTAGCTTATGTGCAGCTGGGTCTTCATATGAGTCCCCTAACAATTGGAGCGTGGGCTATCTTGGACTCTTGTCTGCCATTGGAGTCCCTTCTCAGAGGGAGAGGATGTGCCTAGTCCTGCTGGGACTTCACCTCCCAAGGGAGGGGATAAGAAGGGGAGGGACTTGTAAGGGTAAGACTGAGAGGAGAGGAGGGACAGGAGTTGTGATTATGATGTAAAGTGAGCAAATAAATTAATAATAATTAAAAAAGAGAGAGTCTCACTCTGCAATCCTGGCTGGCCTAAAACTTACTGAAACCCACTGTGCCTGGCCCTTCTTCATATACTTTTAATTGGTACCCCCAAGTCTCCCTCTTTCCTGATTTAAAAAATCTGGCTCCCTCATCCAGTTCTTATTTTTTATTTATTTTTTTTTTACTGAGGGAAAAGCAAGGGGAAGAAATGTGGCTAGAATCAAGACCCTTTCCTAGGTCCCATGTGATATGGGGAGATGGG
Organism: Mastomys coucha; assembly: GCF_008632895.1. Lineage (NCBI taxonomy): Eukaryota > Metazoa > Chordata > Mammalia > Rodentia > Muridae > Mastomys > Mastomys coucha. Next base: position 7,453,020 of record NW_022196911.1, on the reverse strand, counting down.
GAACAGCTAAGCTCTGCAGGGTGGTGGCCCCGAGTGGACAGAACTGGAGACAGGAGTGAGGGGTGCGAAGACAAGAGAGAAAGCTCTAGTTACTGCAAATTAGCTTCTAATATGGCTTCCTTCACGAACCCACCTGGAGTGATGCAATGATCCCAGGTATTTTGAAAAACATTCTTATTTCAAAATAAGAATGGGGGTTATAGACTTGATGTTCTGTGTGTTTAGCAGGTCAGGTTACAATGCTGGGATGCTGTAGGGCAGAGATTTCAACATAGAGCTCCCTCCTAGGAGAGCGCCCAGCCCAGACCTTCTTTCTTGATGTTTAGTTTGGAGTTAACTATTAGAAGGGAGAAAATCGCTGAGGGTTCATTTAGGGCCTGTGTCAGGGTTGACTGTAGACAACAAAGCCAGGTAGCTGAGTGGGCAGAGAAGAGAATCCTTGGAACTTTCTGGAGATAGCTGGGAACCAGACCCCTCACTAGGCCCACACCCACAACATGTGGTGAGGATAGCTCATGATCCTGCTGAGAGGTTTTCTCTAGAACCAAGAAAACCTGAAGGATGCTCACTCCAGCAAGACCAGGAAAGGGGGGCAGGTGATCCAGGACAGGGCCATAGGTGATATGACAGAAGGGACTGGTTCAAAGAGACAGGGCAGAGCCACCTGCATGATTTGCTGGATGTCTGATGTGCATTAAGCCTTGCAAAGGTACAGAAAACCAAGCACTAACAATGTGAGGGTATCTGGGCAGACAACTCTCCTGATTTAGAAAGGGAGGCCAGCCTTATGGTGCTCTGTCTGTGTAGCATCTTCCACAATCTGTTCCAGAGGCCTCTGACATGAGCAGTGATCCTTTACAAGCTGCTTTCAGACCAGAGTGACTGGTCACTCTCTCTTCCAGTGAGCTCTGTGGTTCACTGTGTTTACTCTTCCTTCAGATGCGTGCGCCCCTCCATGTTCTCAAGACACCTGTGATCTGCTCCCATGTGGAACGGTGGGACTGTGGGTCGAAATGGCTGGTTGGAAGACACCACTTCTATGTTTAAAAAACTCAGTATCAACTAGGTGCTATAACACACGCCTTTAATCCCAGTACTTGTAGGCAGAGGCAGGTGGATTTCTGAGTCTCAGACCAGCCCAGTCTACAAATTGAGTTCCAGGCCAGCCAGGGCTACATAGAAAAACCCAGTCTCAAAACAAAACAAAACAAAACAAAAAAAACAAAAACAAAACAAAACCTCACAAGAGATGGGTCACTGGTTAGGAGCACTGGCTACTCTTCCAGAGGCCCTGGGTTCAATTCCCAGCATCCACAGCGGCTCACAATCATCTATAACTTTAGTTCCAGGGGATACAACGCCCTCTTCTGGCCTCCATGGGCATTAGAAATGCACACTATGCACAGACATACATGCATGTAAATTATATAGCAGCAGACTCAGTAAATAACCAATAGGTACCATCTATTTCTACATCTGAGTCCACTTCCCAGCTTCAAAACATTCTCCCAGGAAGTGGTTCAGAACCCTGCTCAAACCCCTGCAGTCATTCCCTAACACTTTTCCTGAAGGGGATAAGGGCTAAGGAAACCAAGACATTGGGTTGGATGTAAATGAGCGGCCCTATAATCTCAGCTCTTGATAGAGGTTGGAGGATCAAGAATTCAGGATCAGCCTCAGCTATATATATTGAGTTTGAAGCCAGCCTAGGTTTCATGAGACCCTCTTTTAAAATAAACAACAACAACAACAAAACCCTAAATCAATAATAAAGAAATCCAAATAAATTGCAAGTTATGAGTCAGTCCATCATCAGTCACCAAACATTCATAAATAAAGATGTTTTATGTTTTATGGCTGAGTATAATGGCATATGGCTTTAATCCCAACACTCAGGAGTGGATTTCTATTGCAGCATTTTCTCTGTCCAATCACATGAGGTCTGTGACAGGCCTGTGATTGAACAGGAATAGAGAGGTGGAGCTAGAGTTGGAGGAGGAGAAAGGTCAGAGAGAGCAGGAGGAGGAGCAGCCTTCATCATGGAGTCAGAGGGATGATGAGGAGTCAGACCCCATGTGATTATACAACCAAGCAAAGGTTTTTACAAAATAGACTAATTGTGTTAGAATACTGTCTTTATTATCTGAAATTATTGTATTGGCTCCTTGTAAATTTGATTTGATTGATTGATTGTGATCTTATTATTTTATAAACCTGATTGGATATTAAAGCCTTAAAAGTCATGCATTTCTTACCAGGTACTAGATGCTAGCTAGATGAATGATTGTGGGGGTGTGTAAAGTGTTGAATATGAGAGAGATGTTGCAAATAGCTGGGAGAGAATAATAAGAGCCTGCCAGGACATGGTGATGCTGGGCGATAACTGCTCAAGAACGTGGCCTGGCAGGAAAGGGAGTTTGTGGGTAGATTCTTTTTGGCTTTTCAAGACAGGGTTTCTCTGTGTAGCCCTGGCTGTCCTGGAACTCACTCTGTAGACCAGGCTGGCCTCGAACTTAGAAATCTGCCTGCCTCTGCCTCCCAAGTGCTGGGGTTAAAGGCATGCACCACCACTGCCTGGCTAGATTCATTTTTTAAAATAATTCTTACAACAGATTTCTATAAAATTGAGGCCAGCCTGATCTATGTATCAATCTGCAAATTGGCCAGGGATATATAGTGAGACCTCATATCCAAAAAAGTTTACATAATAACACCATTTTAAAATTAAGATATCATGTGTAGCCTAGGAGCATCTATGAATCAGATTTGGCACGGTGGCTTTCAGGAAGCACTTATTGATGATTGAGGTGTGCTGGACCATCCCTGAGTCCTGGGTCAGGGGAGAAATACTATCACACATATGAATACATAAATACCCTACCCATGATACTTACCTGTCCTCAAAGCACACTGTGCACTTCCATGTATGAGTCCTCCGCAGGAATACACGGCACTCCGAGCACACACGATGGCTGCAGCCCTGACACACGGCCCCACGGTTCAGCAGAAGGCCCAGAGCCTGCTGGCAACGTGCACAGCACTTTTCCTTGTATTCCTGGCTGGAGCTCTTTGCCCCTTTCCACCGAAGATGCTGTAGGTGTGTTTTCAGTTTCCTGTGACCCAACAAGTTGAATAATGATTGTTGGTGTAATGATTTGTTTTCATTGCCAACTTGGCATAACCTTAAATCATTTGGAAGAGCCCTAACAAGGATCGTCTACGTTGGGTTAGACTGTGGACATATCTGTGGGAGATTGTCATAAGTTAATTGATGTGGAAAGACCCAGCCCACTGTGGGTGGCACCATCCCCTAGACAGAGCATGAATTGTATGGGAAGGAGAAATGGAGCTGGGCAAGCAAGTAAGCATATATGCATTGGTGTCTTTTTGCTCTTGGCCATGGGTATAACGTGACTGGTTATTTGAAGTTCCTACCTGGACTTCCCCACAATATTAAGTGATAACCTGGAATTAGGAGATGAAATCAACCTCTTTTTCCTTCAAAGTGCTTTTTTTCCAGGGTGATTTATCATAGCAACAGAGATAAAACTTGAACAGATTTATGAAGCTAGACTACAGGAGCCTCCACAGCACCATGCTGCTGGTCTCTCACCTCACCTGTTGAAGCCTGGGCTCAGGTGAGATAGCCCCTATCTCAGAGGCAGCTCAGGCTCTGTTCACGTTTTCAGAACAAAACCTTCCACACCAGTGTCCATGAGACTGTGACTATTCCAAACAGCTGTCTCTCACCTCCAATAAAGTGCCATTTTTCTCGCTCTCTTATTATTTCAATAAATTAGAGTTTACAAGTACACTTAAAGGGTTTTTGAAGTAAAGGCAGGACCAGGCGTGGTGGCACCTCCCTTTAATTCCTGTACTTGAGACAAAGAGGCAGAACTTTGAGTTCAAAGTCAGCCTGGCCTACATACACAGGGAGTTCTGGCAATTCTTAGGACAAAGAGATCTTGTCTTAAATAAATAAATAAATAAGAGGGAACAAGGAAAAATAATTTTGTATTTTTGGCTAAGCAGACCATTTCCTTCTTTAAGAATGCTATTTTACATGCGTGGTATTTTTTCCCATGTAAATGTTTTACATACATGTATGTCAGTACATCATGGGCATGTGTGCCTGCAGAGGCCAGAAGAGGGTATCGGACCCCTGGGCCTGGAGTTACAGATGGTTGACTACCATAGGGGTGCTGGGAATCAAACTCAATCCTCTGGAAGAGCAGCCAGTGCTCTTAACTGCTGAGCCATCTCCCCTGTAACTCTAGAAAAGTTCTCTTATTAAAAACATTGGCTTGCACCCCCTACTTGGTGCTGAGATTGAATGGTTTCTTTTTTGTTTGTTTGTTTGTTTTGGTTTTGTTTTTTTTTTCCGAGACAGGGTTTCTTTGTATAGCGCCACCACTTCCCCGGCAAATGAAGGATTTCTTATGTGCTAAGCAAATGCTCAATAATCTGCTTGCTTTCAAATATGCCTAATAGCTGAAAGCTGACCTTGAACTCTTTTGAATTAAAAATATTTAGATTTCTTCCAATCTTGTGAATATGAGTGTTTTGCTTGTATGTATATATGTGCACCACATGAGTACCTGGTACCTACAGAGGCCAGAGAGGGCATTGGTTCCCCTGGAACTAGAGTTAAAGATGGTTGTGGACCATCCTGGGGGGTCCTGGGAATCGAACCCAAGATCTTCTGAAAGATCAAAAAGTGTCCTTAACTGCTGAGTCATTTCTCCAGCCCTGACTGACCTTGAACTCCTAATCCTCCTGCTTCTACCTCCCAGGTAGTGAGATTTCTGGTCTGCTGGTGACTAAGGAAACACAGGGATATATTTACAGAGGGAACCTCCCAGCTAACAGAGGGTGGTTCTGACAATGTCCGGAGCTGCCAGTAAGCGCAACCCCACACCAAACAGCTCCTGCAACCCAGCCAGGCCAGAAAAGAAGCTCCTGTTGATAAAGGGTCAGGGAACAGGCTAAGCAGGTTCACCTTCCTTTCTCTGAGCCAGCCTTAAGGCAAAAGTGAACAAAGAGAAAAGACAAACGGATTCTACCGGTTTTCTGTTTCTGACCCCCAACCCACGATTTGTGCCTTCAGGTACCATGGAAATCCAGGTGGGGAACTTTAACTGGAAGTTTTCCCTTGGGGGGCTGCCAGAAGCCTGGCAGTGTTTCTTAGTAGCTTCCACAAAGTGGGTAAACACATAAAGAGCAACATCACAAAGGCTCCTTTTTCCAAAGAATTGTGAGACTAATTTAATTTAGTTCTATTGCAAGAAACAATCCCCATTCCTACACTTTCAATGGGATCCTTCTGGGTGAGAAGCTCAGCCCTGAGCTAGCCATCACAAGAAAGCCAAGGAGCGGAGTCATGGCTCTAAGCAGAAAAGTCTAAGCCCCGCAGTTGGACCGTCCCGGGTCAAAGCGCAGCTTACCGGACCCTTTCCTCCTCGATGCTTTGAACAGTTTGATCTCGATATAATACCCGGAGAATGATGTCCCGTTCCAGCTCCCTGAAGGACTCCAGGTCCACTTCGTGGGCCATTTCCGACAGACGCGATCGACTGTCCTGCGGGCAAGCCGGAGTCCAGCTGCTTCCCTTGGTCCTGCAGGAGCCCCTCTCTGGTTTCACCGGTGACTATGTTTGACGTGTGGCTTTTCCTTCCTTCCTAACTGGGTCATACTCCTTCAGAGAAGCAAACTCCACGAGGCTGCCCCACGGCTGGAGTCGATTCACTGGGCTCTGCCTGATGAGACAAGAGCGTTTCTTTTTCTGAGGTTTTGCCAGAGATTGTTATAAATGATGCATGGCTGCTGAGCAGATAATTTCAGTAAAGCGCTAGTAATCTCCAGCCGGAGGAAGTTGACAAGCAGTTATGAGAGAGCCCGACGACTTTGGGGCCCTACAGCAAAATTTCCACAGAAAAATATGCCCAGGTCAGCAGAAGTGACAATAAAAGTCCAGCCTGGTTAATGCCTTTAAAACCTGTTTTGTTTTGTTTTGTTTTGTTTTTTAAAGACAAAGAACAAACAAAAATCATCATTGGTTTGCCTGGCTGTACACCTGTGCAACGTCACTCCAGAGGTGAGAACATGCCGGCAGACACAGCTTTGCATTTTCAGCTATGATTCAACTGCCATTGAAGAAGGCACCTTTTCAACACTTTGTGTAATTTCTAAACCTAGATTTTCCTACCAAAAATTCTGGATCTTCAGGTGGGAGGGGACAGAGACCCACATTTAATGTTAACGTTTATTGTTTAATGTTAGCTATTCTGTTACCGAAAACCTTAGAGAGTTCACCAGTTTAGTTACATAGACCCAGATGGTCTAGCCTGCTGCACACCAGGCTGTATGTATGTATGTATGTATGAATGTATGTATGTATGATGTGTTAGCTCACTGCCCCTGGAGTGAACTTAACCTATACAAGATTAGATCAAGCATGAGAGAAAGAGGTACCACCCAGAGGTGCGAAGGTGTGCTAGCCCAGTGGTTTGAACCCTTCCTAATACTGTGACCCTTTAATACAATTCCTCATGTTGTGGCGATCGCCCAACCATAAAAATCATGTAATTACTACTTCATAACTGAAATTTTGTTACTGTTATGAGTCACAAATGTAAATATCTGACATATAGGGTATCTAATATGTGATCTCCAATAGGGTCGCTACTCACAGGGTAAGAACCCTGCGCTAGAGCAACAAAACACAGCAGGTTTCCTTGGTGGCCAATTTCTTTTCTTTGCCCTTTAAAAGAAGAAGACAAACATGAGAAAACAAAATTTAAAATACGGAGGCTGGTGAGCTGTTTGCCTTTGAAGGAGGAAGGCTTACTCCTTAGCACCCGAGTGAGAAAGCCACGTGTGCAGGTGCACGCTTAGAATCCAGGAAGTGGAAACCAGAAGATCTCTAGGGCTTGTTGGTCAGCTGGCCAAATAGCTACTAGTTGTGGGAAATCAAGGTGGGTGATGTCCAAGCAGCAACAGCTGGGGCTGGCACCTGGCTTCCATGTGCTTGAGCATACACGTGTACCTGCATACATGTTCCTGCACACATGTGAACAAACATGCCTAACACACACACACACACACACATGCATACACACACACCAGTAAGTATGGTGTGGTGGGGCAGCAGAGGTGCAGTAGTGAAGAACATTCGCTACCCTTCCAGGAGCCTCAGGACTCATGCTAGGCAGCTCACAACTGCCTGTGACTCCAGCTCTGGAGATCCAAAGCTACACCTTCTGGCTTCTATGGGCACTATATTTATATGCACAAACACACACATGATTAAAAGTAAAAGTATAATGTGTTAAATGCATAAACACGTAGCATAGTCATTTAGCATTATCAAGTGCCCTTCGCACATAAGAAAGTTGTTATGTCCCACCCCAGCCACACAGCAGGTATGGTTGTAGCAAAACCACCACATACACGCAGAACAAGACAGGGACCTCCCATCTCTGTGATAGTCTTAGGGGACCACTATGTTACATGCGTGTTATGTAGTTGTTTGCTGAAGCATCATTACAAAGCACACGACTCACTTCACACCACTTTAATTGAAAAGACATTAGCGCAAGGATATCTTCAGCTGTTGGCTATTTTTTTTTTTACAAGTATCGTCAGAACTCAGAAAGATTGCCATCAATTAGGGGAATATGCATAACCACAGCACCCTCAACCTATCAATTATTTATGCCCTATAATAGAGCCATCGTTAGGCATCAGGCCCTGCTTCTGTTTAGTTCAAGTCAAACGATTCTGCATGCCTCCATCCACCAAGAAGATGTAGATGACTTGAGCAGTGTGCTTTCTGTACTGCCGTTTTGATCGTCCAGCCTAGTGAGTCCTGTAGTCATGAGGGTCCTTTTTGGACTTTGATGGCTTTTGAATTCATGGATAAGCAGCAGACTCCTATGACAACACTCTCTTTCAACAAATTCTCTTCACACCTTTAATCCCAGCACTTGGGAGGCAGAGGCAGGCGGATTTCTGGGTTCGAGGCCAGCCTGGTCTACAGAGTGAGTTCCAGGACAGCCAGGGCTATACAGAGAAACCCTGTCTCAAAACAAACAAACAAACAAACAAACAAGCAAACAAAAACCAAATTCTCTTAACCCTCTTTGTAGTCTGTGGTAGGCTGGGGAGGTCTACCCAATAAAGTACATTGGGTTATAAAAGCAATTGATCACACTGAAGTATTAAAAATGGTTACATAGTAGCTTGTGTGTTCATTGATAACGTGAGATAATTAAGGTCTGGCAGTGATGTAATGCCTAACAATGTCAAAGTGGTAGGGATATAAACAATGCTTGGCTGTCTCTAAGGCACATGGTGTCACAGGAAAACTTGTGATTGTTGTCGGAACAAGGTTACAGGTCTGGCTGATTTCACCTTGGTCTTTGCTTACATTGACAGTGGAAAGAAATGCTAAGTTTTAGTTAAAGAATAATGGAAATAGGACCCAGAGAAGTCTCTCAGTGGTTAGGAACACTGGCTGCTCTTCCAGATAACCTGAGCTCAATTCTTAGAACCCACATAATGGCTTACAACTATCTGTAACTCTGGTCCCAGAGGGTCCAATGCCATTTCCTGCCTTTAAGGGCACCAGACACACAAGTGTTATGCAGATATACCCATACACATGTAATAAGATATATTCTTAAAAGGATTGATGAAAAATAAGGATGTTGTTTCCCACACACCAAGTCAGGCTAAGGACTGTGGCCTAAGAAATTACTTGTTTGTTGATTTCTTCATTGTAAGATGGAGTTAACGTAACAGTTGTGGGAGTTGCATGAATGGGAAAAGTTAGAGGCCTGAAAAGGGGCTGCTTGGCCTCTGCATCCCACCAGTAAAGAACCCTGTTTTGGCCAGGCTTCTTAGCCAGGTATCAGGAAACACGCCAAGAGGGACTTCAGGAGCAGCCACCTAGCATGTCTGCATGCCCTCAGGTCCCCTCGTCCCCATTTTCCAGATGGAGAAGCGAACTAGCAGATGTCAGTTTCAGAGCTCTGAGTCTCCATGGAAAGGGAGAACAACAGGAAGATTGTGGTGGAAGCTGTGAGATGGCTTAGTCCATGAACTGTTTGCCTGGATTTCAATCCGCAGCATCCATGTTAAAAGCCTGATACAGCATCACAGCTTGTAATCCCAACCCTGGGAGGTAAGCAGGAAGTTCCAGTTTAGCCTAATCTGCAAACCCCAGGTTCTAGTGAGAGACACTGATTCAAAAAGACAAAGAGATGGCACCGGAGGACCAAGAGCAGAAGATGGGGCTGGAGAGATGCCTCAGCGGTTATTCTTCCAGAGGTCCTGAGTCCAATTCCCAGCAACCACATGGTGGCTCACAACCATCTGTAATGGGATCCCGATGCCCTCTTCTGGTGTGCATGAAGACAGCAACAGTGTACTCACATACATAAATAAATCTTTTTTTTTTTTTTTTTTTTTTTAAAGAGAGAGTGGAGGATGACCTCTGGTTTTCATACAGATGAGTACACAAGTACACAAGTACACCTGTGTACACATCCACACACCTTAGAACACAGTGTGACCAATGCTACAAGGAGCAAGTTAGTGTTTGTGCTTCCCAAGTGTAGCCTGCACTCACCCCTGGCTGTCTGCTATTTTTAGTGAACACCCTGCTGAGTCACGTGCTGGTTTGCTCGATTCTCAGTTATTTTTAAATAAATGAAGCACTGGATGTGAACAGTTCCTGTGGCTGGATGTGTTTTTCTCTGGTGTGGGTCTCCAGCTTCTCAGTAAGTGAGGGACCCAGTGAGTGCCATCCTGGAGGGATAATGACAGCGTTCCCACAGGAGAAACCTGGGCTCCTCAATGCTCCTCAATGCAGGTGTCTTAAGTCGTGTGCATTTCAGGAATACTACTATCTATAAAACACTATTCTGTCCCCATCCTGGGCCAGCCAGCATCAAGGAATGGGACCTACCCTGTTCGAGAAAGAGAACGCTGGCTCCCCCTTGTGGCAGAAGAGTGGAGTTCACCTTCATGATCTAGCCATCTTTGTTGGGCCTTTGTGGAGCGCCAGACACTATTGTGGGCACCTCCATTTGCTATGTATACCCTGTTCTGTGAGGGGATTATAGCACAAGCGTGTAAAGAAAAGGATGAAGTCAGAGAGACGTCACCAGCAAGGAGAAGAGGCTGGAATTTCTACCAAGAAGGTGGAGTAAAGCAACTGCTCATCAGCATTAGATAGACCTCTGACTGTCCTCCTAGCCGAGACAAGACACAACACAGCGGGGAAAATACAGGGAGTCTACAGTTCGAACAAACCAAAGGAAATGCAGAGGGTGTCGGTCCTCAAGCTGTGGGTCACGGAGTCAGCCAATCGTGTCAACAGCAGCGCAAAAGCAGATGAAGAAAAATGACCCACATGTCATAATTATACAGACCCAAGGCTGAGGAACGTAACACAGATTTTCAGTTCACCCAAAGAACTTCAGATATAGCCCACATGGAGACAAAGAGACAATGGCTGGACAGTCCCATGTGTGAGCATTCCAAATCCATTTCCCTGTGGTTACTCTCAACTCTTGGGGACTTGGATCCCAGCTTTTCCATACATTCAGCCAAATGGGAGACTGCATGCAATGTCAGTAAAACCTTCTGTTATTCGAAACGTGTCTTGTTTTTGTTTCGTTTGTTTGTTTTTACCTTAGAGGGCTGTCCTAGCTAGTTTTATGTTAACTTGACACAAGCTAGAGCTGTCTGAGGAAGCCTCAGTCGAGAAGATGCCTCCATAAGATCCAGCTGTAGGGCATTTTCTCCATTAGTAATCAATGGAGGGTTGGGGTGGGGGGTATAGAGAGCCTAGCCCATTGGGGGTAGGGCCATCCCTGGGCTGGTGGTGGTCCTAGGTTCTACAAGAAAGCAAGCTGAGGAGACTAAGAGAACCAAGTCAGTAAGCAGCGCCCCTCCATGGCCTCTGTATCAGCTCCTGCCTCCAGGTTCCTGCCATGCTTAAGTTCCTACCCTGGCTTCCTTCAGTGATGGACTATGATACTATGATGTGGAAGTGGAAGCCAAGTAAACCCGTTCCTCCTCAACTTCCTTTTTCATCATGGTCTTTCATTGAAGCAACAGCAACCCTAAGACAAGGGCCCACTTCAAAAAAAGACCCTTTCAAAATAGTGACACAAAACATTATCCCAAGGTCATTTATGAATTAACGGAAGCCAGGGTTGGTGGTGTGCACCTGACATTTCACACTCAGAAGTCAAGGTCAGAAAGGATCTCAAGTTCAGGACAAACCACACAATATGTCTCAGAAAATCAAAAAGATCGACTAGAAAGCTAGTGGGTGATTGCTCTGTGGTTGCCGGTGTCTTCTCGTCGTGCCACTCAGAGCCTTTGGACATCCTGTTTACTATGAGTGGCCACTGGAACTTGCTACAGGCTTTCCTTGGGGACAGTGCCATCCCTGGCTTAGAGATATGTGGATGCTTCTGTTATTGAACTGTGCTGAAATCCCATACACAGGTTGACGTTCACTTATGGAGAAAGAGTACAACCTGACGACAGGAGTTAACTCACAGAGACAGGAGGGATGTTGTATATACTCAGGATTTTCAAAGAAAGCAACTTTTGTGTACACCAAGGGAAAACAAAACGTTGACCACCATTTACCATCCAAGAAAGACATAACTGCTTACAGGATTTGAGTCAATAAATCACAGGCTAGCAACACTATGTGCATGGTGCTACCATCAGCCACAGACATCTAGTTATCTCCTCTGTTAGCTGATGTTCTTTTTTATAGAGAACTTCATGTCACATCATCACAACACATACCTTTAAAAAAAATACAGCAAGCACATCATATTATTACTGTTATAGTCATCATGTAAGTTATGCTGTGCATGCACTAACTCTAGGAGAGAACGGGAGGCACAAAGCAGTTCCTATAAAAACTGTTCCCTGAACCTATGAACTAGTGGACTCATCATTGCCTGGGCCGCTTTTAAATTAATGATATCACTCTCGTTTGCTTTCCGGCTTGCCATTGGTTTGGAGGAGACTGGGGCAGAGACAAATAGAGAATTGGTTGGTTTGGGGCTTCTAAACAGTTTTACAAGTTAGTTTGGCTGTGAACTAAATTCTGCCTGATTTCTGGGTAATAACGAAGCTTGTAGTTGCTCTTTCAATAGGAGTCAGCTAAATGACCTCCGGTGTGTCTCTATCATCCTCTTAAGCTTTCTCTTGGCTAGGTCGGCGCTGGACTCTTGGGAGTCATTTGCCAATGTGGAGATTCTACAGTGGAATTCTTCTTCCAAGTCACTCAGAACCAGCTCCTGCAATCTCAGCTACTTGGGAGGCTGAGGCCTGCCCGGGGAACTTGGTGAGACTTTGTCTGAAGACATAAAAACAGTGGGCTAGGAGCACAGTCTCGGGTGGCACGCTCATGTAGGATGCATAGAGCCTGGCTGATTAAAAAAAAATTATTGAAACTACTCTTGGTTCATAGTATACTTTTCCCAGCAACTCCTTTCTTTGAAAAATTGCTAATAAAATTCTTCCTAGTCAATAGAGGTTTTTCTGTCATGAAAGATGAACAGGCCCATCAAAAATGCCAACATGTACAGTTTTAGCAAAAATAAGAACGTGGTCACAAACTTGATTTCTGGTCACATGTACTACCAAGAAATTTAAAAACGACATTGGGGTTTTTCAGGTATTTAAAAAAATATATGGGTGCTGGTGAGATGGCTCAGTGGGTAAGAATACTGACTGCTCTTCTGAAGGTCCTGAGTTCAAATCCCAGCAATCACATGGGGACTTAAACCACCCGTAATGAGATCTGACACCCTCTTCTGATGTGTCTGAAGATAGCTACAATGTACTTATTTATAATAAATAAATCTTTGGACCGGAACGAGCAGGGACTGAGCAGAGTTAGTTGACCTGAGCGAGCAGAGGTCCTAAATTCAATTCCCAACAACCACATGAAGGCTCAACCATCTGTACAGCTACAGCGTACTCATATACATAAAATAAATAAATAAATCTTTAAAAAAATATGGACGAAACAAACATACTTCTCTCTTAGATGCTTTTCATTTTTGTGATGTTTTCAAATGAGCAAGAGGAGAAAGGGATCCTATGGTAATTAGTTTGCGTGGTCTTCGCACTGTTACTCCAAGTACCGCACAGTACCGCACAAGGGTGGGGTTGTGCTTCTCCATCCTCATAGCTTCCTGAAGGCTTCCTGAATCCTTTCTGCTCCTGCCCCCTCCCCCAAAGTCACTTAAGACCATTTATATGGGGCCAGGGAGATAGTTTGGTGGGCGAAGCACTTGCTTTGTAAGTGTGAGGACGTGAATTCAGGATCCTTAGAGCCCGTGTAAAAGCTGAACAGCACTCTACAGTAGGTGAGGAGTCAGAAGATTCCCCCAGAAACTTACCGACATTGAGACCCTCCTCAAACAAGGTGGAAGGTGAAGACTGGCTGTACTGCGACCAGCAGTCGTGCATAGTAGCAGAGACAGTCTTCCTCGCCAATCAACCCACGCCCCGCCCCCTGCTCCCACACCACGCCCCCTGCACCCACAGACTCTTTGAAACACATCTCATAACATACTCTTCCATACTTTCACAACTCTTCCTTCTGGCCAACTAAATTTCATTTACTCTGAACAACTGAAGGCAATAAGAGGCTACTGTCCTGTAAGTAGCCCCTGGTCTGCCCCTCCCTTCTCCGGTGAGGTCTTGGGCAACTTATATAACTCCTCCCACCCGGGACTTAATATCATTACGCACAAATCAGAGTGACACCCAGGATGTTCCTAGGCCTTTGGCAGTGATGTTTGGATACAGACGGAGAACACGGCATGGTGTATGGCAGGCAGGAAGTGCCAGGTGATATTAGCAACAGTGCTTGGAAGAGGACCCACACACAGTACTGCCGTGTGCTGTATATATCACCTTGACACAAATTATAGTTGTTTGAAAGGAGGGAACCTCAATTGAGAAAATACCTCCATAAGATTGAGCTGTGGGCAAGCATGTAGGGCATTTTCTTAATTAATGATTAATGTGAGAGGACTGAGCCATGGAGAGCAAGCCACTAAGGAGCACCCCTCCACGGCCTCTGCATCAGCTCCTGCCTCCAGTGTTCCTGTCCTGACTTGCTTCGGTGATGAACGGCAATGTGGGCACGTAAGCCAAATAAACCTTTTCCTTCTCAACTTGCTTTTGGCTCATGGTGTTTCACCACAGCAAGGGAACACTGACTAAGACGTACGTATTGGTCTTAGAAGGGCCATATGGGGTGCCAAATGCGCCCTTCACAGTCAGTTTTTCCTTATTTCCAATCAAAATCAGTCACCCTTTCACCTTTAGCCCCTCCTCCCCTTTCTTTCTACTCTGCATTTCTCCATAGTGGGCTCAGTTTCATTTTGTGTTGGTGTGTCTCTCTCTAATGGAGGTCTCAGGTCTCGGGTTACAGTAGGAGTGCTTGGCTTGAACTGAGAAACCTTGTGCACGTGGTGACAGGAAGGTTGAGTAAAGCCCGGAAGCAGGAAGCAGCAGGGCAGGAGGGAGACAGTCGGGAGACGAGTATTTACAGAAAGCTGCAGTTTCGGAATTCTAAAGCACACAGGCGAACCTGGGTCATTCCTAAACTCGAAACAAACACTAGAAATGATCACAAGCCAATGATCTCATACAGACTGTCACAATGTCACAGTGAGAACCCCGAGACCTCCCAGACCCAGTTTTCTACGATGCCTATAATCTCGTTTGTTCAAGTAGGAGAGGAGCTGGAAAGGAAGCTCCTTCTCTAGGGCTGTGTGGCACAGGGCACTGTGTCTGAGGGGTTTCTATACAGGCGCAGCAGCCCCACCCAGGACCGACCTCCTGTTGGTGCCTCGAAGCACAGACCACACCCACCCTGCATATAGTGTCTATCAAGCCTCTAATAAAGTTTCAGGTCTAAGTAAGCAGTAGCATTAAAGATTAGTAATACAGAAGTTACCGTAATCAGCCATTCCATTTCTGTTCCCATGACAAGCACCCTGACAAAAAGCAGCATGGGATGGGGGGAGCGTGCATTGTTTGGCTTACACTTCCAGGCCACAGTCCACAACGGAGGAGAGATCAAAGCAGAAACTCACAGCCTCAAAGAGAAATGAATGTAGACCTGCCACGGGCTCCTACTCAGTCTTCTTTAACACAGTTCAGGGCCCAGCCAATGAAACAGTCCTCCCATATCAGGATGGGTAGTCCCACATCAATTAACAATCAAGGGCTGAGCCCTGTGGCACACACCTTTAATCCCAGCAACAAGGAGGCAAAAGCAAGCAGATTTCTGTGAGTTCAAGGCTAACCTAGTCTACTAAGCAAGGCCAAGCCAGTCAAGACTACCAATAAAATAGGCTCCACTCAGCAGCGGACTCAGACAGATGCAGACACCCACGGCCAAACAGTGGATAGAACTTGGGGACTTTTATGGAAGAATAGGAGGAAGGATTGTGGCCCTGAAGGGCCACAGAGTCAACTAACCTGAACTCTTGGGGCTCTCACAGTCTGAACCACCAACCAAAGGGCATACACTGTCTGGACCTAGGCCTCCCCTCACATATGGAGTAGATGTGCATCTTGGTCTTCATGTGGGTCTTTGAACAACTGGAGTAGGGACTATCCCAAAAGCTGTTGCCTATACTCAGGCTATGTTCTACTAGCTGGGTTGCCTTGTCTGGCCTCAGTGGGAGAGGAAGTGCCTAGCCTCACAGACTTGAAATACCAGGGTGGGAAGATGGGGTGGTGGTGGGTGGGTGGGGGAGGCACCTACTAAGAGGAGAAGGGGAGGGGGGATGAAGGAAGGATTGTGGGAGGGGGTGACCAGGATAGGGGCAGTGAACAGGATGTAAAGTGAATAAGTAAAAAAATAAAATATAATTTTAAAAAAATCTAACAAAATAAATAGTTGAGACAATCACTCTCAGGCAGACACATAGGCCAACCTGTTGGGGATAATCCTTTAGCACTGCTCTTTTCAAGTTGTGGCAAGTTGACAGTTAGAAACCAACCACCACATAAGCTGTAGTAAATTATTTAAAACATGTGAAATGCTTACTTCTGGAATTAGTCGTTTCAAATTTTTGAATTATGGTTGCCCCGAGTAACTAAAAATGTGAAAGATGAAACCATGGTTCAGGAGTGGACTGTGTTTCTTTTTTATTTTATTTTATTTTTTTTATTTTTCGAGACAGGGTTTCTCTGTGTAGCCCTGGCTGTCCTGGAACTCACTCTGTAGACCAGGCTGGCCTTGAACTCAGAAATCTGTCTGGTGGACTGTGTTTCTATTTTGTCTGTGTAGCCATATTGGATCCCAAGGGAAGGGTAGGCTAAAGCATCCAGGCAGTCTGCTCATGGGGCATGGTGCAGCATCTAGCATCATTTACTGACCTGCTGCTGCCAGGCGCATATGAGGAATTGCAAACGCAATGCCAAGTCAGACCCAATCTATATTCCAGAGGCCAGATGAACAGCCGGCAAACAAACCACTCAGAGCCCAAGAGGATGTTTGGAGAAAGAAAGCATGCTTTAATGCACAGGGGGAGGGAAGAAAGGGCTGGAAGAACCAGAGAGGGCTGATCAGGGCACAGAGGTGGCATCTATGATGGAAAAAGTCACACAGCTATAAAGAGACCTCATATAGAACAGCAGCCTGTCCTGGCTTCATTTCTGTTGCTGTGGTAAAATATCCCAACAATAGCAGCAGAGAGAAAAGGGATTGGTTTCAGTGTACAATTCCAAGTTCACGGTGGGGAAGGCAAGGCAGGACCTTCTGATAGCTAGTCACACTACATCCATGGACAAAACAGAGAGAATGAGCACACGCAAGCTTGCTTGCTTGCCTTATTAATTAATTAATAAATTAATTTTTGTGATCAGCTCAATCTCCCCACTTTTATACAGTTCAGAACCCTACACCACCCCACCCCACTCCTATCCCAATTTAGGGGATGGTGGCACGCACCAGCTAGCTCAGTTAAGGGAATCTCTCACATATATGCCTGCATACTTTCGCAAGCAGACAGTCCCTCACTGAGACTCTCCTGCCAAGGAATTCTAGGTTGGGGTGAGTTGACAATTAAAGCTAACCGCCATGCAGTCCCATAACACTGTCTCCTCTGGGGATCATCCTCTGAGGATGTCGTGGCCACCTATGCTCTGTGGCCTTTGCACAGTGACAATATCAGCAAACCTCACACTTTGGAGCAAAACCTGTCCCTGTGGTTGGCACATGCCTGGATTCACTCCTGCTATGGAAACATAAACAACAACGCTTGTGGCTGTCCTGGGCCCAGCCGCTGACCTTGACCTTGGCATCAGGAGCTGGCAAGGGTGGGTGAGAACAGGAAATGGAGAGCAGAAAGACAAAGGGCTTGGAGAGGGGGAGGTGGTCCCTGTTTGTAGATAGGTCCTTGTTTCTTTGCCTACTGATGTGTGTTTTGTTTGAGCTGGCAGCCACTGAACCAAAGGAGATCGATGTTGGTCCTGTGTTGGGGCAGCAGGCCAGCAGAAGAAGTGAGCAGGTAGCGGCATGTAGCAGCCTGCGTGCCTGAGAACACAGTGTCCCACCCTGCCCTGCTCTGTTCCCACAGCCTGCAGGCCACAGCCGCTCAGTGACAGGGCTTAGCGCTTTTGGAGGCTGCAGCTAGGCCCAGCTATTCCACCACAGCATTTTTTTTTTTTTTTTTTGAGAATCTTCTCAGCTTCAGGGTGAGACCACAACACTTCTACCTCCAACGCAAAGGACAAGCTGAGTGACTAAACAGGCCTTAGCACTGTCCCTGAAAAATCACACCCTTTATGTTCCTTGTGTAGCCTCTCTATGGAGGTTTTTGATAGCCACAAAGAACACGAGCCCACCCAAGGCAGACAAGGAATAAAGAAGAGCAGTTATCTCTAGTTCCAGCCAGAGCTGGCCTCCCATTCAAGGGCTTCCAAGATTTTGCATGAGTGAGCATTATCAGAAAGCCTTGGACAGGGAGGGAATTGTGTGCTCAAAAACATTTATCTTTACCAGTTATCATTAATCGTTGGTGGGTTTTGTGGGGAAGCCAGCAAAGCCCTGGCCAAGGTCCCGTTTCTTAAATGTTTGACAGTTTCTACAAGGTAGACCAGCCTCAGATCCTTTAGAACATAATGCATTAAGATACAATCATATGCATAAAGTTCCGGAAGGCTATCCCAGTGGGCAGAACCATGGTTCTCTGTGGAAGTGCTATCTATGTATGCTCCTCATTTTGGTGGATCCTTGCTACCCAGCTTTCCCCTGAACCTCCCATGTTCTTGTAGAATCAGAGTAAAAGAAAAAAAAAAAATCATGATTTTCATGGTTTAAACTTGACCTCTTCACACAGAAGGTCAAAGAAGTAAAAATGAATGTGATGTTGCCATAGCAACCACAGACTCCTGTCACTATGGGTTTTTTTGCTGTTAGGATAGGATAGCCGCTGTTAATTTAGTACTCCCTCTAGGCCCTGCAGTTAGTTCAGCAAGTATGTTGTATACTAAAGGTCATTGTGGCAGGCTGAAGTCAGTTCACCCACTCTACAGATTTGAAAATGGAGGTAGAGCATTTGGTAATTTACCTGAAGTCACACTGGGACCTAGATCTGTTCATCTCTGAAATCTGATTCTTTGTCTGGACTTGGAAGTTAAGAAGTTAGTATCTCCAATTAATTATCTTGGCTGAATGATTTTTTTTCTCTATCAACTCTACTGTCAATAGATCTGTAAGATCTAATCTACACTTTCCTTTGACAACCTATGTCATACCGAAGTATGCATTTGGGGTTGAACGAAACTCAAGAGAAATTTAAGGGTCTGGTGGTTCACACCTTTTATTTTTGGTACTCAGGAATTAGAGGTAGGTGGATCTCTGTGAGTTCAAGGCCAGCTGGCCTACCTACAGTGAACTTGAGGCCAGCTTGGTCTATACATAGTGAACTTAGGTCAGAAAGCTCTACAAAGTGAGAACCTGTCAAGATAGAGAGAGAAAGTAAGGTTTAAAGTAGGTCCTGTGAAACTTCACTTCTTTATAGTAAAGTTATATTTATCTTTCACCTTCAAACTAGAGGTCCAGGTTGATGAAAACAGCCTAAAGCAGTGAAGCTGATTCAGAACAAAGCAAGCGGTGTACATAATCTTGAAAGGCAAAGATGATATTCTATTGCCTAAGAAGCCCGTGCCCCACAGCTTTGGTATACTGTCTTGTGTTTTGTTCTTTAAATCTTAAATTACTTTCCTGATACCATTTATTTGTTTTTGTTTTGTTTTGTTTCGAGACAGGGTTTCTCTGTGTATCCCTGGCTGTCCTGGAACTCACTCTGTAGACCAGGCTGGCCTCGAACTCAGAAATCCGCCTGCCTCTGCCTCCCAAGTGCTGGGATTAAAGGCATGCGCCACCACTGCACGGCTCCTGATACCATTTAAAACATCACTTCTCTCTCTCTGTCTCTCTGTCTCTGTCTCTGTCTCTCTGTTTCTCTCTCTCTCTCTCTCTCTCTCTCTCTCTCTCTCTCTCTCTTGTTTTTCTGAGACAAGATCTTCTCTGTGTAGCTCAACTTATCTTGGGAACTCACTATGTAGACCAGGCTGGCCTTGAACTCACAGAGATCCACCTACCTGTGCCTTCTGAATGCTGGGTTTAAAGGCATGCATCATCACAGCCAGGCTCATCATTACATTTTCAATGTCTCCTATTCAACACAATCATAGCTTGCTATTCCTGCCACCAATTTAGGGACAGCTCTAACAACTGTATTCACCTACCCCACAAGAAAGACTGTGAGCTCCCATGTAGACTCGGGGCTTCATCCTACCTTAATCTGGAGTGTGTCCTGATGAGGAAGTCAGTTCTTCAATCACTGACCTGTGTCTCTCCTTCCTGCCTGCCAGGCACTGGCTGAGGCTGATCCCAAGTGTGTCTGTGGCTAATCCCACGTCACCAAGGACCCAGACAGTAGAGACATCTAATGCTATGCCGAGGAGCTCACACGAGGATTTTACACTGCAAGCTAGAAGATAAGAGACTTCGGTGAAATGTCTCATCCTTCCCCCAAAACGCCCAGCAGAGCTCAATGTGTTTCCTGTGCGTGACCTCAGATGTATGACTAGTGACACCACAAAGAACAGCTTCTCATGGACGGTCATGGGCATTTCTGGGGTACATTTTTTATGCATGCAGAATAGTATGTAAATAATAAGCATATTTGTCATGCTCTGAATGGCTGTCCCTTCTCAAACTTTTTCAAGTGTAACTGCCATGGCATTGGCTATCAAGGGTGTGAAGAGAAGGCCACAGGGCCTCTACTCTCAGGGCTAAATTAACAGTAGCATCCTGGGAGTAGGCCCATTAATTCAAGAGTGGGTTTCTTATAAGAAAATGAGTTTGGGTACTCTCCTCCTCCTCTTCCTCCTCCTCTTCTCCTTCCCTTCTTCCCATCTCCACTTCTGCTATGAGGTGCCTTCCCCATAGACATGACCTAGATGTCAGTACCAGGACCCTGAACTTGCCCATCTCCAGCATAGATGCTGGGGGTTGGGATATAGTAGGGAGACTAAAGTAAGAGGGTGAGCTTTGGGGGCTGTGGAGATGGTTTGGCAGATAGAGGGCTAGCTGTCTTTCTTAGTTAGGGTTTTGCTGCTGTAAACAGGCACTATGACCAAGGCAACTCTTATAAGGACAACATTTAATTGGGGCTAGTTTACAGGTTCAGAGGTTCAGTCCATTATCTTCAAGCCTGGAGCATGGCAGCGCCCGAACAGGCATGGTGCAGGAGGAGCTGAGAGTTCTACATCTTCATCTGAAGACTGCTATGAGGAGACTGGCTTCCAGGCAGCTAGGATGAGGTTCTTAAAGCCCACACCCACAGTGACACACCTACTCCAACAAGACCACACCTTCTAATAGTGCCACTCCCTGGGCTGAGCATATACAAACCATCACACTGTCCAAGCATGATGGCCTGAATCTGGACCCTCAGTACACACAGAATAGCCAGGTAGAGAGCGTCACCCAGTGCTGGGGAGGAGTGAGTAGAGAGAGGCAAAAGCCAAGAGCTTGCTGGCCAGCAGGCCTAGGCAGAATGGCGAGCTCCAGGTTCAGTGGGAGACCTGATTCAATAAGAAAACATAATAGCAGAAGATGTTTATTCGTACTTCTGGCTTCTACAAGTGTACACACACACACTCACACACACACACACACACACACACACCCCACATGAACACAAATAAATACATTAAAAACTGGAGTGAAGGGTGATACTAATCTTGAGTAATCTCAAGCAAATCACTCTGTGAATCTCCAATTCCTGGTGACACTCTCTAGGCTTGTCTCCTGGCTTTACAGCTTGCTCCCTCCCATTCAATCGCACAGTGTTTGTGGTGTGTCTGTTATGTGCCGGATACCACCCCAGGGGTCAAGATGGAGAATCTCTGGCCTTAAGGTAAAATCCCCAATAAATAGTAACTTGTATTTATTGGATAGTAGAATTGTAGTCATAAAGTGCTGAGTCAACCCATTTAGGAATAGTTGAGAGAAAATGCTTTGAAAATGGGAATTGTTACCTAAGAAGTAGATGCATCAGTCTGCTCAGGCTGCATAACAAATATCACAGAAGGGGCGGCTTGCATAGCAATTTCTTTTCTCACAATTCGGGAGCTCAAGGTTAAGATACGGGAAAGGCTGAGTGAGGCCCATTCTTTTCTGGAGGCCTACAGTACTGACTTATTGACAGCCATCTCCCCGAGTCTTCACATGGTAGTCTACGGGTACCTGTCTGTGTCCTGAACTCTTAATAAGGACACAAGTAATGTCTGCTGAGGACCCACACACAGGACTTCATTTCATCTTAATGAAAGCTTGTTAAAGGTCCCATCTACTCTGGAGTGTGAATGGATTTTGGGGTAGGGGACATGACTTGGATCACAACAGCAGGATACATTAGGAGAATATAGAACTGCATTTTTGGTTTTGTTGTTTTTATATTCTCCTTGCTTTGTAGCCCAGGCTAGCCACCTGTCTCACTGTCCCAAGTGCTGGGATTAGATGAGTGTGTTACCCGCACCTGGGTTATTTCTATTCATTTAAAAATGTTACTTATTTGTAAAACAGAGATGTGAAGATTGAGTTTATTATTTATTTTTAAAGATCTTATTTTTATTTATGTGTCTGTGTAAATGTACGCTGTCTGCTAAGGCCAGAAGAGGGTTATAGGACGAGAGCTGGCTCATATGTGTGCTGGGAGCTAAGGTTCTCTGGAAGAGTGAATGTGCTCTTAATTGCTGACTCATCTCACTAGGCCCTCTCTTCATTATTAAAAAGCAAAAACTTAAACTTCATTGCTATTCAGCAAAAGAGTATATGTCCAAGTATATCATTTAAAAATACATCTTTGGGTTTAAGAAGGAAACTTCCTGTGATAGGGACACAATTAAGGGAGCTTGGAGACTCTCATCTGAGGTTCCCAACTACAATGAGCAGCAGGTCACAGTGTTGGCAGAGACAGATGTGATTGGGTGTAGAAACTGAGCAGGTATAAACAGAGCAGATTTAAAAGAGATCAAATCCAAAAGAGAGGTGACATTGGCTTGGCCACAGGATCATCAGGTGGATTACTGAAAACAACATTAGCCAGGCACTAGCCTGCCAGTGTGCTTCTTACATGAGAACTCCCAACTTTCGTTCAGATAGCTGGACTATCCTGATCCTGATTCCCAGGGAGGAAGCAAACAATGCGCCATACTGTTGGAAATCATGTTACAATTTGTTCCTAGCCAAGATTTGTTTGAAAGTTTCAATTTCTATAGTTTGCGCGGGAGGGAGGGCCAGGATCTCTTCCCCTCCGAGACCAGCTTTTGTTCCTTTGTTTGGTTTGGGTTGTTAGAGTTTAGAGAGAGGTTAGGTGGCTCTGACAGTTTGCTTTGGAAACCACATCTCAGAGGGCCCAGAGACCCGCCCTGTTACTTGGAGACCGAAGAGGAGCAGCAGGCGGGGCTGAAGGATGAGCGGGGCCACTAGTGGGAGGGGCCGAGTGGTAGGAGGAGCCTTTGGTGGAGGGGCGGGGCCCTAGAGCGTAGGTGGTTATTGGTAGTGGTCAGGGTCCCTGGCGCGGGGGGTGGGGCGGAGTGGGCGTGGCCTGAGCGCGCCTGCGCAGTCCACTCTACTCGGCAGGCGAAGGAGACGCGCTAGAGGAAAGATGGAAGACTTCCAGGCCTCAGAGGAGGTAACCTCGGGTTGGGCCGTGAGAGGGAGTGTGGCGGCAGAGATCCGGGTGTGGTGGGGCCCCGCCTGGGAAGACGCAGCTCCTTCTGCTCACGGCCACCTGGCCTGAGGCTGATGAGCCTGGGTGGCGGTTCCCAGCGGCCACTCCCCGTCTTTCCCGCGTGGGCGGTGCCCGCGGTCCGCGGAGACGGCGCGGGGCTCGTGGTCTTGGTGGGGTTCACGGTGGAGGACGCCGGGAGGATGACATCACTCCACCCCTTCCGCACTGCTGCAGACCCCAACCGGGGCTGTGGTTGGGAAAGGAGGCATCCTGCTGTGGCATGTATAGTAACACGGGCGCGCAGGGCCAGCTCCCGGTGACCGCAGTGGGGGTCTGCTGTCCAGACTGTCCGTCTGCCAAGTACCGACCTGCGAACAGAACCTACCTTTGTCTCGGTGCCGCACCTTGTCCTTCAGCGCGGCGCTCCCTCCCACTCAGGCCACAGCTACTGGGTACATTTCTTTTCAGTTTAAGATAGTAACGGGATCGCACCTTCTTGTGGGAGAAGAATGCAATGCCTCTTAGTGCCCTAGCCACTCGCCTTGATGATACGTTGTCAAAGTCTTTTCCTTCGTGTATTTGAGAAACAGCTGAAGGGACTCCCGTTATACAATAGTTGCTCATTTTCTTCCTGAATAATCTTTGTTGAAACTCAGTAAAATCCCACACAGTTTGTCAGAAACAACAATAATAAAACCCTAACACTTCCTCTTTTGACATTTCTAAAGTGTCAACTAAGGATATTCTGAGGGAGGAGTAAAACATTTGCATTTATCAGAAACTTTCAGTTTTGGTCTATTTTCCCCAACACACTTTCTGGCAGTCAGGATCGTTCTGTTTGAACATTGGTGGAAAGCAAGTAAAGAATGTCAAGCCACGATTCAGAAGCAGCTAGCAAAAGGGATGTTTGGTCAGATAGCAATCTCATGTATGGCTGAAAACTGGCTTTTATGATAGTCACTGCCAGTTAAACTTTATAGGAAGGAAATGGCCGTGTGAAGAGGAAGCCCCCGAAAGCTGCATTGTACTTCCAGCTTGTACATGTGAACTGGCTGATGCTGGCATCTGTGAAGTGTCAGCTGAAGGAGGACGGATGCTCTCCATTGTTTACCCAGCAGCTCTCTCAGCTGAGCTACTTCTACCTGCCCCTAACTCCCCAGGTTCTCCTCAGCTCAGTTCCCCTTTTTTGTAGCAGCTGGCAGTGCTTACTGGCCTCAATACAAATGTCTCTTCTGTTATTTTCTTACTTTAACTCTGTGAGAAGTGATGCAAGGGCTTTGCTGTGTGGCTTCGGATCACTCTAGTCACTTAGAAAGAGCCTTTCAGTTGACTTAACCTGTAAGATCACATTTTCATTATCTCAGTGATTTCGGCTTTGTTTCCAACTCATTTTTTTTGGGGGGTGGGTCTAGAAAGGGAGATGGTTTTGGGTGGTCATTTCTTGTTATCCTGAAGAGAAAGGGGGTGTTACTCAATACTAGAACAGGACAGGGTCCACTGTGGTCAGCAGTCAGGGAATTCTAACAAAACAAGACTGAGTGACTGCCAAGGGGGGCTGTGCTATCTAGGCCATGTCCAGTGCTAAGGATATCCCAGAACTTGGAATAGTTCGTTTATTTTCATGTAAGAAGTACACTGGCAGGCTAGTGCCTGGCTAATGTTTTCAGGAAACCCTCACACCCATTCAAATCCAGTATTATGTTAAAAGGAGACTAAGAAAACTACTTCGGGAACCAGCCCACGAATCAGCTGATGCTTCCTCCTGAAGTAGTTCATCAGTGTTAAGAAAATGATGGGCACACATCAGCCTTTTACATTTCAAACATCCTAATCAGTTTACCTCAAGGAAGAGAAGGTAATCCATCTTTACAGTGGATTACGTAGGTTTCTTCAGCTGCTTTGTATGGCAGGGGACCTGTACTGGCTAATGGTGCTGACAGCCAGCTGCAGGGGAAGGAGAGAGGATTCTAGTTTGAGGTGAAGCTTGGCTTGCAGTGTGACACTCAGCTGCTTCACACCTCTGGGCTCTGAGGTTCGTCTGCACAGTTGACAGCCTGATTCCTAAGTCACATTCATTATCTCATGTGCTTATTGATGCTGTGCAGAAAGCTCTCTTAACCAAACTTACGTACATTTTCTTCCTTAACAGACTGCATTTGTTGTTGATGAAGTGAGCAACATTGTAAAGGAGGTAAGAGGAAACAGGCTTGTTTTCCCAGCGTTTGATGGGAATTATGTGTCTTAGTTTACTGTGATTTAACACTATGACCACAGCAATTTGGGGAAGAAAGAAGGTTTTTTTTCTGCTTACACTTCCACATCACAGTTTATCATCAAAGGAAGTCAAGACAGGAACTCAAGCAGGGCAGGAACCTGGAGGCAGGAGCTGATGCAGAAACCATGGAGGATTCTACTTACTGGCTTGCTCCTCATAGCTTGCTCAGCCTGCTTTTTTATAGAACCCAGGACAACAAGCCTAGGGATGGCACCACTCACAATAGGTCAGGCCCTTCCCAGTCAGTCCGTAATTAAGAAAATGTCTTATGGGCTGGAGAGATGGCTCAGCAGTTAAGAATGCTGACTGCTCTTCCAGAGGTCCCGAGTTAAATTCCCAGCAACCACGTGGTGACTCACAACTGTCTGTAATGGGATTAGAAGCCCTCTTCTGGTGTGTCTGAAGACAGTGACAGAGTACTCGCATACATAAAATAAATAAATAAATCATTAAAAAATATATTTTTAACTGGGTGTTGGTGGTGCACGCCTTTAATCCCAGCACTTGGGAGGCAGAGGCAGGCGGATTTCTGAGTTCGAGGCCAGCCTGGTCTACAGAGTGAGTTCCAAGACAGCCAAGGCTATACAGAGAAACCCTGTCTCGAAAAAACAAACAAACAAACACAAAAACCAAAAAAAAAACCCAAAAAAACAAACAAAAAAAAATATATATTTTTTTGGTTTTTCGAGACAGGGTTTCTCTGTATAGCCCTGGCTGTCCTGGAGCTCACTCTGTAGACCAGGCTGGCCTTGAACTCAGAAATCCGCCTGCCTCTGCCTCCCAAGTGCTGGGATTAAAGGCGTGCACCACCATGCCCGGCTAAAAAAAATATTTTTAAAAAAGAGAAAATGTCTCACAACTGGATCTTACGGAGGCACTTTCATAATTGAGGTTTCGTCCTATCAATGACTTGAGCTTGTATCAGGCTGATATAAAAGGAACCAGCACAGCATGTATGACGGAAAATGCCATGTGAATTAAAATGGGAAAAATTTCAAGAGCTATTGAGCTTCTGTGTTTTGATGTTTCAAACATTTTTACTTTATATCCAAGTAAAATGACTCCTATATTATATAAATTACATATACTGAATCAAGAAATCTTACATGGCGTTAGAAAGTGTCAAGGCAGTTCTGAGACTTTGCAGCATGAAGACTCATGATGCCCTCATGAATGTCTCCAGTGTTTGATGAAAAAGAGAAACTGCAGAGAAAATGTAGCAATGTCCATAACTCAGGACCTGGAGATATAGGGCTTACTCATAGGTTTTTCTTACATTTTAAAATACATTATTGATAGCAATCGTAGTACTTCTCTTAAACAAGGTGGATGGATGGCAGGCAAAAGGAACTCCATGGGAGTGTCCAACAGAAGCAGAGTTTAAGAAGGAAGGGTTTATTTTGGCTCACAGTTGGGAGGGAGACAGTCCATCATGGTAGCTGGTCACCATGCATCTTTATGTCTGGGAAGAATTGTCTAGATTAGGCTAGCTGAGGTAAAGACCCACCCAGGACGTGGGCAGCACTGTTCCACAGGCAGGGAGAGTCCCAATCTGAAGACAAAGGAGGAAGCTTGCTGAGCCCCGCAGTCTTTACCTTGGCTCCTTGCCTGCAGCTGTGATGAGCTACCTCAAGCCTCCACTGCCAGGACTCTCCCACCGTCATGGCCTGGGAGCTACAACAAGCCCTTCTTCCCATTTGAGGTTCCCTGAAGTAATTTTGGATTGACTACAATGTAGGATTTTTGATGCCCATTATTGACTTGTGCCAGAGTGTTAAAGAACTATACTCCGTTTTGTGAGAAGTATCCACAACCAAAATAATTTCCTCTCTTTTTATGTACATTGCTCAACATCCAGTGTGACTTTTCTGGTGCTTTGCAGGGAGTGTAAATTTGCCTTTTATTGTTTCCTCCAAGCAGTGTTTCCTGTGGAACAGGTGGGAAGCAGAAAGGTGGCAGATTAAGCCAGAACTGGCAAGAACAGAGTGGGTTTGTTAGGGATGAGTTTTGCTTCCTGTCTTCTGAGTCCACTTAGACTGCCCGGTTACTAGGCAGCAGGTGGTTGAAAGTGCATGTGAGCAGTCCATAGGGAAGCGTGAGGTGACTCAGCTTTTTTGCCCTGGCAGTCGGTTAGTTCTTCCCTCAAGCTGTTTAAAAGTATTGGGTAGTTGAAATGAGTGGATCCAAAATTAGAGTTTTCCTTTCTCCCTAAAAACTGGACTTCATAGTGCATGGAGGGGTTTATTCTTCCTCCTTTGACAGTATTTGTGTCTAGTCATACCTTGACTAAAGCTAGTCCTCAGCCCACGGTGTGCTCTCAGCCCAGAATGGGCAGGCATGGCAGAGGAGCTGGGTCAGTGTGTGACTGACTGGTCAGAGCCCCAAGTCTGGAGGTGGAAACTATAGTTTATCCCTCAAAACCTGTTTTTGCCCTCAGCCTGGAGTGTCTGGCCTGCTTTTTCTCCACCATGTGCAGTGAGGGTCCCTGGACCTGTGTCTCTTAATTTAGGCTTCTAGCAGGTTAGCAGGGGTAGGGAGGGAGCTGCTCAGAGCCTCCTCACTGGCATCTGGGAGAAGGGATGTTGGAGAAAGACCCAGAGAGTCACTGGTATTATAGGGACAAGACAGTAAGCCATGCTATCCTGGAGCCCTGGAATCCAGGGAGGATGCTACCGCAAGCTCCAGCTTCAGGTGTGCAAGGTTCAGTTATCTGGAAAGTTGGTACCACAGCCCATACAACGAGGCCACAAGTACTAAAAGACAGGATAGGTTGTATGTTGCCAGTTGTACAAACGACCAGTAAAATGTCATCTAACATACACACATTATGTGTTCTATGGTTTGGCTAAACTAGTATACTTTTTAAGAAACTGACAAAATATTTCTCTGCCTCAATAAGAAAAAGTGTTGCTTATTGTTAGAAATGAACAATAGCAAAAACATTCAGCCCATTTGTTCAGTCGAACCGTTGAGCCCAACTGACAGATTCTAAAGAACATACCTCTTCAGCCTGTATGAATATCGCTGTGATGCAGTGTAATGCTGCTGAGCAGAAGCCACACATGCAGAAGCCTTGGCTAGGCATCAGCTCGAATCTTCCAAGAGGTCTGTCTTTAGTTCCTGGGAGGGCCACGGGCCATGTGGGGTGACTGGTGAGTGGGTTCTCTCCATGACCTCTTGTGCTTTTTTTCCCCTAGGCTATAGAAAGTGCCATCGGTGGTAATGCCTACCAGCACAGCAAAGTCAACCAGTGGACCACTAATGTTGTAGAACAGACTTTGAGCCAACTTACCAAACTGGGGAAACCATTTAAATACATTGGTAATGGGTTTTCGTCTTGTGTATTTTGATAGAGGTTCTTTAAATACTGATCTGAGGTGTGTCTGGTGCTGGAAGAAAGGTCACTTAGCAAGTGGTTGTCGAACTTCCAACAAAGTTTCTCCTGGGACCAGGTCCCTTGTGTTGTGAATGTACCATGTGCCTTGCATGTCAGGCTGATGCCAGTGTCTCAGGGATTACGTCAAAGAAGAGTTCATAGGATGTCTGATCAGACGTGTTGAGAACATGTTAAGAGAAAGGAAATAGGTAGTTTGTCAGAGTGAGACAGCACAGTCTGCCCTGTGTACTGCAGGTTTCCTAACACACATTTGTTTAATTTAAGTGACCTGTGTGATCATGCAGAAGAACGGTGCTGGGTTGCACACTGCAAGTTCCTGCTTTTGGGACAGCTCCACGGACGGTAGGATTCCCACCCTCCTAAGCAATGCTGTTACGCCTACTGCTCTTGAACTTTCGCATAGCTCTGTGTTTGGCAATCTACAACGCTAAGCAGTGTTCTGTGAAGTACGCACATAGATGTCTCAATTTCTGTAAGTCACTGTTGCCTCGTAGAGTGGTGCACATGCCATTCTGGCAGTGAGTTTGAGGCCAGCCTGGACTACACAATGACATCCTATCTAAAACCAACCAAACAAAACCCCAAAACATTCTGTGGGCACTTGCCCATTTGTAAGTAAAGCCAGGCAAAGTCACTCTCTATGTCAGAGGCATGTGCTGGCATGGTGGGACCCGAATCTCCTGGGCCTCATTTCCTGTGCCTATCTGTGTCCCCACAGGAAGCTGCACGGTCCGATGGGAGAACAAGACCATGTACTGTATCGTCAGCGCCTTCGGACTGTCCATCTGACCACCTTGCCAGCCTCAGCCTCCCGGTCCCAGCATTTCCAGTCCATCTTAACCACCAGCTATGTGGGGCAAACACCTTCCTCTTCTTTAAGTTGTTCTGTGGCACTCTCAAAATGTAGAGAAATAAACCAAATGACTTCCCCGGTCACAGGAACCACACGACGCCAGGCGGATGAGCAGCCACCTGTCATCCAGGGTGGGCAGTACCACTTGTCTTAACTGTCTCCTCCAAGGTGCTAAAAACTCAAGTCTGCTAGTGGAAACATCTCTACTTTCTGAAATGGTTCAGATACACTAATTTTCCATACTTTATACTTTATTAGAATAATAAATTATTCAAAATTAAAGGTTTTGTGTTCTTTCTAGCCTGGAGCATCACCCCAGAATTTGTGGCTACTGCCTTCAGAATGAGTTTGAGGAAGAGAAAAAAGGTTGTTTAGCCTTTTGCATGCTGACATAAGTGTACACCTGAACAGACAGTTAGACCCTGGCTGGTGGCCTCAGGACAGTGCCTTGAACAGATGGTTAGACCCTGGCTGGTGGCCTCAGGACAGAGCACAGCCAGCTTTGCAGGTCCTGCTTGAAGCCATGGGCCTGCTTCTTACTGTGATGACAGAACCTGCTGACCCTGGCAGAGCTGGAGAGAGGTCACAGACCTTAGGGGCGGGTTAGACACTTGTGACATGTAGCCTCATGCAGAGATCTAGAAAAACTGATGTCCGGGAAAATGGGATATATCAGTTTAGGTCTGGTTAATTTTTTTTAATTACATTTGTGTGAGAAATCGAGTAAGCATGGATCCCATGGCATATCTGTGGAGTTCAAAGGCAACTGTGGGAGTGCTATGGTATACCCATGGAGGCCAAAGGCAATTTGTGGGAGTTGGCTCTCTCTCCACCACAGGGACCCAGGAACAGAACTCAAGTAGTCATGGTTGGTGGCAAGCCCGTCTACCTGCTGCACCGGCTCACTGGCCCATCAGTTTACTTACATTGCTCTGATCGCCTAAGGTGGCACAAACCAGGAAGCAAAAAGCATGTGAGGAAACACTACTGGGATTCTTTCCCTAGCAATGTGATAAACATATTTGCCCTCTTAGTAGAGGGCAAAACGAATGCAGCTTTGCCTTCGTCCTCCAGGAGGGAAGTGGGCCCATTTTATCTGTAGGACAGGAGCCTAGCCATGTTGCAATCCTACATTCCTAGTTCCTGCTCTCTGGACATGAAGGTTGGGGAAGTCAGTGAACTCTTGACCTATGCATGCTTGGCCTAGCCTCCGTGCTGTCAGCCTGCGGCTTTCAGCCTTAGGTTCTTGGAATTTTAGTAGCAGCTACATATTTAGAATTTTGCAGCTTACAGAATGCTTTCAGAATTGCTGTGTTCTTAACAGTGCTTAGCTTGGGTATCACAAAGGGCCTACAGTTTATCCAGTTAATTCCAAGTCATAAATTCTAGTGAGAAGGGACCCCAAAGACTAGGCTGTCTGTTGACTGCTCTTGTGGGCCCTGTTAAGACACAGTGATTGGCATTACCAGTAGGTGTGTGCGTCTGTAGGACTGCACACTCATGCATGGTCTTCTGTGTGTATCCAGTTCTGGCATATTTTCTGAGATGGGGTCTCACTGAACCTGGAACACACTGAGCTAAATTTGTTGGCCACCAAACCAGTAGGACCCACCTGTCTCTGCTCTGTTTTCCCAGCCCTGGGGTTACAGACATGTACACTGCCCGCTTTTACATGGATCCTGCAGCTCCAAACTTGGGCCCTCATTCGTTTAACCCACTGAGCCATCTCCCCAGTATCCCTGGCTGAAGAGCCTTGCTGTGGTCTCTGAGGTCGCCTTTTTAAAGCCTTCATACAAAAAACTAGTAATACATAAAGGGTTAAAAATTAGAAATATATTATCAGTGAACAAGAGACAGTGTCAGGATGAATCTGTTATGGTTTGTATACGATGAGAAATGTCCCCTACAGGTGTGTGATGGTTTGTATATGCTTGGCCCTGGGAGTGGCACTATTAGAAGGTGTGGCCTTGTTGGAGTAGGTTTGGGCTTTAAGACCCTCACCCTAGCTGCCTGGAAGCCAGTTCTGTTAGCAGCCTTCAGGTGAAGATGTAGAACTCTCAGCTTTGCTTGCACCATGCCTGTCTGGATGCTGCTATGTTCCCACCTTGATGATAATGGACTGAACCTCTGAACCTGCAAGCCAGCCCCAATTAAATGTTGTCCTGATAAGAGTTGCCTTGGTCATGGCATCTCTTCACAGCAGTAAAACCCTAAGACAAGGTGCATGTCAAACACTTGGTCTTCAGCGGGCAGTGATATTTGGGGATGCTCTGGAAACTTGGAGGTAGAGCTTGCTGAAGGAAGCAGGTACAGCAAGTACCCCTAGTGGGTAAGGGCCTCTGTCTTGTTCTGGTCCCTTCCTGTCATTCTGCTTTATGTCCTGGCTACCAGGAGGTAAGTAACTTGGCCACACACTATAGGGACCATGCTCTTCTCATCCCAGGCCAGCCATGGACCAGTGAGCTAATGGGACTCTCTCCTCCTGTGCGGTTTTCATCAAGTCTCTGTCACAGCAACAAAGTCTCGTACAAAATCTCAAACTGTGAATTTTATTGAGTTTCATAAATAGGCATTTATTCCTTGACTGACTGCTCAGACAACACTGTCCCACCAATGGTCCAAACAGTGTTCCTTCTGGACTTAGACACTAGGATTTTTATTTGACAGATATTTATAGACATTTGGAAAAAGGT
Organism: Mastomys coucha; assembly: GCF_008632895.1. NCBI lineage: Eukaryota > Metazoa > Chordata > Mammalia > Rodentia > Muridae > Mastomys > Mastomys coucha. The sequence goes on along the minus strand of NW_022196911.1, from coordinate 7,420,478 downwards.
AGTTTTCAGGAGCAGAAAATCCCTCTGTGTCATACAATGGAATTAGCCTGTTCTGTGTCACAGGATATTATCATAGAATGGTAGGTAGCACCTAGCGGCACCTAAGCCACCAAGATCAACGTTCAGCAAGGTTTCTGATGAAATCAATTTTCCTTTGGCCTAAAAAAAAAAA
>NW_022196911.1:7413718-7420202 GCF_008632895.1 Mastomys coucha | reverse complement strand
ACCCTCAAATATACAAATACACATCAGGTCTCAGGCCTGCTCCTCATGGAGGGACTTAGTTCTCCCTTTGTGAGTGCTTGTGTTTTTCCTATAAACAGTAGTAACCATCTTTAAACCTGTTTATCCTAACTGCCTTCAATGGTTCAGCACTTGAGGCTGCTGGGATTGGCTTTATGAACTACCCATCTGCAGGATGGCTCTACATACCTAAGCTTCCTTAGTCTGTAACTGTACAGAGCCTGTCTGCCCGCCTCTCAAGCCTCTGATGTAAGTTTACATGCCCTCTCCTCTGGCCTTTCCAATGGGGCTTGAAGGCACCAAATCGCTGCTGCAGTGACTTGACAGTAAGTCAAGCAGACTTACTATCCACAGGGATAATGAAGCTCTCACCGGGAATCTGAGAGCCATCATCTTCTAGGTTCCCCTGGACTGGAGCAATATAAAAAATACCCCAAAGACAGCATGATTCAAACCATTACCCTGAAAGAACTAGTTATAAGTCGTAAACTTATAACTTAAATTTACAAAATTTTAATCCCCTCAGAACAAAACAGTCTTCTGGTTACTATCAACAGTCCTGGCAGAGTCTAGTGTTTTAACCTAACACTTGAGCTTCTACCTACACGCTGAAGTCTTAGTTCTGAAAGCAGAGCTTTACACAGCACAGAGTACATGATGTACATGACACTAGGGGTGCTTCTTTGTAATTCCTATTTCACCAGCAAAAAAAAAAAAAAAAAAATTCCCTTAGTTTTACGGACACTAGGATCAGTTTTTAATTATACTATAGGGCAGTTTTTAAAAGTTCCAAAGTCTGCACCTAAACACTTAAAATATCTTACACCGACTGATAAATAGCATTATAAACCATGGAGACTTATGTATACTGATTAAAACATGTAAACTCTCACATATTAGAACATCTTGGGGTCAGCACGAGTCAGTGTCCATCAGAGGGCAGCTGCAGTGGTCCACCACAAGGGAAGGGTTGGTAACAAACCCTTCCCGCATCTTCATGAACAGACTCAGTGATCACAGCAAGTGTCAAAAGTCATGTAAACCTGTTACTTTTGCAATGACAATTCCATTCCAATGTTCATAGTTACAGGGTTTTTGTTTTTTGTTTTTTTAGACAATGCACATGGAATCCATATGAAAGGATGTTGCAGTTTAAGAAGACAGGCAGAATGAAGACCCTCTTCCATCCCTGGAGTCCGGCCCACAGACAGTAACCTGCAGCTCAGAGCAGAAATCTGAGCCGGTGCATAGATGCAGGGAACATAGTGTCGTTGCCTGAAGAGGGATCTACCCGAACCGGGCCTCTGGGTTTGCCAAGACAGAGGCAGGCAGGATGGCCACCTTTACCAGATGTTCTGTGTGGGGCAACTCCAAGGAGTGGGATGGAAGGCAGTGTCGCTCAGGACTTCCAATGCTGAACTTCACCAGTGCGGGTAACATCGTTTTCCACAGAGCAACACTCCACACACAGAACAATCTTGGGGCAGGTTCCTTCATCTGAAACTGTCTCTATAGCCATTCAAAATGTTTTACTTTCTCTTTATTTTAGTTCCTAATGTTAAACAGAAAGTCTTTCTGGCAATAAAGAATTTCTAATACAGTTGTGTTTCATGTAGCTTTCATTAAAAAAAAAAAAATAGAGCTCTCTGGGGGTTTCATACTCGGTGGAGACGCAGAAACTTTTGGACTGGGAAGGGCCACCTCCTTTTCCGCCTCGAGCACAGGGAGACCCAATCCTAACTGTACACAGGCCCTTGAAGAGCACGGTGACACAGGACCTTACCCATAGTGCTCCTGGCCTGTAGCTGCCTTAGCTTCCTCCAGGCTATCAGCCTGAAATTGAGTTCCCATGGATTCAATTTTGCTGTCACTTCTGCTTGTGGGCAGGGATGGATGGGAACCTGGCCACCCTGCCATTCCTGAAAATGACACTGTATGTGGCTCCCTAAACATAATCAAAGCCTCATTGCAGGTTTTTGAGAGTCAGCACACTGCCCACTCCGTGTGCTGGAGAAGATGGAGGCAGACCGCCCACCTGAGGCAGGCACAAGCTTAGGTTTCCCTTGAGGATAGAGCACTCAAGAATGGGGGGTGGGGGGGCACAGAGAGGAAAGAGTCATCACTGCCACGCTGGAACCTTGGTCATCAGGCTTCCCACAGACTCAAGTGCTTTTTAAAAGGAAAAAAGTACATAATTCTTTTTATTAAAAATGGGTAACTTCTCCTCACGACTGCATATAGGCTCCACTTCACCTGATATTGATGTAAAAGATATACCTTTGAATTCTCTACCAGCCAGCCCCTCTTCTTAAATAGTGGGGCTACCCTCACAGCAAACTCTGCCCAACATTTCAATCCATTTGGTTTTTCTTTTAAAATTATGTAAACAAATACAGAACAGGAACCCTTTGCTTACAGAGGAGTCCAGACACAAACGGATAGAAGAAAGGGCCAGAACGCGTCACTCAGGCAGGCCCTTTGCTGTCCCATCTGCTGCCCGGGGCTCAGTCACTGTCCGACTCTTCCCTGCACTTGGCACGGATGGCCTGGCCGTTCTGCAGGGGCATTTCTTCATAATCACTCCTATGGTAAAAGAGACCTTTGACCCTTGGCCACTCTGGCAGCTCTTCTCTGTACATGCACATGCGTGTGAAAGCTAGAGGTCAACATCAGGTGTCTTCCTCAATTGCTCATCCCCTTAGGGTTTGAGACAGGGTTTCTCACAGGACCTGAAGCTCACTGATTCTGCTGGAGTGGCTGCCAGGGAGCCCTAGGAGCCTTGTGTTCCTACCTCCCCAGTGCTGGGCTTATAGGTATGCACCAATGAGCACTGGATCTGGCTTGTGCTGTCTTATGAGACAGGGTCTCACTATGTAGCCTTGGCTGGTCTTGAACTCATAAAGATCCACCTGCTTCTGTCTCCTAAGTACTGGGATTAAAGGCATGTATGACCACACCCAGCTCAGAACCTGGCATTTTATGTGGGTGCTCTTGCGTACAGCAGATACTTCACTAAGTCCCTCTACAGCCACCACCTGGTAGCCCTTGGCTGTCTCTTTGTCTTCATACTGACAGCTATCTTGGAGGAACTCACCTCACAGCCTCCCTCTTGGGGTCAACTAAGACCAACCACTCTATCTAACTTGACTCTCAGCACCCCAGGATAGTTCTGTAGTTACCACACCCTGCAGGTATTCTACAAGATGGAATGCTACTAAATCCTTGTGAGGGACACAAAACAAAGCCATAAGGCTCCTGGCCCCCCAGCTAACAGTCTAATGCCATGGAGATAGTCTCCAGAAACCGCCAGTGAGTAAGCACGCAGAGCCAGGTGGGAGGCATGCATGTGGTGGCGGTGACTTACCCGTAAATCACATCATCATCAGAGTCGTTCAACATGGAAAATGCAGGATTGTCTTTCAGCTGGGACTCTGAAAGACAGCAAAAGCCTTTTTAACAAGAGCATTTTGTGTGATTAGCCTAGGTGGGAGTCTGAAGGATCCCAAGCCCCACACGGACTCAGCCGAGGCATGCTGTGAGATTGTGATACAGGTACTGCTATGGTGTTCTAAACACCACTTTGCTGCCTTTTGCTTCTGTCCAGAGGGTGCTGTGAGTCACAGTGCCCTACACCCGGGGAACACCAGAGCCAGTGCAACTCAGAGCCATGGTGGTGGCTTACCGTATAGAGCATTCTTCGACGGAGAGTACACAAAGGCCAGCGTGTAGAGGTAAAAGTTCAACAGGCCATAGAAAGACAGGAATTCAGCTGGTGTTGCTGGTCAAGGGAGAAGCGTGAGTTTGGACACAAGCCCTTGCCTCCCATTCCCTAGCATCCCTTTCCAGGATAAACCAGCAGGGGGTTCCACAGCCCAGATGCCAGGACGCTTCAGCTCCAGCTCATGGCTAGATGCCATAAGGGGCCCTTCAGGGGCTCAGTGGGATCTTGGTTTACAACTCCTGAAGAACAGAAGGGATTGAGGTCTGCTGACATAAGAAATGCAAACCTCAGTGTCCTTGCCTCTTTCACACTATAGACCCCCAAGCACCTAACAGTTGGAGCTCAGTCCCAAGTGATACAACAGAAGCCCCATTAATCCCAACACACCTGTTCCCATCAACCTGACCTCAGACAGGGAAGGCAAGAGGAACAAGATATGGAGTGGACATGGGCACAACGGAATCAGAGCTTGTGAGCTGCATGAGCCTTCCCACAGACTCATGCTGACAGCACAGTGATGCTGGTGTCTGGCTGTCCCTGAACACAGCGACTCCAATCCCTGGCTGGTCCTCGGTGTGCACTTGGGGTGTCTTTCTGTCTGTCTCTCTGTTAGAGGGAGCCAACAGCTCTGGACTGACTGGGGATTTGAACCTGTACCTGTTTTACTCAGTTTCTCAGGGCTGCCCATGAGAAGCAAGCAGCAGGGCACCGAGAACAGTCTGGTGTGGTCATCCTTTTGGATCCAGGCTGTGTAGTGACTCATCCTGGGCACCGACTCAGCCCTGCTGTGTGTCAGTTTACTGCCTCAGAAAGAGGACTGATGAAACTCACCCTTCCCAGGGTCAACAGGAAGCCAAGGGAGAGGGCAAGGCATGCTTGAGGCCTGTTGAGCCCAGGTCAAAAGGGGCTGACTGACTGATCCTCTCATCGATGTCCAACGCTAAGGTGCTAACCATGAACACAGTTCCCTGAGACAAGGATATAGTTCTGGTAGTGAGCTGACAGTTCTGCTACGAAGTTGTCCTGCAACACTTGTGCTCCAAACCGTAGGTAGAGGATGACAATGCTGAAAGAGAAGGGGGAACCACCGTGGGGAAACGCAGAAGGGCTCACCTCAGTAAGACTTAACAGGAAACTTCTGTACTTCTATATACACACTATTTGACACCCCACCTCCAGTCATTTTTGCTCCAGGGAAACACACAACACCAACAACAACAATGCAAAACCAATGCAACCAAAAAGGAGCACAGGCGCCCAATGGACAGCTTTAGCTTCTAGAAAATAGAGATCAAGCCTAACCAACCAGTCAGTCTCTTAGAACACATTCCAACAAACACTGCCTGGGGGAGGGCTTTGTGGATGGCTGCCGCCTGCCCCAGCAGTGGCTTCCCCTGGACACCTGCGGACTGCTCACACAGGGCCCTGTCCTCAGCACAGGCACAGGCACCGCTCAGGTAACTTCCAAGGCTATGCTTCTGTGATGCCGTTGACTGTGAATGTGCCTAGCAGGGTTTAGAGCGAGCAGGGAAATGTGAGTTAACATGCTTCACATGCCTGGGCATTTATGATGGAACGTTTGTAACCTAGGCCATTATAACTTTTTCCCCCCTTGAGATAGGGTTTGTATATGTATCCCTGGTTGTCCTGGAGCTTGCTCTGTAGACCAGACTGGCCCCACACTCAGATCCACCTACCTCTGCCTCCTGAGCATGGGGATTTAAGGCACATGTCACCACCATCCAGCTGTTATATAACTGATCAGGAACTGTGGTGGTTTGAATAGATTTGGCTCCATTGACTCACGCATTTTGATGCTTGGCCCACAGGGAGTGGCATTACTAGGAGGTGTGGCCTTGTTAGAGGAAGCCCAGGCTCAGTGACATACTGTTCTTTTTCTGATGTTTGTGGCCCCAGATGTACAACTCTCAGCTCCTTCTCCAGTGCCACGTGTGCTCATTCTGCCACGCTTCCGCCATGCAATAATGAACTAGACCTCAGAACTGTAAGCCAGCCCCAGTTAAGTGTTTTTCTTTGCAAGAGCTGTCGTGGTCATGGTGTCTCTTCACAGCAATAAAACCCTAAGACACCAGCCCTCTGACTTTGTGGATATGTGTGACCACAAACACCCTGAATTAACTGTACACATGGAGGTAACAGGGAGAATGGAAATGCAGTGTTAAATAATTATGAAGCCCTGGGGCTGCGGAGAAGCTTGATGCCTGTCACACCACCTCGAGGACCTGAGTTCAGGTGCCTGGCACACAGGTAAAAGCTGGGAGCGTGGCAGTGGCAGAGGGCATCTGTAAGCACTGGGAATGGGCTGGGGCATGCAGAGACAGAGACTGTCAGATAGCCAGCCTAACCTACTAGTGAGCTCTGGGTCCAGAGAAAGACGGAGAGCTGAGCTGACAAAATAGCCCAGCAGGTTAAGATGGCTGTGGCCAAACCTGACAACCTGAGAGCTGTCCACAGATCACACATGGGAAGAGCGAGCAGAGAACTGACTCCTGCATCTTTGCCTCTGACCTCCATATACATGTGTACCACCCCAACACACACAATGAACGAATGAATCAGTTAACTTTAAAAAAATAACGTGGAAAATGGAAAAGGTGTTTTACACACACACACACACACACATGCATGTCCCCTGAGCACACCCAGACACATAATGCATGCATATTCAGATACACACACACACACACACACACACACACACACACACACACACGCATGCACACC
>NW_022196911.1:7409456-7413659 GCF_008632895.1 Mastomys coucha | reverse complement strand
ACACACACACACACACACACACACACACACGCATGCACACCCACACACACATGCATGTCCCCTGAGCACACCCACATAATGCATGCATATTCAGATACACACACACACACACACACAATCAAAATCAAGCACACCCAGATACACACATGCATGCAATCCAAGCACACTCAGATGCACATATACATGAACACCCCCACCACCACAACCTCCCACAATAAAGTCTTACCTAATAACAAGCACTACAAAGGTCAATGCAGTCAAAAACTTTAACCTGAGATCTGAAAAAAGAAGATGCTCCCATTAGCAAATTCCACCTCACCTCAGAGTTTGACACACAAAAACAAAAATAAAAAAACAAAGCCACCCCTGGGCAGGCCCTAACCCTTGCATGCTTTATGCCTGTTCTACTGTGGCTGGGGGAGACCACATACAGCAGGGCCCAATACAGTGGTTTCTGGCAAAGGACTCTCAATGGTGTGGCTTGCCCTGGTCAAGGGCAGTATTATGAATGGTCCTTACAGATCCTTGGCAGCTCACATAGTTCTGTGGCACCAGGGGTCACTGACTTCTACTTTAAAGGGTTCTCTCCAAATTGCCAATCTTTCCTGAGGAACCTCATGGCTTTCTAGAGCCAAGGGCTTCTGGGAGTGTGGCTCCTGGTGCCCCATGCTTCCCAGAGTGGCACTCACCCACGTAAGGCATATGACGGAGCTCGGAGCATGCTCGCACTATCAAGAATAGGAGGTATAAAATGTATACAGCAGCCACCACCATGAAAAAGACCTTCATGCCCTAGAAAAAAGGAGGTGGGTGAGGTTGAGACTAGGCCTTGGAGTGTGTGTCCTTTAGCACCCCACAGGCGTCGAAGCCCAGTGTGATTAAAGGGGCCTCAGAGGCTTGGGTCATCCACACTGCCACAGCATCAGGAAGGGTTCCCCAAGCACAGGCACCTCATATCAACGTCACATAAACTCAAGCACCAGTGCTTGGCCTAGAACCCAAGGCCAGAGTGTACCGAGCAATTGGTAGCGGCTGATGCCTTTGCGTGGCTAAGTGCACCCTTGTGCCACTGAGGACAAAGGTCATGTTGACAGGACCTAAGGCTGGACCCAGCTGGTCCTCACACAAGTCTTTAACTGACCTGGGCCTCGGAGTTCCTGAGAAAGGAGGGGCTGAATGGAACGTTCTATGAGACCTAAGGCCTGGGAGCATTCCCTCCCATAGTTTGAGGATGGGAAGGCCCTTGTCTGAGGGTCGGAAGGCAGTGGTGATGTGTGTCCTCCTCCCTGAGCCTGCCTGCCTAGGAGGCTCCCATGGGTAGAAGTTTCTACACCTTTCCTGATCTCTCTGAAGCAGAGTCCCCCTCTCATGGTCGGCACCGAGGCTGGGACTGCAGGTCAAAGACAGCTTCTGCTGTGGAAGAACCTTCAGTCTGGTTGTTTCCTCATAGATGGGGCGGGGCAGGACAGCTGTTCCCAGCACCCTGGCAGTCTTTGAGTACTGCTGTGTCCTTCAGAAAAGGGTGTGGGCTGCTCTCTCTCGGTTCTTGGGCCCTTGAAGCTACACCCCAGAGGCCTGGCTGGGAAGGGAAGGGCTCGCTGACCATTCAGGATGCAGTCCTGTCTGTGACATTTGGCCAAGGGCTCCACATCCCTTGTGTGATGGAAGAGATTCCATTACTGCCCCATTCCACAGATGAAGAGTCACCAGTTGAACCTGTAATGGCCTGGGCTCCTACCCTTGTTTGCAGTCTAGCTCCTAACTCCATAGCCCTCCTGTCTGCCTCAGTTTCCCACAGAAATGAGGAACCAGGCCAGACAAGCACAAAGGCCAAGAGCAGACGAGTCTGCTACCACCAACTCCTCTAAATGTTGGAGTTTCCCTGACCACAGCTGACTCTTCTTCAACCCAGCCTCCACCCAGAAAACCTCTTGAAGCTCTGCCCTGCCTACAGCTGGCTCCAAGCCCCCTGCTCCAACAGTACTGACCCCCTTTCTAAGATAAGCTCCTCCCAGGATACTCCACTCCAGGCCCCTCACCCTGGAGTCTTCCTCCTCTGGCTTCCCCAATACCTAGCTAGCCCAGCGTTCTTCCTCAGTCTATCTATCGCCCTGGCTGGTGAGGTCCTCATGCCTGTGTGGCAAGTACTTGACCAAATGAGCCGTCTCCCCAGCCGATCGACTTATTTTTTTCCCCCCGGATCTTCCACTCCTGAACTTTCTATATTCCTTTTTAAACAGCCATTTGGAAGCTTATACCAACAGTGAGACTGAAGTTACAAAACCAGGCACTTCATAAAAGAAGATCAGATGCCGGGCGGTGGTGGCGCACGCCTTTAATCCTAGCACCTGGGAGGCAGAGGCAGGCGGATTTCTGAGTTCAAGGCCAACCTGGTCTACAGAGTGAGTTCCAGGACAGCCAGGGCTACACAGAGAAACCATGTCTCAAAAAAAAAAAAAAAAAAGATCAGACGTCCTGAGTCTTCAAGAAGCCTGCTCACCTGAAAGTTTCCAGTGTCAACCCGATACTGGTACATGGGATCATTTAATTCATTAAACCTAAAAGGATGATGTTGAAAACACAGATTAATATGAGAGCTTACTCTGTACTTCATATTTTCCCTAACTTAGGCTTTTCTATCGTTTTTTTTTTGCTTGTATAGCACTTGGTACAACCACTGGAGGATTTTAAAATAGCAATCCTATATTTTACACTGAGAAAATATCCAGCACTAAGCCGGCAGGGGCACATGCCTACCCTGTCCATCCTCATCGGTATGGGGAAGGCACAGGACTGTTTACCCCTTATGTAGCTAAAGGCCTATCTTTTTAAAGGACTTGCTTTTCTGGGAGTGCTGTGTTTCTGGGAGTGCTGTGTGCACATGAGTGCAGGTGACTGTGGAACCCAGAGGTGGAGGCTTGCCTGGAGGAGTCAGACGGAGGTGGCTCTAAGCCACCTGATATGGGAGCAGGGAGCACACTTGGGTCCTCTGGAAGAGTGTGCTTAATGGAGCCATCTCTCCGGCCCCAGGAGCTATTTCAATGGCATGCCCAGGCATGTGAGATAGACGAAGGCAACACAAGCAAAATAGATAATAAGTAACTATAAAGTACGTGAGCTTAAAATTCAGAATTAGCACTGGCACAGGACCTAAGCTGCTGGGAAGTAAGTGGCATGTGGCAGGGATGCTGCAGAACTTGTCAGGGCCACTGTGGATGAAGGAAGCATGAAAAGCCACAGACAAACCACGCTGGGTCAGGGGCTGAGCAGGGTCTCTGGGGAGCTGGGCAGTGAAGCCCAGGCCTGGCAGCAGAGCTATTCACAGAAGGGGCGTGGGTCTAACCAGGGTCAAACCTGAAGCTCTGCAAAAGGATCAGAGCGCCTGAAGGTCCATGAGGGGAATCAAGCATGTCTGTTGGAAGGTCCTAAGTGCTGTCCCAGCAAACCACGTCATTTCTTGCTGAAGAAGCCTATGATGACATAGGTTTTCTCACCTTCCACTTAGGCTAGAAGCCACACAAGCCAAGCCCAATTCTTTGGATTCTGTTATCTGACTATGCTGGGGCAGATGCTGTCATCTGGGTGAGGTCATAGGGCAGGCAGGTCCAGCCTGCCCTCTGTCGTCAGCACTTTCCAGGGCTGACATTTCACACCCAGAAGCATTACTCACGTCTGCCATATTCCCAGTGTAACAGAAGCCAGCCATAGCAGTCCAACGATGAAGAACTTAGGCAAATAGAAAGTTAAACATTTTCTTTCTCCCTAAAAACAAAGAGTAGGGAAAAAGTAAGATATATGGCAAATCGTGTCTTATTCTAACAGAATACATGAAGAAACCCCAAACAGGTCTGGGCTGGTATCCTGAGCAGACCTTGGGCACAAGCTCCGCAGCCAGGCCCACAACAGCCAGAGGAAGCTCCACTCCCAGGCACTCTGACATGCCCAGAATCATAGGTGAGAAGGAACCAACATCTGTCCCAACACCAGGAATAACTGGGACCAGCGGGACCAGGCATACAGGAACTCCACCAGCCCAGTCGCTCGGGTTCCTTCTGGTCTCTCTGGGCTGGTGTCCTGAGCAGACCTTGGGCGCAAGCTCCACAGCCAGTCCCACAACACACAGAGGAAGCCCTACTCCCAGGTGCTCTAACAAGCCCAGAATCACAGGATCCCAGAATCACAGGATCACAGAGACAGCTTGAC
>NW_022196911.1:7407751-7408350 GCF_008632895.1 Mastomys coucha | reverse complement strand
AAACAAGATATTCCATGACAAAACAAAATTTACACAATATCTTTCCACAAATCCAGCCCTATAAAAGAAAGTAGATGGAAAACATCAACATAAGGAGCAAAACTACACCCTAGAAGTAGCAAGAAAATAATCTTTCAAGAAATCCACACAAACCTAATTCCACCTCTTATCACTAAACAGGAAGTGACAATTACCTTTTCTTAATATCTTAATATGAAAATTAATATTACTAATATATCCTAATCGATTGAAATCCAAAAATATGAGGAATTAGAAATTTGTTGATTGTCATCCAATGGTCTCTCTAATTTGGTAATTGGAGAAATAGGTCCAATATTGTACAATGTGTATACACTTTCAGCTTGTTTGTGACAGTGTCTTGCTGTGTACAACATAATTGTCTTGAGATTTTGCTTCTCCTATCTCAGCTTCTCTATTAGTAGTATTGTTTATTTCATGTTTTTACACTATACTATGGTTTTCAGAACAGCTCATATATTTCAAAAGTATTTATATACCCAAAAGGAACAAAGACGATTAACTAGGGAGGTGGCTTATAAGAGAACAACAAAGTGAGACTGAATGCTTTGCTTGACGTT
>NW_022196911.1:7357796-7407096 GCF_008632895.1 Mastomys coucha | reverse complement strand
AAATTGATTGTTGTTTTATATCAAACAACTTTTATAATACTCATTTTTATTGTTATAGTATTTTATAAGTTTTAAGGATTATGACAAAAAAGATATTGTAGATATTGAAGGGGAGATCCCTGGGAGGAGTTGGGGTACAAAAGGGAAACAAGAATGTGATTTAATTCTATTTACTTAAAATATGTTTTTAAATGTTAACAAATTCAGATAAATAGAAATCATGTAACATTTCTCATCATAATACAATAAATCTTAAAAAAAAAAAAAAAAGATTCAGAAGACCAAAATATACACAGGTAGCTCATCTATGGTAACGATGTCATTGTAAGTAAGAAAAGAGAGGGGATCACTGTTGGAGTTTCTGGATAACTGGGCATCTCTCTAGACAAACAGAAAACCCCAAAACAAAACAAAAGAAACAACAACAACAACAACAAACACCCTTCAAGTTATACTTCAGTAATTTAAGGAAACAAAATGAAACCATAAAAGACTCAGAAATTCATAAAAGAAACATTAAAAATAATGCCTTCTCTAAGGAGGTGTTGAAATTTAAACATGGGATGATGGGTGTTTCACCTTCACCCTGGAACAATGCCATAGCTTGGCACCATTTCACCAGGGGCAAGTGGTAATTGGGGGAGGGAGTGTTCAAAGAAGAGAGACAGGTGTGTGTGCACGTGTGTGAGTGTGTGTGTAGGGAAGGTACAGGGAATCATGGAGTTGGCCTGGCCTAGATCCCTTAAGAGGCATGTGTCCTAGGTTCATTAGGTTAGCATCTGTGGCTCTTGGGGAACGGTGTGCCTCCCCGTTCTGGAGAGACCAGCATGCTCCCTTGGACAGTGAAGCATTCAGGCACCCATGTTTTTCTGTATGGTCCCTTGGAAGTCAAGGAAGCTTGGTGGCTTGACAAGACAATTGGTCTCAGACATTAATCCTGTGTACCTTGCATGGCTTGCAAACATCATTGTATCCTGGCAACTACAGCCGTATTGATCCTGGTGACTGCCACTGTATTCTGTTTCTGATAAGGCTATAAAGAGCCTGATTGCTTTCAATAAAGTTGCCACAGAGTTTGAGTGTTTAAAAAAAAAAAAACCCAACACTTCAGCACAGTATGTCCCTGCTATGCAATGTGGGTCAGGGAGGGTCTCATGTGACCACTCGCTCTGAAGCTCTGTCTGTCTGCTTACCTGGACCCGTATTCCATGATACACACAGAGCCAAAAGAGCAGCAGGGCACACAGGAACAGAGACTGGAAGAAGTCATCCAGCATCCCCGGGAACCAGCTGTTCACCAGGAAGGAGAGTGGGAAGAACGGGTCTAGAAGGGAGAAGACAGAACGCTGTCAGGAACACAGAGGGCTAGCAAGCGGCAGAGCCCCCAACCGGCACTTTCAAGCTTAGAGCTCATTATCAAGATTTCCCCTGGTCGGAGCTCAAGGGCAGGTAGCAAACCAAAGGCGATTTTGTTTTCTAAATGTCTGAAAGGCATGGAACAGATTGCAACAGTGATCCTAACAGAGAGCCATCTGCCCCTGTGTCAGTTCCTTCTGCAGCCTGAGAAGCCCCAGCACTGCAGCAAATGCTTTTTGGAATGGGGACAGAGGAAGAGACGGCCCACAAGCACCTCAGCCAAGTTCCAAGACTGCTGAGTCTACAGCTTGTCCAAGCTCTCACGACCCAGGCAGTTCATGTCTCTTTAGGATCCAAGCATCTGCCGTGGCCTGTGTAACACGGGGCCCAGGAAGCGCACCACAACATATTCCCCTTGGACACTCCTGGGGACTCAGGGACCAGGCCACCATTCATGATGCCTGCCAGCTCACAATCTGAGCGGGGGGGGGGGGGGGGGGGGAGATCGGAGATAAAGATGGCACCCACCATTGTAGAGCAGCAGCAGGGCCAGGAGGACAGACATCCACTTCTGCTCGATGCCCCAGTCCCTCATGGAGAACTTGCGCAGAGAATGCACAAACAGGCACTGCAAAGCAAATGGCCACTGACTGTCTGCTGGGCCCTAGCAGGCTGAGTCTCACTCCGTCAGGGAGGCACCAGGCAGAATACACTGGGCTACTCACTGGTTAAAATGACTAAACGAGTTCCCACCAGTGACGGTGATAACTGAAACAAAACTGTGATTGCTGCGTGTGGCCTTGGGTGAGAGGAGTCACACACCCTTGCATTTCGGCTTGGGCCGAGAAGCAAAGTCCTCCCATCTAGAGGCAAGTGTGTTCTCAAACACCTCCATAAAAGTGTAGAGCCCTTGGGAGAAAGGTCTTTAAACAGCTTGCAAACACCGTACAATGTGTTACATCTAGGGCTGTTATTCTTTTTTTCCTGTCATCTAATATAAGCTAATAATTTCCTGGGATGCCTGAATTTTCTGGCCTGTGTGCTGCCAGCACAGGTCATCTGCTGAAGTTCAGGCCCTTTCCCCATTTAAGAACACATTTAGGGCTGTGAGCATCAATCTTTAGGCTCCAGGAGAATCCAGACACCAGGTAGCTCTCAAAAGAAAAGAGAAAAAGATTTCTGTGAGATCTGCTATGAGGGAAGCCAGTGGTCCACTTCATTTTCCATGGCCTCAGCCTGGCACAGCTACCTGAAGCCTGGGTCAAGGGCCCGGGCCCTGTTTCTACCACACTTCCTACACCTTCACCACAGGCCTATGTGCTGGTCTCCACGGTGCGTCTCTAGCACACCACACTCGCTCTAGGTGTCAGCTGGAGAGGCCATCTCCACACACTATAGAGACCTAATGCCATGCCCCCGCCAGCACCAGGTGCAGCACCAGGTGCAGAGGAGCTGACAGCAGAACGGTGGTGCCATCAGTTACTGAGCAGTACATTCTGTCTTCACGATTGGCTTTTCTCAGCACCCTTCTGCATTCTAGCATTTTCTCCAAAGTGAATGTGGGCACAAACTTCAGGTCCCAAATGAACCAAAAGCTTGCATTTGCAGAAACATTTCTCTGCAAGCTTTCAAAAGCACAAAGACTCAACTGTTCAGGAAAAAAAGAGAGCTGCATCTGCACTGAGACTGTCACCCCAACAAGGCCAGCTCCCTTCTAGGATGGCTACGTGATGTTTACAGGGCTGGGGATTCACTAGCCACCAGTGGTCAGCAACAATTGACACTACGCAGGAGATATCACAGGGCACCTCATTCACTCTTGGTAGCACAGCACCTTAGTGGACGCTGCTTAGTAATACCCAGGCAGCCCATGGAGGGAGTCACTCTGAGTTTGGAGCTCGCTCCCTGCTGACTGGAAGTGCATAGTTCAGCATCATCCTCGGTGACTGGTGCAGAGCCCCCACCCCAACCCTCCCAGGCAAACGCTACTCACGATGACGATGAAGGTGAGCACCACAAACACGAAGCGGAACCAGATCTCCAGCTGGGAAAATGCAGGGTTGTATGTCTTCCACTGAAACGGGAAATGCAAGGGCAGGGATTGGGACAGACGGTGTCTATGTGAGCACACCTGTGTGCAAGACCCCAGAAGGCAGATCTGCATCTGAAGGGGCGACCCCTGACCACCATGGTGGGGTCTGGGGAAGACACAGAAAGACAGCCTAGAGTACCCAACTATTAGTAACAATTACCGAGGAGGTTAAAATGCAGTTTCCTTCGTTGTATCACATGTTGCAAAATTTTAACAAATTTTATTTCTATACTAAAGAACAGATCAAAAATCTTAAAGATCAACACTTTAAAAAATGGTTTTAAGTAGTAAATCGAGCAGATAAATTATCATTTGAATTATTAATTTTCTATCAAAAGTCAATCTTCACTAGAAAACTCCAATCTCTACATGCAAAGAAACAGACTTGTGTAAGATCTGAGTGTGGGAAGTATCTCCTAAAATACTTAAGTAAAATATTGTGAGTACGGGCCGGGCAGTGGTGGCGCACACCTTTAATTCCAGCACTTGGGAGGCAGAGTCAGGTGGATTTCTAAGTTCAAGGCCAGCCTGGGCTACAGAGTGAGTTCCAGGACAGCCAAGGCTATACAGAGAAACCCTGTCTCGAAAAAAAAAAAAAAAATGCACGGGCAGTAAACGTAGGGTGGGCTGGGTTGGCTGAGTGCACCCTGCCTTCTCCAGTGTCTGTGCTATTTGTTTAAGCTATTCTTGGGTTCTACAGACTTGAAAAACTGGTTTTCCAAAATAAATCGTACAAGGCCCTGATGCATCAAACCACCTAACGAGGGAGCCACAGAAGCTCGAAGCTGGCCGCACACTCACCGTGAAGTTCATGTCCTTGATGGGCTGGTTCAGGTGTTCAAACCCCACAGTCACTCTGTACTGCGTGTAATTCAGGTAGCCAAGGTGGGCCACGATGATTTCTGCACATTTCTGAAAGGAGGAGGTCCATGTCACAAAAGCAGACAAAAGAGGACCCCTGCCCCCCATAGCCCGGAGTGACTCATTTCAACAACAGATGAGCAGAACACATCATCTCTGGCGAACTCGCCAAAAGCTCAGAGAACATCTGCAGATGCCAGCCAAGGACAGTTCCTAGAAAAGCAAGCACCCAATGGGCCTTTTGTGATTTACAGGGATCGGAATCAACCTCCTGAATACGACTGAAAGACAATACACCACCTGTATAGAGAAGCTAACTCTGCAAGAACATAAGCCTGGCTGGTCTGTAATCTACTACTGCTCAGGGAACTGCAAGCTTAGCCAGCAGACAAGTGTCACAGCCTACTCAGTGTACACAGCCTTGGGCCCACTCCGCAGTGCTGTGACCACACAGAGTGTGCACCGTAGCTGCTCCTCCTCACTTTCAGCCTGCTACCTCCTACACAGATCTCCTTCCCTCATGCCTGTCCCCACAACAGAAATCAAGGCTGCAAGCCGAGGTGCTGGATCATGTGGATGGTAGACGCGGATGCTTCACTGTCTACTGAGTCCCATGCTCAGTAGTCATCCTTCAGGATGACCTGGGGTCCTACTATGTGGCAAAACCTCACCTTGGCATGTGGCTGTGCAGTCTACAAAGGCCTGAGCCCATTCTCCATCACAGCTCTGCTCCAACACTGCCACAAGGACCTTCAACATTACTCCGTTATCTGGACAGTCATACTCCCTCTGTGAAGTGAGTCCAGCCACTGCTGTGACTTCTAGCATGACTCCCAAAATGCAGACAGAACTACAATTGGTCAAAGCACCCCAAGTATCAAATGCCTGAGTTCATGGTAAGAGGACAGCCCAGTGCTTTATGGAAGAAGTCTTCAAAATACAAGACAGCAATGGTGGGGTGGGCTGGCTGCCACTGCTACTGTTCATCCTAAGGGACGGGGGAACACAGAGGGTCTGCAGTAAGAGCCCCCACAGCCAGATAGCAGGCACAGGGACAGGAGTCCTTGCACTAACCCATCCCCCAAGCCAAAGCAGGAGTCTCTTTCCTTTCTTGAGTGGCTCCTCACTTCCTCAATGCTGGCTGCCTACCCTGCCCAATGTGTGTGATTCGCATCCCCAGCAAAGCTAAGCTCCCCTCTTTGCTTCGACTGAAAGTCACAGGTGTAGTTCAGGACTCAGTGGAACCAGGATGGGGCACATTCGAAGTCACCAGCACACCCCCGTGAGACAGCAACGCTCCTTACACATAGGAGAATCGTGCCCAATTCTCACGGAGCATTTTTAAGATTAATTTATTTTTATTTGTGTATGCTAGCATGCATCAGATCCTTCAGGGCATGAGTCATAGGAGGCTGTGGACCCCTGGCTGTGGGGGCTGGGGAGTGAACTTGGGTCTCTGGACAAGCCGCCAATGACCTTCACGTGAGCCACCTCTCCAGCCAGAGGCGTTTTATTAAGAGTTGCAGCTCAAGTCGTATGTGCTGTCACGGGCACCACAGTGAAGCCACCTGAGGATGTGTAGATTCCAGATTCGAGCCATGCTCTGAACGATGACAAAGCATCTAGCAAAAGGACGGAAGCATCCTCGCCACCTCAGGGGATAGTGGGCTTTAAAAAAAAAATCAAATTAGCAACAAAGGCTAGGGAGGTGGCTTGGTGGAGAAAGTGCACAGGAGCCAGAGTTCCCATCTCTATCTCCTGTGATCCCTTACTCTGGAGAAGGAGACTGGATTCCTAGACACTAAAAGCAGGGCTGCCTATGGTGAGCTCTGGATTCAAGTGAGTGGATGTAACAATATCTAAGGGCAGAATGACTGAGGAAGATACTCAATGCCAAACATCCATCTGATCTCTATATGCCATGTACACAAACATGCAGAAATGCACATACATACAGTTCACAGATACACACAAAGAGATGTAAAAACCATAAGAGGGTGACAAATATCTAATGTAAAATTTCCTTGATTTCTTGAGTGAGGACCATTTCCCTGTGGAAATTACAGAGTGGGTAACTAGGAGAGACGCTTCCAAATCCTGACTGGTGTAAATGGACTATGGTGAATACATTCCAGGAGCAGTGAGAACAGCCTCCCCGCCCCCCCCCCCCAGCCCGCTGTCCTTGAGAGTCCCATGGGCTGGGAACATGCCTCCGACCTGCAAGCCAGGGTGACCAGTCACAGCAGCCGTGGAACCAGTACTCACTGAGCAGCTGTGTGTCCCATTCTGGTGGCCAAGGGGATCTCGCTCATTCCTGCCTGGGGCTGCAAAGAGGCCTTTGGGACTTCCACGCACACCATCCTCATGGTTCAGCAGAATTGACTGTGTGCCTTCTGCACACAGGAAGGAGAGGACACAGGGGGACCTTGATCCTGGTGACTTTCCCAGAACAGACAGGGAGGGCTTAATTCCCCACAGATGACAATGTGTTCCAGAAATGGCCCAGGCTGCTTGCTTAGGTGGGAGGAGGTACAGCGGGTGTGTGTGCCATCTTGTCTGTGATGGGCATGGCTGAAGTTGCTGAGGTGAGAGGGTTACCTTACCCACACAGCACCTTCGGGCCAGCATTCTAAACCCTTTGAATCAACAGGTAGGAAACAAGAGAAGAGGCCTGGCCAGTGCACGGAGTCCTTCCCTGTTCACACTTCTCCTTACCAGGAGAAATCAAGTGTATTTTTACTGTTAGTGACTCGGCAGGCTGCATGTGGTTAAAGCCACATACAGACTTCTGGATAAAAGAACACCAGAGGGCTTCTGGATAAAAAACCAGCTTAGATCCTGTTCCTTCCACTTAGCATCTGTGCCAATCTGGACAATGACTGTGACCTCTTGAGGCCTCTGTTTCTTCTTTTATAAAATAGAATTTGACAGCAGCTCCTACCCTGCGGACCTCCTGTGAGGATTTAATGAGTCGCATAGAGAAGGTCCCCAGCATGAAACCCAGCATCCCTTGTTTAGTGAGTCCTCTCCTCAACGCCCTGCCTGTTCTGACCCTCTCAGAGTGCTTCCTGCTGCAGGAACCTGTTGAGTTCCGATGTGGCTCCTGGCAGTTGCAAGAATGGGGGTTTGAGTTGCTGGCTTCTGAAGAGAATATAGTATCAATGGATAAAGGTGTGAGAGTTCATTCTTCTGCTGCATCCCGTGGCCACATGCTATATCCCAGAGCGGATGACTACAAAATTAGTCCCTGATCCCAAGAGGCCTGGGCACTCTGTCCCTGCCTACAGATGGATCAGGCACCCAGTATAAACCACCCGAAGCCATAGATAGCAGGACTAACCCTAGAACAGAGGCAGAGGGTCATCTGAGACTTGGCCCTCCACATCGCCTACAGCAATCAGCAGGTGCCCCAGACTGAGTGTGCATGCGCATGTACATGTGTGTATGCATGTTTGTGTGTGTGAAATCAAGAGGCTTCTGTGCCAACCAACAGAAGACTGGAGAAAAGAAACGCAGCACATATTCAAAGTAGAGTTTTATGAACAATAAGGAAATGACATCATGAGGTGCATGGAAAGTGAATATGACAGGAAGGTTTTACACTCAGCAAAGCGGGCCGGACTACAAACGATAAACAGTGCCTGTTTTATATGCAGAACCTAGAAGTATATTTACGTACCTGAGTGTCCACATGTGTTTGTGTGTGTTTGTGTGTGTGTGTGTGTGTGTGTGTGTGTGTGTGTGGTGTATAGACCATAAAACTAGAATGGGGTCATGACATGGAAGTCCCTGTAAAGGAGGGAAACAGAGGAGCCAAGACAAATGACAGGAATGGGAAGCGGAGGGGATTGGAGCCAGGTGAGTGAGGGGGTGGTGGGAAAGGGGATGAATTCGAGCCAAGTGTGTGTGCAGACTGCCTGTGGACAAGCAGGTCTATGGTAGCACTTGAGGCTAATGGCAGACTGTGAAGACATCAAACACACTCACCCCTGCACATGTGAGGGTCCTAGTCCGATTGTGAACCTTGTTATGAATGTACATTGTGGTTCCATCTTGAGACACACCGTCAACCTTTACAGTCATGGAGAAGCTGGTTTGAATAGATGTTTCTACAAGAGAGAAATCTGTTATCTGAGACCAGGTCGGGCCACTCCCAGCTGCAGAGCCTCCTGCTGACAGGAGCACACAGAGAGCCCAGGAAGCATCCGAAGGCCACGCCACCCCTCCCCCCATGCTAGAAAGTCTGCTTTCTCCCACCACTGCTGAGGGGCTGTTATAGCAAACCTGCATCTGTGACCCATCCACTTCACCTCACATATGGGTGTACGGCTATGAAATTATCCCATTCACTCTCAACACAGATTCAAGTTATACCAAGATATAAACAAGTCTCTATTTCTGACTAAAATTTGTCTAATTATATTCTTATTATAAAACAGAGAACTGAGCTGTTGAAATGGCTCAGTGGATAAAGAAGCCTGAGGCTAAACCTGGCCAACCACCTCAGTTCCATACCACGGATTTATTTACATGGTAGAAGGAGAGGATCAACTCATTCCAGCTGACCTTTGACCTCCACATACATACAAACACACACATACATACTCTCTCTCAAATAAATACATGTGGTAGATTTTTAGAGAGTGGGAGGTGGGGACAGGGTGGGGACATTTTGGAGAGATGGTGCGGCGGGAGGTTCAGAGGCTTGCTGCTTGGGACTGCACTTCAGATCCTAACATACAAGCGTCCCACACATGCACGGAACTCTAGCACTGTGGAGAGGGAGGAGACAGGAGGATCGCTGCTGGGCCTTCGTAAGTCCCAGGTTCAGGGAGAGATTATGTCTCGAAAGAACAGGCAGAGGGTGACAGAAGACCGGGCTGTCCTCTTCTGGCCTCTGTGCAAGCACCAGGTACACACCCCCTCACTCACAAACACAAATATTTAAATAGCAACAACAACAACACACAAAGGTGGCTTCACAGAATAATTAAAACCCTACTCAAGTAACCATAGTGAACTTCTTTTGTGTCCATCCTTTTTCTAGACCATACATATATATCCTGATGTAAAATTTATTTTTGCTTTTTCTCACTTTTTTTTTTTACTATGGTCAAGGGAGTGTATTCTTTCTTAGATGACCTCAGCTGATCAGAAACCACCTTCAGTTCTCACTAGAATGAAATACAGCTTGTGTCACAGAAGATGCAGAGGCTAGTCTGTCAGCAATGGTGCCCCAGGGCTGGACTGCTCAACAACTCCCCTCCCCCATTGCCGACTGACTAGGCCCAACTCGTACAGTGGTAGCCCTGGCTTCTAGCCTACAACACTCCCTCTCCCCGTGCCAAGCTGTCCACATGTTACCAAGTATCCCTAGGGATCAAAAGTGTGCCCTGGAGTGTCAGAACATGATGCTTTCTCAGCTGTCCACACCCTACAGACACACACCCTGGCTCACCCTGGGGCACTGCAGAGGAGTTTCCCATCTTTCCTAATGTAAGTCATAGCCATCTTTCCACACGTACCTGCCAGCATGGGCCCAGACAAGGTAAAGTCTTTTTCACCTCTTCAGAATGAGAGTTTACACTAAAAACAACAACAAGCCACCCCAAATACCTTCTGAGGGCTCCAGCTCCACAACGCACGTCAGCCATAGTTGTTGGTTATATGTGGACAGTGGGTTTGAAGATATAACTGGCTTTGACTGAAGCAGAAGAAAAAAACAAACAAACAAACAAAAAACCAAAGTAATCACATGACCTGTTCACAGAGTCCCCGAATACCTCATCTTAAAGTATAAAGCAAACACTTTGCACACAGCTCAGCTCACAGGCCCTGACAGAGCTGGGTGGCTTTCTTTTGCAGAGCACAAGGAACTAGTTTCCTTCAAAGGCCTGGCTGCACTGCCTTCGTGAGGTGGTACAAGACAGTAGGGCACTGTCCATGTTCACAGTATTGGAGTCTCTGTAACCATCTCTGTAGCATTGTGACTGGTTGCGGACATCGCATCTCAGTAAGCTGTGATTGGCTGCAGATGTCACATCTCTGTGGTGCCGTGATTGGGGGTCAGGCATCGCCGCCTGATGTTATTTCCGGCGTTAGACAAGTCTCAACCTGCCTGCAGAGGAAACTGAGACGGCTGGCTATGTGACAATGATCACCTACAGTGCCTGTCTCCTGTAAACACAACAGTGGTGTCCCATAGCCAAGGCTGTGGAGGAAGCTTGTGAAGATGCCTACCCACGTTTCCACAACCAGCATTATCTGAGGGCTTCATCTGCAGAGGTGAATGTCTTGCCTTGTTTTCAGGCTGTTAGGGTCTCTACCAAACTTTCTGGGACCACACTTGTCTGAAAGCCATCGGGGAGTGAAAACTATCGGGGGGGGGGTGTTGTCTTTCTGAAGCAAAATGTTTTCATAGAAGCTCTGAGTTCCATGGGATGACCATTACTCTCACTGTCAGAGAGAGAGAGACCTCGAGAGGTAGGGACTCTCAGTTGTGTAAGACCCACAACTGTCAAGAAACCTCATGGTGGTGCCTCTTCAAACTAGACCCCCGGCCTCAGAGCTCAAGACAATAAGGAACGCAAAGAGGCCTCGAAGGCTAGCTACCCAGAGGTGGTTCCAGGGTGGCAGTGGCAGAGAACTGTATATTGTAAAAATCGTTAGGGATCCTGGCACCGTGACAAATGCTAGCACTCAGAAGGCAGAGGCAAGCTAGCCTGATCTTGAACATATCAAGTTCCAGGCTAACCAAGGCTACAAAGTGGGATGTATGCCTCAAAACAAACCAGAAATTGTTAAGAAGAGACCCTAATAGGTAGGCAGATGGGAGACTGAAGGAAGGACAAACGACAACATTGAAGCCAGCCACACTTAGCATGGCGCTGTGAAGTCACAGGAGCACATTCAGCTACAGACTGGTTATGAATGACACACACACACACACAGAGAGAGAGAGAGAGAGAGAGAGAGAGAGAGAGAGAGAGAGAGAGAGAGAGAGAGAGAGAGACCCCTCCAATTGGAAGAACTTGTTTTTGATAAAGTTGATGTTAAATCAAGGTACATTTAAATAGGGGCCAGCAGGCTTTCATTTACGTTGCCCTCATGCAGGGAATCCCAACCAACAGAGAGAGCTGCTGCTATTGGAACTAACAGGGATCAGGTCCCAACTTAGACAGACATAGAGAGGTCAGCCATTAAGTGCTTCCCATGCAAGTGTGGGCACCAGAGTCCCACACGCCCACCCCCACCCGGCATCCATCAGGCTAGGTGGTGCAAAGTTGTAATCCCAGCTCTGAGGAGATAGAGATAGGATTCCTAGGCTCACTGGCCAGTCAGCCTAGCTGGCAAGGCCAAGTCCCAGTGACAGACACTTAGCTCAAAAAAAACAAAACAAAACAAAACAAAACAGCTGGTGGCTTCTGAGGACCTAACCCTGTGGTTAGCCTCTGGCCTCCACACACGTGCATATATACAAACTAAGCTTTTTAAAGGAAAGGCGTCAGATGCCTAAGCTATCATTGTTTAAATAGTGAGTGCAGCTGGGTATCCGACATGAGCAGTCAGGATGAGTTACGGGCTTTAGAAGTGAGCTGTAGTTCTGTCAGGGGGACACAGTGTCCTTTCACCCCCACCACCCCCCAAGACACAGAGGACCCTAGACAAAGGAATTTCAGCTCACAGGACCCTGACTGAAACAAGAACTGTGTGCTGGATGAGCAGGCCGAGCAGGCCGAGCAGTCTATCCTCAGAAGGCTCCCATGAGGGTGAAGCGTGTAATGAACACCACCTGATCCTTACAGCACAGCGCCTCTTACCTTTTTGCTACTGTTCAGTGAATAATTAGCAGGCAAAGTCTCGATCACTCTGGGTCCTAGAGCAACAAAGAGAAGGGGAGATGGGGATTAAAGCAGATAATGTATGGGTTCTGTAATCAAATTAAATGCAAGAAAGACTTACACATTGGACAGAATGATCTCTCGTACCTGATCCTATTTTTAAAAAGAGATTTTAAGTAACCAGGTAAAATACCCAAACACAGTTCACACTCTGCTGTATGACACAATTTCCATGAGCATTAAGGCAGAAGGAGCAGCAGGCAATGGTGAGATCTCCGTAAACTCCCATCCAATGCTCTTTCTATTGTACATGGCCCCAATGAAACACTACTAAGAAAAGACGACTAGTTAATGAACTCATCCAATAAAACCCAGTCTTCTAGAAACACTGAGCAGGGGTGAAATATAAGGCTTTTTTGAAATAAATGTTTCATTAAGTTCTTTCTCCCTCAATTTTACAGTGATTAAAATACATACAGAACCTACTATTTTAAGCACATTGTAGAGTATAATTCAGCAGGATTCGGTAATCTGTAATGTGCAGACACGGCTACTCATCTCTGTAGATCTTCTTGTACAACTCAGTCTGCACTATTAAGCTCCCCACCCCACCTCCCTCTGCCTGGCAGGCATCTCTGTGTACCTCAGCTCAGTGGGATCACGCCATATTCATCTGTTTGTGGCTGGTTTATCTCATTTAGTACAATGCACTCATTACTCAGGCAGTAATGTGTCTAAGTTGCCTAATTTTTTTTCGTTTTACCTTTTTGTTTGTATATGCTCCATAGCATGTGTATATGGAGAGATCAGAAGACTACACAATATAGTTGGTGTCCTCCTATGGAGTTGGGGGCTCGGCAGCAAGCAGGCCACTGGCTTTACCCACTGAGCCATGGTTGTATAATAGTTTCCTGCAGGGAAGTTCTTTAAACCAGTGGTTCTCAACCTGCCTGTGAGTTGTGAACTACCTTTTCAAAGGGATCGCATATCAAATATTTACAGTAGTAAAATTCAGTTATAAAGTAGCAAGGAAAATAATTTTATGGTTGGTGATCTGAGGAACATGAGGAACTGTGTAATAAAGGGTGGCAGTATTAGGAAGGTTGAGGACCACTGCTTTAAACAGAAAGGTAAACAGCTCAAAATAGCTTCAGGAAGTTCCGGAAACTGACTTGATTCACTAGGCCCCTCCCTGACAGATAAGCAAGAAAAGCTGAGAGCTCTTCTTAAAAGTTGAGAGCTCTCCTCAAAGGAAGGAAGGCTGAGCTGCAAAAGAAGAGACCAGAGAGAAGAGAAGCTGCAAAGATTCTGATACCAGGCCAGCTGCCTGAAGAAGCAGAAACCAGCTAAGCGGCCTGGAGGAGATGTAGACTAGAATCGCCTGGAAAGGACACTCTCCAACCTGTTGAGCTACCTACAGGCTGTGCAGTATGCTCCAAGTTTCTCAGCCATGAGCTGTCACCCATGCTGGGGTGGGCCTTAGTGATGCAGCCATTTTTGAGTCATTTCTGGCCCCATAACCATACTCCTGTAGTGAACCCCAGTTGGGTCTGGTGGTATCTGTACTTTGGTCCGTCATGGGATCCCTATCTAAGGTGAGGAGATGTATGTGTTGCCTCTTCCCAGGAAAAGTTTTGTTACACAGAACAGTTCAGTTACACAACAGACATCTCAACTGGAGCACATGTCACATTGTCCTTGTCCAACATCTGTCAGTGGATGAGTAAATGGGTTCACCATTGTAATTACCATGGGTAATGGGTAATGCTCCTCTGAACACAAGGATATAGACACCTCGTCATAATCCTGCCTTTATTTAGGAACCATAAGGAGAAAGTAATGATACTACTTGTATGGGATATTTTCTCTTCAGCCTGTCCATTGATTGTCTTTGGTTAGAAAATAAGGCTTCTATAGATAAAATATCGTCTGTGTCATGATGTTTGTGTATGTGTGCATGTGCATATACGTGTGCTACGGAGTGTGTGTAACGTACACATACAGGGAAGGTGCAAAGACCTATGGATATGTGTGTGCACAGGCCAGGGAGAAGAGCATTGGGTGCCTTCCTCTCTCACTTCTGATGTTGGTCCTCTGAGGCATGGTCTCTCCCTGAACCTGGAACTCACATTTTCTAAGGAGGATGGAAGCCAGCAAGTCTCCAGTGATTGCATTGTCTCCATCTCTCCCCAGCAGCAGTACTGGGGTTACAGGCAGATGCTGGGATCTGAACTCAGCAAGTGCCCTTAACCTCTGAGCCATCTCTCCCACCTCAGGTAGTGTTTTCAATCCAGTCTAGCTATCTCTGCCTTTTAACTGGAGGATTTAATCCCCTTATATTTAGTCACTCAGTAGAGCATTCGTTCCGATTCCTCTATGCTTTTGTCTCCTGCGCATTTGTTTCCCATCAGCCTCACAGCTTTTTTGTTCTTTACTTGACACCCAAAGTCATATTCTGAGGGGAGTTTCTAACAGCTTAATATGACAATATGTCACAACTGTCTCATCTTTCATGTTACAATTGTGACATGATCTTTATGAACAGACATACACATACATACATACATATATACATACATACATACATACATACATACACATAGCTTGCACATCATGGGGGACGTGCTGAGAATCAACCCCATGGCCTTGAATGTGCTAGGCAGTCAAGCACTCTTCCATTTATTTGTTATTTTATATCCAAACCAATAAAATAATGTTAACAGTTAAGTCTCTTATGTAGGAACCAAAGTGTGGACTTGCAAACTTGGAGTAATAGCAGCGTTCATGCTCTGCACTGTAAACATGCAAGCCTCTAAGTAATGAGAAAGGGAGAGTGGACTTTCACACTGATGTCAGATTGACACAGGCTTTAGAATTACCATGTCATATGCTGGACTAGCGGTGATCGAACCCGCGGCTCCAGCTACACAGCCTTGACTGACCCCAGATATCCAAGTTCTAGGAATACAGGTGTGAGCCAGCACACTCAACCTCTCCTTCCCTCTGGAAGAACAGTTTTGCAGCAGGATTCCTGGTTGAGAACTCTGAGCATTTTCAATGCATCAGTCCATCTTCTGCCTGGTACAACTGAGCTGAGACACATGCTAGCCACCTCACCAAGGACTGTTTGTCTGTAGTGAGTCCCTCTTTCTTGCTCTGGTCGGGATTCTGTCTGGTGTCGGCTGTAGTGTCTTGGTATGAGACTCTGAACTTAGATCACTATAGCTCATTAAACTTCCTGCATGGATATACTGACCATTTATTCAAATTGGCAACTATTCTCCCTGCCTCCCGCCTTCTCCTGAAACTCACAACCTGTGTATTGATTACTTTGGTGGTGGCCCAAAGGCCTGGAGGCTCTGTTCACTGTCTCCAATCATTTCCATGCTGCCTTTTAACTGGAGGATTTAATCACCTCATATTCAGTCACTCATTAGAGGGTTCATTCCAGTTTCTCTATGCTCTGGGCCTGTTCCAATCTGATTCACCCTTCCAGTGAGCTTTCTAATTCACTATGGTACTTTTTAGCTCCAGAATTTCCTTTCAGTTTCTCTTCCCCTCCCAGCATCCCCTAATGCTCTCTGGCTCTTTCCACATCTTCCTCTTATTCTCTAAGACAGCTATCATAATCTCTGTCTAGCAGATCTGGCACAGAGTTTCAGGGACAGAGTCTGATGTATTTCTTTTTTTCTTTTGATGAGCCATACTTTATTATTTCTCAGTTGGCTTTGTCTTTAAAGACAATGCTGTGGCCCTGGAAGTCAGGGTCTACACAGTGAGACTCTCTCTCTCTTTTTTTTTTAAATTATTTATTATTGTACATAAGTTCACTGTAGCTGACTTCAGACACACCAGAAGAGGGTGACAGATCCCATTACAGGTGGTTGAACCACCATGTGGTTGCTGGGATTTGAACTCAGGACCTTCGGAAGAGCAGTCAGTGTTCTTACCTGCTGAGCCATCTCACCAGCCCCGAGACTCTCTTTTTAAAGTAAATTAAAAAAAAAAAAAATCATTTTCAAAAGCTTGTGATGCCAGTTCTCTGGGCTGCCTCCATGGCTGCCCCAGCCTACTGCCAACAATCCTCCATCTAACTCAGACTGTGCTGGCATGGTGCGTGTACCTGGACCGGCATAACTTCATGTCTCAGAGGCGCCTGCAAATCCTGTGAGGATGTCTCCACATAGGACGAGCTTCCCAGGCAGATGCCCATAACTAGTGCGCTCTGACGCTGGCTTCTCAGAGAGACTCACTGGCACCAGAAGAACCTGGACTCTGTGCTAGCCAGTCGCTCTGGGCCTCAGGTAGTAACACAACAGTCCCTAATCTACCCCCTGCTCTCCAATAGCAGCATTGCCACATAAAGTAATTAAGAAGAGAGTGCTAACAACAGTTAATTTCATGTGTTAATCTCAGCGGGGCACAGGCTGTGAATGGCAAAGTGTTTGGTTTAAACATGGCTGTCACAAGTCTCTGAGGGACTACTGGGTAAGACTCTCATGATTCAGTTGACTGAATAAAGCAGACCACCCTACTCAGGGAAGGTGGGCAGAGACCTGAACAGACAGCTAAAGAGAACTAGGTCTCCCATCTTCAGCTGGAGCCTTAGGCTCCTGTCCTGAGACTCAGACCTGGACTGGGCTCATACAATCAACCCCTTGGGTCTTGGGCCCCTGGACCCTGACTGATGTACTGGCTCTTCTGGCTCCCATTTGCTGACTAGAGACCAGCAGATGTCTTAACATCCCAAATCATGTGAGCCAGTTCCTTCACTTTACACAGATATAAGAATGATATATATGATTATATAACATGCTATATCTCACAATTACATTACATATCTAGCAATATATTATATCTAGTAATAATATCGACAATTAATTCACATATACTTTAATATAAATACCATAGTTTGTAATGATTATATTATATTATATATTATGTATTATAATTATATATAATAATGAGATGTAATTATAATAAACGTGTATGCATATGTATGTTTCTCTTTCTCTAGAAGACACATAGTAATCTGTGCATGAGAGAAAGTGATGAAACCCCTGTGTTCCCTGTATTGGCTTTGGGGCATTAACTTCTACCTTCATCTCAGAGTAAAGGCTGGATATAGTCAGGGTGTTTGAGACACAGTGGCTTGAGGAAACAAAAGCTCGCTAATGTCCCACGATGTGAAAGGACAGGTTAAGATACAGGTGAGACAATGGGTGAGCCTTGGTAATGGCTCAGTTATTCATTACATATCTATGCATATGAGCAGTTATGATGGATATAACTGCTATGACTTAATCCCTTAGTGACTTAACAGCAAGGAGGAAAAGTTGTCTGTAGTCGCTATGGTGACAACTGTGTCCTTTTCATTACCACAAGGCAAGAAGCATCTTAATCTCCCACCCTCGATTTCTAAGACACAAATATGCCTGAGATATAACTAAGGCTTAATGCAGTTCACACTCAGTGTTACACGCATCCGTGCATCTGTGCACCTGTGCACCATGACTCTGAAGAGCCAACGCAAACCACCCTCAATGAACATGCTCTCTTACTTACAAAGAAAGGAAAAGAAATGGAGGAGAACACGCCTGCCAAAGCTGGCTCCTGCTGCCCATGGTGGGGACAGGACATGGAGCCCCAGCCCCTGAAACCTTGGGAAAACCATTCAGCTTCCGTGGCTATGAAAAAAGGGAAGTTGGGAGCTGGGGAAACAGCACAGTGGGCCAAGAGCTTGAGGTGCAAGTGTGAGGACTAGACCTGACATCCCCGGTACCCAAGTAAACACTGGGCAGGAAGAGACCTGCCTGAAATGCCAGGGCTCGAAGGCAGAGACGGCATCCCCAGAGCAAGCTGGCTGGCTGCACTAGCTGAATTGGTGAGCTCTGGGTTCAAGTGAGAGTTCCTGCCTTAATATACAAGGTGTCGAATAACAGAGGAAGACATGTGACACCAAATTCTGGACACACACACACAATCTGACATAACATCTGGGCATACACAGATACAGACCAGGCATCAACATCTGGACACACACAGACACAGGTACAGACATCTGACACCAACATCTGGACATACAGACATCCATACATATACACACCACTACCACAACAACAACAAAAAATAGGTTAGCCTTCCCAGAGGATGTCAGAGCTACAAACTGTTGGGCAGTTTCTAATGCCCAGTGATCTTCACATGGTCCTGGAGCTTGGGATGTCACCAGTTCAATCTCCCTGCACCCCCAGTCCCATTCACTTAGATCTTCACATGGCCTGTATCCCCCTTAGACAGTGAGTTCTGGATTCCCCAGGACACAAAAGACTCTAGAAATGTTTCAGTGGGCTACAAAGCAAATTCAAAGCCAGGTTGGCTTATTTAAAAAGGAGGAGGAAGAGGTAGTGGTGGTGGTGGAGGAGGAGAAACAGAGGAGAATTATTAAATATAATAATATATATTAATAATATATTATTATTATTACATTATTAGTATTAGGGAAATAAAAGGCAGACAGCAAAAGCTGCCAGTACCAGCAAGCTGATCTAGGGCTCTGTCTGCTGTGAACAACATGCCTACATTACCCAACTTGCCTGCTACACCTCCTGAGAAGACAAGGCGCAGGGTGTGACCACCGCTGTCCTGTGGGCTCAGAGAGAAGGCACATCTGCCTTCACCCTGAGGTCGGGCGGGCTGCACCGAACCTAAGTGCTGTAAGAGGAAGAAAATGATTAAAAGGCAGACTTACCCTCGATGCCGACGAAGACGGTCAGTCCAAAACAGATGAAGAAGACAACAAACACGAGGACAAAGTGGCGCTTGGAGAGCGTATAGAGCCGCATGGGTGCCAGCCTGTGGGGCAGAAGCTGGGAGTGAGGACAGCCAGGTCCCTGCCCAGGCCAGCACCACCCCCCAGGCTGCACGAGGCCAGCATCTCCCAGCACAGCGCTGGCCTCTGAAGCACACCGGCTCCCAAGCCAGCTGACCACCCCTTACTAAACAGTCGGTCCTACTGACCTTGGTCACCTCTGGAATGTATCATTCCTGTATGTCAGAGCCACTGCCACTCTGGCCTGCCTCCTGCAGGACAGACAGACTCACCTCATGTGGTGGGAGAATGAATACCGTGGTTCTCAAGCCAAGGAGAAATGTCACTACGCCACAGAAGTGACATAACCTTTTATATAGCCTACCCGTAGCTGCCAGAGGAGAGCCAAAGCTCAGACCAAAAAGGAGCCTTGACTCCCTCTGTCAGAGAGCTATCATTGCCCAGACTGAGAATACCAAGGACCAGAGGCACCAGCCACTTCCATCTGGCCTCTCAAGCTCAGGGTTCCTCATAGCTTGAGATCCAGCTGAAGACCCCCCAACCTGGTGAGGCCTAGCCTTCCCAGAATCCTGCTTCTGACTCCCTCATCAGGGGCCCACAAGCTTCTGCCCTCTACAGGAACACAGAGGCCATTCACAGGGCTGATCCCAGTATATGCCTACACATTCCCTCAGAACAGAACACGGGCTGTGGGGACACTGGAGAGATGGCTCAGCAGTCACAATCATGTACTGCTCTATCTAGCAAAGGACCCGAGTTCAGTTCCCAGAACCCACATCAGGTGGCTCACAACAGCCTTCTTGGCCTCAGTGGGCAAAACTCCACATACCCTTGACCTCCACTCCCCACACATATATGTGCATGCACACAATTTAAAAATGAAAATACATCTTTAAAACAAAAATTTCCCCCTCAGCACTCCATGTGGCGTTATTAGAGAGGCAGACCAAGAGGCCACTGTGCCCTGCAGAGTGGCCAAGGTCTGAGCTGTGTGGGTACTCTGGTTAGCTTCACTAATAAGAAAGTAGTGTTGATAGGAAGTGGCCAACCCCACCAGAGCCCCTCGGGAGGAGCTAGGGGCTCACTTTCTGGCTGCACCTGTGTGTGAGCCTGGTACTTGACTTGGAAGCTGAAAGCAGCAGGAGATCTGAATCAACCCAGATAGAGGCGTGGCCTGGAAACACAGAGCAAGGTTGACTTGTGCTCACAGTACACACCCCTCCCTTCCACGTGTGCCTGAAATTCCAGACGGCAGACAGGAAGTCAACCTTTGGGGTAGGCAGTCTCAGCACAAAGGTGAGGCCGGTGAGCCACCGTCACTCTGACGTGGCACTGCTAACTGTGCAAGGCCTGTGCAGCCACCCAGTGAGTACTGAGGCTGGCTGATTTTCAGACTGCTGCCCATGTGTTTGGTGAGAGACCAAGTGGAGCCTCCTAGGCATCCCTGGGACTGCGTTCCCTAAGGGGACCCATAAACCATTCTGTTGGCATGATAGAGAAGCTAGTAAAAGAAGAATGTGCTGCCAGCTCGAATTTGGGCCCCAGAAGGCCTTGGGCTATCAGCTGGAATTGTCCTCTGGGAAGAGGCCAGATTTCATTGTAAAAACTCAGCTCCCTCCAAAGGGCATAAGAGAATTTATTCTGAGCTAAAGGTGAGTGACTATGGACCAGGTACTCGGATTCATATTGCTTTGATGATGATATGTTCATGGGAGTGGCTACATCAACTTTTATCAGTCAAAACATTTACCAAGTACACCAGTGGGGCCACTAGGCTGGCAGGTCACAGCATAACAGAAAATCCTCACTGTCATCTTCAGATGCCATGATGATATTTAGCTTTGGGATTGGTGGAACCTAATGTCTGTGTCTTAGGGTCATGATTGCTGTGATGAAACACCATGGCCAAAGCAGCTCAGGGAGGAGAGATCGTTCATCACTGAAGGAACCCAGGACAGGAACTCAGACAGGGCAGAAACCTAGAGGCAGGAGCTGATGCAGAGGCCATGGAGGGTGCTGCTTATTGGCTTGCTTCCCATGGCCCAGACAGCCAGCTTTCTTATAGAACCCAGGACCACCAGCCCATGGATGGCACCACTTACAATGGGCTGGGCCTGCCCCTAACACTGATTAAGTGAATGCTCTACGGCTGAATCTATGGAGGCATTTTCTCAATCAAGGTTCCTTTCTCTGATGACTGTAGGCTGTGTCAAGTCGATATACAGCTAGCCAGTACAGTCCATTACATCGCAAAGGTTTCACCTGACGGTTAAAAAGAAGTCAGAATGGGCACAGAGGTGGGTGGTAAATGGCCAACTGGCACATTTGAGCTCGGAAGGAAATTCTGGCTCTCAATCGACTGTGCTCCAACTTCCACGATTGCTTTACAGAACTTCAGCATGGACGTGGCTTTCCCGGGGCCTTGCAGTTCACACTTTGGGTTTACAGAGAGGAAAGGTGAGATCTGGGGCTGATGGGCCTGCCCAGCTTGTCACAGCCATGCTCTCTGGCTGCACCTGTGGCTTCCCTGGAGAGAGGAGGCCCTAGGAAATAGGACTCAGTTAATGCCCACGTGGAAAAGCTCTGTGGAACCAGGTCCAGGCAGGAGAGTAAGTGTTCCTTTTGTCCCTTCTCTGTGACCCAGGTGTCTATTTCTTTATACTCTGAGTTTGAATATATTTTTGTTTTAACGCTGCAAAGAAGGGAAGGTTTCTAGGCAACTGCATAAGACATTTCCATGTAGAAATCAAAATAGACACAAAGCTACTCAGACTGGGTGGCGGGAACAGTGCAAACGGTTATCGAACAGTATCACACCCATGTTAATGGTGCCAACTGAGATAAATGTGCCACTGGGACCAGGGAAGGCTGGAGAGGGCCATCCAGAAACTGTGGCACCTTTGCCACTCTCCTATGGACTGAAAATGGCTTTCAGGGATCTCAGACCCATTGTGAACTATGACTGCACTGTATTCAGAGTGACTTGGTTCTGTTGTCAGAGACAGAGCAACATGGAGAGCTCCCCAAGCACGTCTAAAAGCAGAGGCAGAAAAAAGCAAAGAAAGGTTAGATTTTAAACCTGGAATTAAAAGTGCATCAGTTGGCTGGGCACCATGGAGCACGCCTTCAATCCCAGCACTCTGGAGGCAGAAGCAGAGAAGAAGATCTCTCTATGTTTGAGGCCAGCCTGACAAATATAGCAAGTATGAGGATAGCCAGGGCTAGAGAGATCCCACCTCAACAAACAAAGGCATCACTGACGCCCTAAACTCAGTCACTCAGCAGATGAGAAAGAAACAGACATTTAGGAAATGCTTGATGACACAGGTCAAATGTAAGTAACATGTGCCCCCCATCTCCCTGCAGGACAAGAGCCACTTTGGCTCAGTAGGCAGAGTGCTGGCCATGGAAGCACGAGGAACCATGTTTAATACCTGGCACTCACATAAAATAGCCAGGTGTAGCCCCGCGTACACTAGCAGGGGAGGCTGGAATACAACTTTGAACTTGCTGGCTTGAGTACACATATACACACACACACATGCACATACATACTGTACACACACACACACACACACACACACACACACACAGAGCGCGCGCGCGCCAGCATTTTCTCTTCCAACAAAGGTGTTGGTACATGGCCCCATGCCTAAAGGGCTTGTTACATAAGTTTGAGGGCCTGAGTTTGGTTCCCCAGCGCCCATGTAAAGGCTGGGCGTGGTAGTGGCTGCTTACCCTGGTGCTGGAGGACACAGAAGGATCCTTAGCACTCAGCAAGCTCTAGGTTCAGTGAAAGATTGTTTCAATTAAACAAATGAAAACCAATAAAGTGAGAGTCAGAAGACAGAAAACACCCGATGTTAACCTTGATCCTCCATATCTGTACACACATACATTACACATACATTTTTTTTTATTTAAAAAAAAAAAGCCTCCACCTAAACCCAAGCAGAAAATTCCCTGATTTAGCAATCAAGTTACCCAAATGAGCGGGAGGAAGACACAGGATAGCAAACTAACCCCTGAGCTCGAGAGACTCAGCCCCAGGGAGCCATCTGTGCTGTGCGCAGCTGGGTGCTGGGCTAGACAGGATGGTCACACACAAAAGATGTCCTGCCCATGCCTGCCATGATTCTCCCAGCCCCCAATTTGAAGGTTTGACAGCTTAGAATCCTCATCCTATCCTTGATAAACTCTGAGTCTAAAACTTACTTATGGCCAAGCAAGAGATGCCTCGGTGCCAAAGCCGAGAGAAATGAGCAGTCCTTTTCAGAACAGCCACTCCGGCCACCAGAGGCCAGCCTGGCGGCTGCATCCAAACAACCCATCTCACCAGCTGAAATGTCAAGCTGGCCTGGACCAGGCAAGTCTCAGTGACGCATAAAGCTTGTGGTCCTCCAGGGTCAGAACAACCAAAGATCACTTCTGCCGCTGCTATACGCTGTGACGTAAAAATCAGAGGCCCACGCAGCTCTGCTCACACTCACTTCCACTCTATGGCTACCATGACCGAAATCCCCCAGCTGGGGACAATGGATGCCACACCACAAGTCCTTCGCACACTGGCTGTCTCCCTTTTCTACTGACCCTCCCCACCTTCCGGAACCACCCAAGGCTCCCTGCTCACACCTACCCAATGTCTCCAGACATTTCCACTAAGGAAGCCCACATTACTTCATGGTCAAGAGGCTTAGAAACAAACAATAAAACCCTGTCTTCACTTGGTACTTCCTGCCTCTACCATTTATGCTGAATTTTTCATTATGTTTATTAATTTATTTATTAATGTGCAGGGTGTGCACATGTGTGCACATGCCGTAATGCACACGTAGAACTCTGAGACAACTTGCTATAGTCAGTCCTCTCCTTCTACTATGTAGGTCTTGGGAATTGAACTCAGGGAGAGGTGAGTCCTAACTCCCAAGCCCTCTCCACCCCGAGACTCTAGGCAAGCCTGTGCACACACTCCCCTGATCTGAACTTCTCTTCTCCCTGGAGCGTGCAAATCCTACCCCATGTTCACTGTCACTTTCTCGTGACACACTGAGGCAGGTCAGGGGATGTGGTCTTGCTGGAGGAAGGATGTCACTCGGGGGTGGGGGTGGGGAGGGGTGCTGTGGCATTGTGAGTTGTCTCTTTGCATGTCTACTTGCAGTTTAAGACACGAGCTCTCAGCCTGTCGTGCCTCATCTGCTACCATGCTTCCCCACTGTGATGGTGAGGACCTTTATCTGTATGGAACTGTAAGCCCGAACAAACCCTTCCGTCTGTAAATTGTCTTACCTGTGGTGTTTCGTTGTAGCAACAGAAAAGCAACTAAGGCAGACTCATTGGGCATTACCTATTACTACAGTGTATAGTTCAAATAAGCCAGATGTGAGATGCTAGGGAACAAGAAGGGATCCCTGTATCTCCAGGGTAGAGGACTTCTGTGACCCACCCCCACCCCTGAAGGCTCTTGGCTGTCCTTCAGGGCATGTAATTTCCCTCTCTAGGTCTGTCAACCTCTCCAGACTTGGGATCTCATGAACATGCCCTATA
Source organism: Mastomys coucha (assembly GCF_008632895.1). Taxonomy (NCBI): domain Eukaryota; kingdom Metazoa; phylum Chordata; class Mammalia; order Rodentia; family Muridae; genus Mastomys; species Mastomys coucha. The sequence continues at coordinate 7,382,573 of NW_022196911.1, read as the reverse complement.
ATCCTGACCAAGTTGGGGGTGGCACACCCTTGGAAGATCAGGCCATTCCTATGAACGCTCTGGGCTCTGTCTACAGCCACAGATGCATCTCCCAGAGAAATACAACATGACTTCATTGGAAAGCCTATCCCTACCCTCAACTGCAGCTGTAATCAAAACTGCCCAAGTCCTGCTGCCCCTCATAGGTTCAGCCATGACCACTTCACGAGGGATGCTTCCACTGAGGTGAAGTCTTGTGGATAGACACCAAGGCACATGGGCAAATCGTGCAACAGGGCTCTCTGTGACACAGGTGTCTACCAGGGACACACCTGGTTCTTGCTGCTCCTTGCCTCTTGTCTCTGTTGGTACCTCAGCTTATCTCAGGATGAGGTAAGGAAGAATTTCCTCCTCCATCTCCAGCTAGCACTATGGAACTGTCCACTTGCCTGGTCCACTTGGGGATCCAATAAGAGACCTCAATATGACTTGTTTGACCCAAATCTCCTGGTCCTCTCCATCATCTACTCCGCCAATAACCTTCTTCACTTGAGGTCCTAGCCTTATAGTCGCTTAAGCCCAAATCATAGATGCAGCAAGCAGTCTGGTGTGGTGGTGGGAAGACAGAGCGATCTAAAGTCACTGAAGTCTGGCCTTGTTGGGTTGAGCCTGGCCATAAGCCACTGACTTTCGAGGAACTGAGATCACGTTCCCACTGCAGGCTAAGCCGCTTTCCGTAAGACACTCTATTAAAGTCAAAAGCTTCCTGTGAGTATGCCTGTCCTCCCTCAACTCAAAATGCTAAGGTGCACAGGCATGAGAGTCTCTCCCTATCTGCCAGCATTTTTCATGTCTTCAACATTTGACAGTTATCAGGCATCCTGCCAGCAGGCCTTCCCCTAACCACTGTCACTGGCTGGTCAACTAGAGCCAGCCCCCAGGTACCTCTCCTGGCTTGGGTGAAACACCCCAACCACTGTGAGAGGAAGTACAGGCTACCTCTCAGGGCTAAGGGTTTTACTGGATGTGACCAACTATTCGTTCTCCTCTCCACCCTCCCCAGCCCAGAGCTGCCTGCTGCTCGCAGTACGTGCCTTATGCATAGCAAATGTCCGGCCACTTCAGGGTACCAAAGCTCTACTTTCTCTGCCCCGGCCTATCTTTTTCTTCCTCTGGGTTCTATTACATTCTCTTCTGCTAAACAGTCAACCCAGGTCCTTTTTTTAGTAGCATCTGTGGTTGGTTTTGTCTTCTACATCAAAGGGAGGCAAAGCAGCTCTGTGCCACTTTGGTCCAAAGGCTATCTGACCAACATCCAAGCAACAGTCCTACACGGCTGTGCTCGCTCAGCAGGTGCCTGTGGCACCCTGGCTTGGCCAGCTGGAAAGTCCTGTCTCCATTAGCCTGGCTGAGTGCCTCTGAGTCCCTGCCCCACCATGATGCCCACTAAGCACTTCTCTCTTCCACTCAGGCTCCTCCAGTCCATGAAGCAGTACTTCAGAGGGTGGGGGACAAGAGCTACTGACTGCCCAGACCTGGAAGAAAACGACAAGGAGGGACTTAGCTGAGTGGAGAGTGTGAGAGAGCACTTCAGGGTGCCCCTGCCAACCTGATTCACCACCTTTACAGTACCCCAACAACAGCTTAAACTGTTGTTGTGTTGTGCAAGGAACACAAAATATCACCTGACCTGCACAGACACCAGGCTTGGTACATGGTAGGCATTCAAAACTCAGCTATTGTGGAGGTTTGAGTGAGCTATCCCCCACAGACATTTGAGTGTTCCGGTCCCTGTTTGGGCAGGTTAGGAGGTGTGGTCTTGCTGGAGGAAGGACATCACCAGGCGCGGGGTGGTGAAGGGAGGTGGTGAGGGGGACGTTTTGAGGTTTCAATGCCACGTGCCATTGTGAGTTGTCTTTTTGCTTCCTACTTGCGGTTTAAGACATAGAGCTCTCAATCTCTTTGTTTTCTGCCTGCGCACTTTCACTCCCAAGACCTATTTTGTCTGTGCAAGCCACTAGGCTAGTGGAAAAGACTGAAGTCACAAGGCTGGGTGGCTCGGGTGGTAAAGAGCCTGCCCTACAGGCACTGAGTTTGGGTCCCTAGCACTGATGTGTAAGCCCATGCACAGCCCGCCATACCCCTGTAATCCCAGCATGGAGGAGGTAAAGGCAGGTAAATTTTTGGAGCTCATGGGTAGCCATTCTAGCCAGATCTGTGAGCTGCAGATTCAGTGAGAGATCATCTCACAAAGCAGGGTGGTGGATGCCGGAGGAAGACACCCCCGGAAGAAGCACTGACTTGTAGCATTCCATAGTATGGCAGGTTTACCACTCAGTCAAATTATACCCAGATTCCCCACTTCGGTGGAAAAAGGACTTTAAATCTACCGTCCCATTTCACATTCCATTAAGAGTCAAGTTTTTCACAACTGGCATAAGAATAATCTCTTCTTTGGTTCAGGGTACTGGCTTTGTGCCCAGAAGCCTGGGTCCCCACTTTCTACCATGCAAGTGACATTTTCTCCTTTCTCCATAGGACAGGGATAAGCTGAATCCTTAGAAGGCTGTTGTTACAGGTTGTCAATCTACAGAACAAACGTGTGTAGCGAACATAGTGAGAAAGTAGCTGACCCCCCCCCCCCGTCATGTTAGTTATCACTTGTGCCATCTTTGCTTGGAAGGCGGAGATTTATTATGATTTATTTAATTATCATGATTTATTATGATTTATCTTCCCCCTCATAGTGGAGCTTTGGCTGGCCTGGAGCTTGCTCTGTACAACTCCCTGGCCTCAAACCCATAGAGGCCCACCATGTTCCCCATACCTGGCAACTTGTTTAATTTTTCAAGCAGGATTTTAATTTGTTGCCCAGGCTAGACTCAAACGCCTGGGTTCAAGAGACCCTCTTGCCTTAACCTCCCCAGACATGACCAAGAACTCCAGGCATGCTCCACCATGCCCGGCTCTTCTTATTTTTTGATAAATACAAAACAGAACAGACCAAAATTTAGACCTTAGCATCGTAGCTCTGAAGATCCACTGTGCAAAAAGCCTCTGAGCCTTTAGCCCCAGCCACTGAGAGGGAAAAGCTGGCATCTCCTGTGTCCCTGCTTGACACCAGCTTACCTACCTGGGGAACTCACACTGGGCACAGGTACAACCAGGCCATTTCATATAAGGGAAGATGTGGGGCAGGTTTCAGGTCAGCAGTAGGTAGGGGTGGGATCTGAACCTACAGCGCGTACACCCATCATGTGAAAGGCTAGCTTTGGGAAGGGGGCCTACCACCCCCCTCATGCTCTCTCCACAGTCACCTTTTAAATGACTGACACTTGACAGGAAACTTCTGCTGGGGGTGGGGGGTGCGTGGGGGGGAACCCGAAGGTTGAAATATCAACCAGCTAAACTACAAACCACTGGGCAGGCATTATGTGGCCATTCAAGGCCTAACTAACAACTGTACCACGTTTTAACAGAGGAAGGCTCAGTGAGGAAGCATGAGATCAAGTGTGTTGTTCTTCCTGGGCCGTAAGCCCAGTGGCTCACAGATGCATGCTGGTTAGGTCACCAAACACCCTCCCAAGCCAAACAGGAGGAGGAAGCAGGTCAGACATGGGTCAGCCCACCTGCATGTGACCAGTGTGCCAGGCTGTACAGTCCCAGAACCCAGGGTGAGCCTTATTACCCAACACCCTTGATTGAGCACACAGCTGCAGACTGCTCTTTGGAGTCTGGCCATGGAAGCTACCACCTGAGTGAGGCTTGTGTTATCCAGACACTCACTGATCCCTTTGTTCCCGTTTCCTTTTTCACATTTGTAGCTTGGAGTAGTAGAGAAACCTCTTCATAGGAGATTATCAGTGAGAAGCCCAGAAGAATACATATAAAGGAGCATGGTAGGGGCTGCAGAGACGCCTCAGTAGTTAAGCACGCTCACTACTCTTCCACAGGACCCCAGTTTGGTTCCCTGCACCCCCTCACGAAGCTCACAACCACCTGTAACTCTAGCTCTGAGGAGGCCACACTCTCTTCTGGCCTTTTCTGGCACCAGCACACACATGGTATATTCTCACACATATAAAAATAAAAGAGAGATACAACAATCTCTACCACACTGTTAACATTTAAGAAGTTTTCTTCACTTTTTTAGACATCATTTTGATTCATAAGAAAATTACCCTAAGAGATACACACTACGTTTACCTAACTCTTGCCTAACAGAGCCCAAGACCTGCCTCTGGGACAGCAAACGCCCAGGGCTGCCACACTGTAGGTACCAAATCCCACAAAGCTGCAGTCTGCAATCTCTCTCAGTAACCTTTCCCGGGTCTAGTTCCCTATCCTGTAACCCAGATTCCTCCTAGGTTGCAGATCTGGTTAAGGCCCAACTCCCTCACATCCTCTCTGAGGACGGGGACTTTAGACTGGCAGGCAGATCCAGGCTTGTGAGGACACCCTGAAGCATGCAGCTGCTATTTTGCTACAGAGCCCTAACTCCATTCCCAAGAGGGTGAGGACTACCTGTAAGTTACGCAGACAGGCCTAAGGCTAACTCACCTCCAGCTGGCTTCTAATCCACCCGAGTTGGGTATTCCATCACCGGTTTTAGTAATCAAAGTTAAACTTCTAACCAAGTACGAGGAAAGGCGCCTTTCCATCATGGACTCTCGTATTGAGAAAACGCTTCCCAAGTTAACCGTGCTGCCTCCAGAACCCCCAAATGAGCCTTGGAATTGCATCCGGTCGCCCGAGGCCACCTACCAACCTCCGTGCCCGGTGACCCCAACTCCGGGCACTCCCTCACCGCTACCTCGGTGCACACCCTAGCGACAGCTGCGTCGACAGCAGCTTCAGGGATGGCGTCCCTGGGGTTGGAACTTTCCTCGTTAAAACCTCGGCGCTTTACAGAAACTACTCGGGTCCCAAGTCAGCAGATTGTAAAACTCGTATAAAACTCAGCACTCAAGAGATCTAACGAGGCTGTGCCAGCTCCGGCGTGCCCACGTCACCAAACGCCACCGAGAAGCGCGTCGGGGGCAGCTGGGGACTCCAATCTCAGCTGGTGTGTGTGTGTGTGGGGGGGGGTCCAGCTCCAGCTGGCGGATGCGAGAGTCTGGGCGCCCCCACCGACTCCGGACGCGGTGCAGCCACGGACCAGCCCTCTCCGCCGGTCTCCGCTGAAACCCTCGCGCGCCCAGAGTTCCGCGGCGCGCACGAGCCGGGGACCCTAACTTCGGGCCCCGGGACATCACGCTCAAGCCACGATCCGCCACTTACGGTTCCATCTCGGAGCCCCGGGTCTCCGGCCCCCGCCGGTACGTCCCGAGTTAGCCCCGCGTCCCGCAGCCGCCGCCAGAGCCACCAGCGAGGCTGAGCAGCCGGCCGCGGAAAACGCATCAGAGCGCGACTGCGCGGTCACGTGCGCGGAAGCGGCGGACACGCGGGGCGGGGCAGCCTCCCGTAGCGCTCGCGCCCGACACCTGTCACGTGGGTAGGCGTCCAGGCTAACCCCGTTACGAGGCCACCGACCTCCGAAGGGCACGGACCCCAGAGGCCTTGCGTCCAAGTCTCCAGACAGTCATCACGGGGGCTGCTTTTCTTCCCCTCGGAAGGTGAGGAAGTATGCAAGGCACTATTAGCATCTCTCGAAAGTTTACTTCTGGGTTAAGGCGTTAACACGTGCCATGCCGCTGGCACATATCTCTGGCAACATTAAAATTAATGCCCGCGGGTTTCTAGTACATGCAACTCAGAAGCAGAGGGAGCATGCCTAGTGCAGCTTCTCACCCTCTGGCCTGCAGGACTCAGGCTGACACCTGTCTCCTGTATGAGAGCGAACGCCCTTCACTCTTGCAGCCTTCGGTGGTGCAGGAGTTGTTCGCATCAATCCCAATCTACCACAGTGACACGGACATTAGTCCCAATATTCGACCACCTTTCTCTGTTTTGCCTCCACTGTTTTGGGGCCTCCTCTTTCCAAGATTTGACAGTTAGCATGGACGACACTGTACACATGAGCATTAACCAAATGGTTCAGGGAGTCCTTACTGACGGACTACCAGTTACCAGCCTGCCTGCTTTCTGAAAATTGAGAGAATTGAGGAGGCCTTCGTTTGAGATCAGAGACAAGAAGGCAGGGACCAGTGAGAACTTGCACCTTCTGACCAGGGTGACTGGTGGCTCAGCTTGGCCTAAGATTTTTTCATCGTATAAGCAATGAAAGTCCTACATCCTGGAGACACCCCGTCATGCCCCAGAGCCAGGCAAGGCCGGGCATCAGATCACATTCTGACCCCCTGGTTTTTATTGTTGTTAGTCGCTTCTGTCAGTTAACCAGGCAAACTGTCTTAACATTTTAAAGCCTATCCTTATCTTGGTTCCCTCAAGGACAGAAGCAGAGATGGCAATCTTCATGTTACCCTCATCAAGGATAGGGAAGCTGGAGAGATGGCAGAGAGGCAGAGGAGTACACTGAGAGGTTCTGAGGTGGCTGGACCCTTCACCTCACATAGCTGATTGTGTGGGCTACAGGCTAGTGCCAGAGAAACTGCCAGAAACAGACTCCAGAAGCGGTCTCTCGGCTCCGTCCTATCACCTGTTGCCCATGGGTTAAAGTCTAACCGACACACCTAATGAGAAGTCTTCACAGGCAAACAACCTGAGGCTAGTGCCTACAGGTACTCGGCAGCCCAGGAGTGACAAGCAGGCTCCCCTGTCAGCCAGCACTAAGGGCCAGAGTATGTGGTGGCAGAGGCTGGAAACTTGTGAGTTTTCACTAGGACAAGGGAGGCACAGTGAGGTAAGGACCAAGGTGGAAAGTTGAAATAGGGACAGCCTGAGTCTGGACAGGGTCAGGTGGGAGGAACTGATCAACAGGAGCCTGCACTAAGAGGCGGAGGTTGTTATGGAGATGCTAAATGAGACATCTGGGAATGACTGGGAGTCCTTTTGGGGCTTTCTTGAGGCTCCAGCAGAAGGTGGTGACCTTGTCTCCATGGTAACCTCAGTGAGTGTTTACCTGAGTTCCTCCTGCAGACCAGGCAACCTGAGCACCTGAATGGAAAAGATCTGGGGTAGGGGGTGATGACACAAAGAGGCAGAAGAGCACATTAGCGCAGGACAGTGGGTCACAGGATGTGCTGAAGCGTGATCAATGGATAGATCGCCTGGGTTTTAAAAACCTTCAACCCAGTTTTAGCAGATCTGAGGTGCAGCTTGGGGATGGGTGCTTTGTGAGCCTCCCTCCAGGGCTCAGATGCATGGTCGCTGATCCACTGCAGCTCTTCCTGGGACTAGCTGCATCACTGAGCTCCAGTTCTCTGAATACTCTCTGTATCCTGGTAAGAAATCCTCTTTTTGGCTAAAGTTAATACCAGACAGCAACAATCTTAGACGCAACAGTGCCTTCTCTGCAGAGAGTGGCGGTGAGTGACACTAGCCATCCCTCAATGCTGGGGACCCTGGCAAAGCTACAATTCACCGCAGCAGGAAGGGGCAGTGTTCTGCTCTGCAGTTCCCTGCAGGAGGAAGCAGAAGCTCTCTTCCCACAGGAGCTTCCAGTCTATACAATGACATGAGACCTGACCCTGACCCTGACCCTGACCCTAACAGACCCTTTCTAGAACCTCAGAAAATCCTATTTCCCCCACCCAAAAAACTTGGAGCTTCACCCTAGAATCTTCACTGCAGTCACAGATCGAGGGACAAACTGGGGACCACACAGTTAGCTTCACTTAAGAGGCTAAAACCCTAACCTTGGGCATCCTGCTGAGGTTTTGTGGGGAAGCTCAGTGGGCATTGTCTGATGTGCCAACTGGGAGACAATGTCTAAAGGGGCTCTTGGCTGTCCATGTGGGTGCAGGAAGACAACAGAGACAGGACATCACTGCTTCCTCAGCCTTTCCAAGTGCTGTTTAGCTCCTTCGTTCCACAGTGCCCACTAGCTCCCACTGCTCCCACCCTCCAACCATAAAGGCAGCACCCAAAACCGGGGATCTCTGGTGGCAGGAGACAGGGATTGAGAGCAGGCAGACACAAGCACCTGAGCCTCTGGCGGGTGGCTGGTCCTCAGCTCAGTAACAAACCAAAGGCTGCTCAGTTAGATCATGATGTTTCGTGAACTCCTGAGATAGCGAAGGCTGAGATGGGCCAGACCTAGGCACATGTTGATCTGATCCAGCTACAGGACCCAGGGTCATGAAGTTCTCTGCTTTAGCCTTGAACACACAGATCGGGGGCTTTCCCTTGGTTTCCCAGCTCTGGACTAAAGCAAAGAACTCCAGTACACTCCAGATAGGGTAGGATGAAGAATAGAAAGTCCCAGAGCAGGCATGGCAGTGACCTGGGCCAAGCACACCCAAGCAGTCATGGTGGACTTCCATGAGTGAACCTGGACTATCAGTGGTGACATTAGAGTTGTGTCCCTGCACACAGGGCCTAAGGTGGCAGCTTTGAGAAAGCTTGCCTCCCTGTGCCCTCTCCTTGAGGGGTATTCTTATGGTTCAATGTATCTGTTTGTCAGGGTTTACTTTGCTTATCTGAATCACACTAAAGTAATTATTTAAAGTCATGGAGTCACTCTTGATATTATTAAGGGGTTTCAGGATAGGAGGAGAGATACTATGAAATATTTTAGAAAGAGCCTTGGGAGTGCAATGATGACTTAGTTTATAAAGTACTTGCCGTGCAAGCATAGGACCTGGATTCAACCCACCCCCTCCAAGAACCCACAATCAGGCATGGTGGTTGTGTAATCTCATCACGGGGAAGGCAGAGACGGGTGGATCCCTGGGGTGCAGTGACCAGCCAGCCTGGCAGACATGTTGATCCCCAGGCCAGTGAGAGATCCTGGAGAGAGAGAGGTAGTGGGGAGGAGAGAGCTGGAGAGATGGTTCAGTGAGTAAGGGTGCCTACTATGCACACATGAGCGCTTGGGTTTGGATCTCAGAACCTATGTGAAAAGCCAGGCAAGAAATCACATAAAGTCGGGTGGGTAGGAAGGGGGCGGGGTCTAGGAGGAGTTGGGGAAAGGGAAACCATGGTTAAAGTCTATTGTATGAAAAATCTATCTATCTATCTATCTATCTATCTATCTATCTATCTATCTATCTATCTATTTATTCTGTGTATCCCTGGCCATCCTGGAACTCACTCTGTAGACCAGGCTGACCTCACACTCAAAGATCTGCCTGCCTCTGCCTCCTGAGAGCTGAGATTAAAAGTGTGTATCACCATGACCCAGCTAATTTATCTTTTTTAAATTAAGAAGTTAATTAAAAAAAGAAAGCCAGGAATGGTTGTGCAGGCCCAGAGGTTTAGGTCAGAGTTCCGAGGGTGCTAAGGATCCTGCCCCATAGCAAGCTACAGGGAACCTCTGCCCAGCCTCTCCCTTTGACCTGGAAGCTGCCAGCCAGGAGATAAGGGTCATTAATGTCTGGTTCTATTATTGTAACTCTCCCTGATCCACACACCCACCCTGGCTAACATCCCTCTGTAGCATATATAACTCACACACAGGAGCAATCCCAGGTCCTCTTACAAGATGTTGGATGGTGCTATTTGTTTGAAACAAGGGAGGGGTCCACTTTAATTCACACAGTAACAGGAAGAGACCATGCCAGAGAGAGTCTGTGAAATCATACAGTGGGCAAAGAGGTAGAAGAACCAGGGCACAGGGAGTTACTGGAAACAAGGGACAAGAGTTCTAAGCATGTCCCATATCAGGGTCGAATCCTTCCCAACACAGGCTAAAGCCTGGAAGGACCCACAAGATTTGCTCTTAGATGCTCACTGGGGACCTGGCCAGGGCAGGACATGTGCAATAAGCTGATAGAAAGAGACAGGGGTAGTGGGCTGCCCAGCCAGCACTTCTGGGTTGATGTCTGGGGGTGAGAGGAAGTTTTCTCTTTGGTGGGAGCCCCTCAAGAGACCCTGCAAGAAACTGGAGAGAGTGGAAAGATTGGGTGTCATCATTTAGCAGGAAGGAGAGGAGTCTCTGTGTCAGAGGACAACAGCCATTTGGTCTCTAAAAGTCACGGTTTATGTAGCAGATGTTGGGATGCAGTTTTGGACTCTAGATGGCTAAAAATACGTCAATTTGGGCTATATTTAAAGTAATTGAAAATGCGAAGAATTTGGGTTTGGAACTTCAAGTTTTGAGCTAATATCCTAACCTGATACAGAGGAAAGACTGTGAGAGGATCCTGTTCAGTTAGATGACCCAGACTGGGAGAAATCCAGACATGTTTGAAAAGACAGTGCTTGTTCCTAAAGGAGGTAAGAACAGGAGTCCCTACTGAAGGAGAATTGAGACATATGAACACGTAGAAATCATTGATGAACCAAGACCCCAGAATATGAAAGGAGAAAGCCTATGAGCACGGACTGGGCTGGCTGTGGATGTGTCATATGCCTTGTCCTGGTACCCACCACTGACCCCTCGTACATATGCCTGCTCAGGCCCTTTGGCCCATGGCTCATCTAGGCCCTATACCTTGCTGAACAGCAAGATGGCATGAACTGCTTCCATCACTGAGCCACACGTGGACATAACTCATGCATTTCAAGTCATCCAGTAAGCTGATGAAATTATCTTTCTCATTTTGAAATGATGGAGACAGGCAGATTCTAAAAATCACAGTCTTAGCCCGTGAGATGGCTCAGCAAGTAAAGACGCTTGCCACCAAGCCTGATGACCCTGTGTTCCATCCCCAGGACACAGGCGTGGAAGGAGAGAACCGAATCTCACAAATCCTCAGACTCTTCCACAGATAAAGAAAAAAGGTGCTTTAAATATGTATGAAAAATCACAGTTTTCTTTCATGAAGGAGGAAGAGGAGGGTTGGAGGAGAAGGGAGAGGGAGGGGAGGGGAGGGGTGAGGAGAAGAGAGGGAGAGGGAGCGAGAGGGAAGAAACATTACTAATGAAGAACTACAATGAGGTGTCCCCAATAACTTGAACTCATGAGATAAGATGGCCTTCGGATACACAACTAACTCAGTAACATAGGCTAAAGTGGAGACGTGTTTCTGTCTTAAATAGAAGCAGGCTTCTTTGACTTTAAACTTGAGGATGTATTGATCCAAGTTATATTGATCCAAAGGAGGCAGATTGACCTGGAAATGTGTAAAGGAAGGACCAGCCAAGGTCACTGCTGACAGTGGTCACTGAGCACTACCCCCTCCCCGTGTGTGTGTGTGTGTGTGTGTGTGTGTCTGTGTCTGTGTGTAATGGGTTCCAGCTTTCGGCTCCCCAGGTGATTCTGATGTGCAGGGAGAATTCTCGTTAACAAGTCCCCATGGCTTTGATACCCTGCCCTCCAAGATCTGTTTTCTCATAGGTCTGCACTGGCCAATAAATGAACTGGTGTCTAGACATTAATTCACTGTTCGGCATTGTGAAACCATTCCTGCCATCCCTCCTTACATCCAGTGCCTACAGCAGGCCAGCAAGATGGAGGCTGGCATGCGCTCCAGGAGGAGGCCTCAGTATTGTTTAAGTGTTGCCTCTAGAAGTTGCTGCTCTGGCCAAAAACACTGGAGCCAACTTCATCACCTCTGTATTTTATGAAAGGAAAATGGTAGAAGGAATGAAGTGCAAAGTTGTAGGTGAAATGGAAAATTACAAATTGCTCAGGGCTGAGCTCCAAAGGAACCCGGCCATCACACTCACGCTGTGGAGTAGCTGCTGGCTGGCCCACATCCATTACCTCAACCATCTTCCTTATAGTTTGGCAATCTACTCTTCCTCCCTTCTTCAAGGATCTAGACCTCAGGGAGAGTTCCCTGCACCCTCAGTTCCTAGAGTGCTCTAATGTGGCCAAGACTAATCCCATCTTTGAACCAGTGTGCTCAGGGAAGGGCAAGTGTGACACAGGCGCTAACTTGCTTTTAGGTTCTCTGCTGAAGTATGAAACATGAATGGAGATGCATGTGCCTGCAGATGTTCACCTTGATACATCTCTATCAGCATCACCTAGACCAATGTGCAGGGTCACCTTCTGTCTCTCCAGTTCTGTGCCCTCTGGTTCTGTGGTCACCACATCCTGGCTTCTCACCCTGCAATCAAGTCATTTTGTTTGATATATGTATGTATATGTGTGGTGGTTTGAATATGCTTGGCCCAGGAAGTGGCACTATTAGGAGGTGTGGCCTTGTTGGAGGAAGGGTGTTACTGTGAGGGTGGGCAATGAAACCCTCCTCCTAGCCATGAGAGAGCCAGTCTTCTCCTGTTTGCCTTTAGAACAATATAGTAAACTCTCAGCTCCTCCTGCACCATGCCTGCCTGGATGCTGCCATGTTCCTGCCTTGATAATAGACCGAACCTCTGACCCTGTAAGCCAGCCCCAATTAAATGTTGTCCTTATGAGAGTTGCCTTGGTCATGGTGTCTGTTTACAGCAGTAAAACCCTAAGATAATATGTATGTATGTATGTATGTATATGTGTGTACATATATGTATATGCATGTGTATATATGTATGTATATATGTGCATGTGTATATGTACACATATATGTATATTCTGTATGTATGTGTGTATTATGTATGTATATGTGTATATATTTGTATGTGTGTATTCTGTATGTATATGTGTGTGTATATATGTATGTGTGTATTCTGTATGTATGTATATGTGTGTGTATATATGTATGTGTGTATTCTGTATGTATGTATATGTGTGTGTATATTTGTATGTGTGTATTCTGTATGTATGTGTGTATATATGTATATGTATTATGTATGTATATGTGTTTATATTTGTATGTGTATTCTGTATGTATATATATGTGTGTGTATATTTGTTGTGTGTATTATGTATGTATATATGTGTGTATATTGCAACTGCAATGTAGAGGCTGAGGGTGTGACTCAGTTGGCACTGTTACCCAATGAGCCCATCCCCTCAGCTCCAAATCTACTTTTATCCAACATACAGTGTATCTACCCAGGTACCCAAGACTAATTGCATTTAAAGCGGGAGGGATTGCAGCTCCATTACGAACTGAACAACTCTGGGGACTGAGGATGTAGCCCAGTGGGTAGAGTGCTTGCCTAGCACACATGGTGCCCTGGGTTTGATCCCCAGCACCAAAATACAATTGAGTACAGGTGCAATGGAGCACATGAGGAGAGTTCGGTGACCTAATAAACACAACTGAGTGTGATGGCCAGAGGTGGGGATGGGAGCATCAGAAGTTCACCAGGTCTTCTTCAGTTAGAGAGCAAGTTCAAGGATAGCCTACAAAGATAGCTCAAAGAGAGCTACAGGAGATTCTGTCTCAGGGACAGCCTGGGCTACATGAGATTGTCTTAATATAATAAATTAAGTGGGACCTTTCAGCATCACTGGCCAGTTAGCTCAGTTCTGGACCATGGTGCAGGTAACAAAGCATACTCAGTCTAGCTTCTTCAGCCTGACACTGTAAAGTTCTTATCATGTGCAGCTGTAAAGTGTTCATCGCCACAGAATACATAACTTCGTAGTCCATGCAATGCATTCCTCTGCTCTACTGTAGATGAATGTTTGGCTGGCTTCCATCTTGGGAACATTATACTTTACTAATATCAATACAGACCTGCTCTGATAAGAACAGCTTCCTGTCTCTTAGTGGACTCCTGTCTGTGTCTTTGTAGGAGACGCCACACTTAGTAGGAAACCCTGGCTAAGTGTATACACAGCTTTTGTAGACACTGCCAATTGTCTGCTGAGATGACACCCACTTGCACCCCATCTGAAGTCCTTGTGAGCATGTCTGTCTTTACTGTTGCCACCGGTGGGAAGCATACTGGACTTAAAGCTATTCTTTCTCTCTTTTGAGGAGATTCAAGGAAAGCCAGCCACTCAGTACAAATGGCTACTACCCACCCCCACCCCTGGATGGCAGTCAGTTGTAAAAAGAAGTGGTCTGCCCTCACGTTCAGGCCATCCTACAGTGGTGTTTGTCATCTCTGGCTGAATACATCTCTGGGGGAAATCTTCACACGAAACATCTTTATGAAGGTGACAGCCAGGGCTTTACTTTTCTGGTGTGATCCCATGGTGGAAATCAGTGATTCCTCTAAACCCAGGGAGTTCTCAAAGGGTTAAATTTGAGCTGAGAACCCAGGATTTCAGCTTCCCAGTTTACAACCTTCCACTTCCCTTTCTTGGCAATACAATTGTCATCTCTCATCTGTGGAGATGATTGTCAGTCCTCTGAACACATGGCTGCAGCTTCCACTAAGGGCAGATTTTATAATTGACAGGCACACAGCCATACCAGGTGATGAAGGGGCCAGCCATCTTTGGGAGACAAGTCATTAACAGTTGTGTTCCTTGCCTTACCCCATTAGAGAAAACTGTCAACCATGTGAGGTTAGTCCCTGGTCCCCCAGGGGAAAAAAAAGGAACAGTGTGCTATAGTTATTAATCATGCATGAGGAAACAAAGATGGTGAGAGGAGAAGCTGATAACAGTGTAGCAGTAAGTCTGCCTGCTGGTGAGGCAGACCCAGCAGCTGTAACTGCAACCAGAACATTCCAGCTGGGGAGCACAGGGATGGCCCACTGATGTACAGGCTCAGAGGAGTACCTGAGGATAGTTCAGTGACCTAATAAAATACTTCCCTGCTAAGGAAGTCCCTGTGGTTCTCAGTGAAGTGCTTTGCCACATGAGACGGCATAAAGTACCCTGCCATCCACTTTCTCTCATGGCGGGGAGCAGCTTTAATCGCTGCCCTTTTCTGAGTGTGGCGAATTTGTCTTCAGTATCTAACAAAGAGTCATATGCTTGCAGTAGGACAGGCAGCCAAACTGCTTATCCATTTCCCTCAGTGACCCTAATCCCTTCACATGGCTGTTCACATGCAATCTGTATTCACTGGTGTGATAGGCAATGTTAGCAGTCAGCTTGACAGAATATAGAATCACCTGGAAGACAGGCCCCTGGACATGCCTGTGGGGGCAGCATGCTTTGGAGGTAGGGGACCTCTGTCCACTGTGGGCAGCACCATTCCCTAGTCTGTATGAATGGCTGCGTTTAATTCTTGATACTGGTCTTGGTTTTATAGATCAAGGCTCTAACCAGCCTGATCCTACCTAAGATGTCTTTGGTCTGTGCCTTGAACAGATCATGATTTTATGGCTTCAGGCACTTTGTCCTCCTCCTTCCTCTTCTGTAACTTTCCTCTATGCAGCCCCAGCCAGTGAGCATCTCATTCCTCTTAAAGTGTCTCCTGATTAGTCTTGCTTGCTTTCATGACAACATGAAATTCCTGACTTCTGTAAGCTCCTTAATTTAGCTATGAGTCTTTCTTGCTCGCTGACAAATTCCCCACATGTAAAATAGGCACAGGAGATACTCAGTAACAGCTGTCTCAGTAGACAGAACGACCCACTTGCAGATTAACCATGTGTGTGACTTATTCTCTTTTCTGCTACCTGCCTGAGGACCTTGGTCTTATTTGCTGGATCCTTTTCCAAAGCAATATTCTCAGTGGACACTGAACAGAGGGACGGGGAGCACAGAGGAAAAGAGATGGGAGATTATCTTATTTTAACAATGCAATTTGAAACCTCCATGAGCTCCTTTACCTTCCTGGTCTCCCAGGAGGCTTCACTGGAGGGATTATGGGGTTCACAGGGTCTCAGCACCACATCACTACATTACAAGATGCTTTTAAAATTCATTATTATATGTGTGTGCATGTGTGTGTATGATGTGTGAAGCCCTGGCACATGTATGCCTCAGCATGTTTGTAGAGGTCAGAGGATAACTTTTGGAGTTCATTCTCTCCTACCTTACATGAGTCCGAAGCCAACTCAGGCCACCAGGCTCGCAGAGCAAGGGATTTTAGTGGTTCAGTCCCCTCGCCTGCCTACACTACATCTTTTTTTAAATTGGCCTTTCCATTCAGTAACACCTTTCATGGCCATGATACTGCCCCAGGAAGCTGCTGAGCCTTTGAGAAGATTTACTTGTGACCCAGCTTTTGGAGAACAGTGTAACCATGAGCCCAGCATATAGCTTGTCACTCTTTACCACCAACTGTGTAAACTGCTCATACATCAGGCTTCACACCTGCAGACATCTGGTACAAGTTGTCCATTTCACAGATGAGGAAGCTTGAGATACAGCTCAGGTAGCTTTCCCAGTTCACACAGCTGGTCAGTAATCACCCAAGGCCTGCACTTCTGGACCCAGCAGAGTCCTTTCCCTACAGCTTTAAGCACCAGGTATTCAATGCCTTTGGCTGCACACACACTTCCCTACCAGAAAGCACAGCGCAGGGAGGAAGGGAAAGGTGCCCTTCAGCAAGCATCCCTAGCATCTGCCGGCTCCACCTCCGCCCCTCCACTGCAGGTGAGGGGACAAGAGAGATCAAATAAACACCCCCCCCCATCCCCCAGCTCTTCTGGACTCTCTTACGTGGCCACTACATGCATCTTCACTGAAAAGAGTGGGAGCTGGGTCTTGAGACTATGTACCCAGGTCAGAGCAGCCCAGCAGAGAGGCGAAGGCCCGCCTCCGTTCCGATTAGCTTTGGTTTGTGTTGGGGGAGGCAGGGAGAGGGAAGAGAATAGGCTCCTCAAAGCAGGATTTGGCCAGGTCCCTGTGGCAACAACTAGGCAGCAGGAGTGGGAGAATGGGGAGCACGAGG
Organism: Mastomys coucha; assembly: GCF_008632895.1. Classification (NCBI taxonomy): domain Eukaryota; kingdom Metazoa; phylum Chordata; class Mammalia; order Rodentia; family Muridae; genus Mastomys; species Mastomys coucha. Next base: position 7,365,954 of record NW_022196911.1, on the reverse strand, counting down.
GAGGAGCCAAGCAAGAACGAAAGCCTGGTGCTCATAAGGCTAGCCTCTCTGCTCAGGGTTCTGGGATGGAGAAGGACCCAGGACCCAGATGCCTGGGGCCGCCTTGGACCCCGAATCGCGCGCGCCTCAGCCAGCATTCCTCGCCCTTCCCGAGGCTCAGCGTTCCGACGCTGGGGCGCGGCGGTGGGGGCACAGAGCTGGGTGCCCCCCGCGCCTACCTGTAGTAGCGATCATCCTTGAATGGCGCGAGGTCCTCCTTGAGCTCGCGGTACGCCTCCTGCAGCCGCCGGCACAGCTGCTTGAGGCCGCTGCAGAGCGGCGGCTCGAACGCAGGGTACTCCGCGTCCATGCCCGCACCGCGCTGCGCTCCGCCTTCGCAGTCGCCGTCCTCGCCCCCTCTCCGCCGCCAGCTCCCTGCACCCGAGCCTCCGGCGCACTTGGGCGGGACCGAGCAGGGGGAGGAGCAGAGGCTGGGAGCTGGGGAGGGGGCGAGCACAGGGTGTCGGCTCCACCTCGCCACCCCAGGCTGGGGCTACCACCCGCCTGCCAGGGAACCCACCCGGGAGAGGGAGGCCCAGCACTAGATCGCCAGCCTCCCAGTGTCGCCCTCGCTGGGCCCGGTACCGAGAAGAGAAATTGGAAGAGAAGCTAGGGAAACCTGCTTGAGGTCTGGCCCAGGGGCCTGTTTTGTAGGCCAAGGCTGGGAGAGGGCAACCGCGTTCAGCACCGCGGACAGATCCCATGCCCCACTTCCCTTTCTGGGCACAAAAAACCTTTAAAACTAAATTCCTGGGGCTGAAGAGACAGCTCAGCAGTTAAGAGCACTTGTTGCTCTTGCAAAGGACCTGCGTTCGGTTCCTAGCACCTACATGGTGAGTCACAGGTCCTGGTGATTCAACTCCCTTTTGATAGCCTCACTCGTATGATGCACATAGATACAGGGAAAATCATACACAAAAAAAAGTTAAATCTATATGTGTATGTGTATCCATATATGTATGTATATATTTTGATTATGTCACAATATTATTTTTAAGTATCATGAATGGGTTGTGTCCAAGAAAGATGCCACTTCCTACTCTCCTTCCCCCAAAATACTGCCTGTGGAAAGAAGTCTCTCAATACCACAAGCCTAGTAGTGTGCACGATAAAAACTCACAACATGTGAGATTACATACCAAGAGAGTGATGTGATCTCTTGTAAATCAAAGAGCAAGTGCAGAAACACTTATTCCAGATAGTATTGTGTTTTCACTGGGATCTGGGGCAGGTTCCCATAAAAGATCATTCTTGGGTAACCTGTTAAAAATAGCCACGGTGTGTGTGTGTGTGTGTGTGTGTGTGTGTGTGTGTGTGTGTCAATAATTGAGTTTAGATTTTAGAATATGAGTTTGTTTCTATTGCTGTACAAAATTCCTTCACAAAAGCAACTTGGGGAAGAAAAGGTTTTTTTTTTTTTTAGCTAGAATTTCCAGGGTGCAGTCCATCATTTTGGGGGAGTCAAGGTGGCAGGAGCTTGAGAAAGATGGTCACATGACATGTACTGGCAAAAAACAGAGGAATGAAACAACGCAGGCGTGTTGCAATCGGTGCTGTTTCTCCAGGCACACAGTTCAGGAACCTGGGCCCAGGGAATGGCACAATCCTTACCAGAAGGGTCTTTTACCTTAGCAGAATCAAGGTCCTCACAGGCCAACTTAGATGACTCATCATGGAGACTCTGTTCTCGGGTGATTGCAGATTGTGTCAAGCTGACAAAGCTAATCATCACTGTAGCCCTGGAACCTGGTTACTTAGGTCCCCAGGTGAATATTACCATCACTCACATTACATAGTCTCAGGATTCCCATAGATGCACCAACTCTACCCATTCTTCTTCATTTTTATCATTGATTTTTATTTCTTCCCTCCTAAATCTTAACTCTTTGATGGCTAGCCAAGCTCTCCTCTTAGGCCTTGTACACCTTCCTGTTAAGATATACACCTGTTAAGAATGTTTCTTCTTGGGCTAATGAGATGGCTGCTCTCCCAAAGGTCCCGAGTTCAAATCCTAGCAAAAACATCTAATGAGATCTGACACCCTCTTCTGGTGTACTATAATAATACAATAAGCTACAGTGTAATTACTTATAATAATAAATATCTATGAGTGAGCAGGGACAACCAGAGTGAGTGGGTTGACCAGAGTGAGCAGAGGTCCTGAAGTCAATACCCAACAACCAGATGAAGGTTCACAACTATCTGTATAGCTACAGTGTGTGTACTCATATACATAAAATAAGTAAATAAATCTTTAAAAAGAATGTTCTTTCTTATAGAGAATCCTGTTCCTGATTCATGAATGCAGTGGCCTTCAAGTCTGTCACTGTGATGGTTTGAATAGGTTTGACTGCCATAGACTCATGTGTTTGAATGTTTGGCCCATATGAAGTGGCACTATTAGGAGGTGTGGCCTTGTTAGAGGAAGTGTGTCGCCATGCTGTCAGGCCTTTGAGGTCTTAAATGCTCAAGCTCTGCCCACTGTGAAACAAATCCAGTCTCCTCCTGGCTGCCTTCAGATCAAGATGCAGAACTCTTGGCTCCTTCCACAGCACCAAGTCTGCCTGCACACTGTCAGGCTTCCCACCATGATGATAATGGACTAATCCTCTGAACCTGTAAGACAGCCCCAATTAAATGTTGTCCTTGTGAAAACCCTAAGACAGTCCCCTACACACATGGGCACTTGACTCCATGTGTGTGTGTGTGTGTGTGTGTGTGTGTGTGCATCCATGTGTGATAGACTCTCAGGTAGCTGAGGCTGACCTTGATTGAATTCATCCTCCTGCCTCTGCTTAGCAAGTCCGGGTTTACACATGTGCATCACCATGCCTAGCTTCATGTTGCTTACTGCTTGTGTTTTGTAGATATTTTCTTTAGATATCCAGAGATGTGGCTAAATGACCCTACTTATGAATGGAGCACACAAACACTTGGGAACTCTGTGTGCATTGTGGGATAGACCTTGTTGTGCTTAAAGTGGGTAAGTAGCAAGTGCCCCCCGTGCTTTCAGTGAATGGCCATTTCAGGACCACATATGCACCTCAAGACACACCTCTGCTTATTTCCTTGCCTACTAGGGTCCATGCCAGCGATACCATCTATGAGACAAAGTCTGTTCCTATGAAATATGTCCACATGACTCTGGTGAAATCGATAGGCTCAAAAGCCCTACTGCTAATTTCATTATAGGGTCCATCGTGCCATTTTTATACTACCTTGCCTGATACTGTGTTGAAAGTCATGGCTTTACGTGATGTTTGCAGAAATGTCTATCGATGATGAAGAATGGGAAGGCTAGGGGGAGTAGACATGCCTTGGGGCCTCTTCAGAACAGATGAACTGCCTTGAACAGGTTAAGGGAGGGCAGCCCCTGATCTGCCACCCATGGTGTGATATGTCACATCGCACACCTGTAGTGTGACTGACTCTCCTGCTATTCAGGGGTGGGACTTTGAAACTCTCATACACAAGTGAAACGAGTTGGGTGTAACACTACTGGTGTAGGTATGACATCCTGTGTGCTACCTCTATGGAAGGAACTCCAGATCTCCACACTGGAGTAATCATGTAGAGAGAAGCTTGAAGATTGAGAAGCTATGTAGAGGGAACTTGGGGTACCCATCACAAACCACACCAACCACCAGAGCTGGAAGCAAGGCTTTCTTCAAGGCACAAGCCTGCACTTAGCCTTCAGCTGCAGCAGCCACCACAGGGGCAAGACTAGTGAGAGCAAGTGGTCAGGAGATACAACCTGTCACTCTAACAGCCCAGCCCAGCACTGTTGTTACCATAGGCTGGTTAGTTTTTGCTAGCATTTTAGGGAGCAAAATGAGGTAAAGAAATGGGAACCATTGAAGAGGTACAATATACATAAAATGCTCAAGGTATGTGCAGTATTCAGACTATATCCATGTGCATGCAGGTGCGCCACACAGAGCTGAACACACAGCCTTCAGGTTAATGTCCCTCAAGGTACAGTCATTACTCGTTCTACCAATCTGACTGCCTCTCCATCCTCCACAATAGTGTTGCCCACGATCAAGTGTTTGACAAATCCTGTGTATTGACCGGAGAGTATAATATCCCAGCTTAAATGGGAGCTGACATGCAATCAAGGACTAAGAGAGACTGAGAATTCTGTGAACACAAAGGCCTGTGGGTACAAAGTCAACAGCGAAATCCAGTGAACTCAGATCCTTAGCAAAACCCAATAAACCTAGAAGCATGAAAAACTCCACATGAAGCTCAGCTCTCCTTTCCACTAATCAGCACTTCAGCCTCCTGCTTGGATCGGTAACTTTTTAAAAAAATGGTAGATGTCACCAATGTTGACAAATTATCATTAATGTCACTGATCACACATGTGGCTATGGAGTCTCTGATGTTAGAGGCTTCTTTCCTGATTTTGGTTAAGCCTACTGGATCTTCTAGGGAAAAAACTGGCCATTCTGAGAGGGAAGCCTTCTGGCTAACTTGTGTGAACACAACTCTAAGAACTCCTCCAAAGCATGAACTGATCCTTGCTTGGAGATGACTTTTTAGTGCTTCAGATGCTCTGGGGCATGATTTACTGAGACTGAAGTAACATTAAAGTTCCCCACTTCTGCCCCAAGGTTCAATAAAAAGTAGAGGAGCCAGGCACAGTGTCATCTACCTACCGTTCCATCCATCTATCTGCTTAGGGCGGGAGAATCACTTGAGGCGGGAGTTCTACACTACCCTCAGCAACATAGCCAGACCATCTTAAAACTAAACAAACAGGCTGGAGAGAAGGTTCTGTGGGTGCAGTGAGTGCCCGCCATGCAAGCGTGAGGACCTGAGTTCAAATCTCCAGCACTCATGTAAACGGTCAGGTAGCCTGCCTGTAATGTCAGCTCAGAGGAGACAGAGGCACAGGGAATTCCTGGAGGAAGCTGGCTAGCCATATTAGCCAAAATGAAGAGTTCTGGAAACTGTGAGAGACCTGCTTCAATATTTAACATGGGTAGCAATCAATAAAGAAACCCGACATTAACTTTCGATCTCAACATCTATGTGTACCTATGCACATTTACGCCTATAGATGTATGCATTCACATGCATGCACACACTCATATACACCACTCCTACATATGTACAGAAATGAAATTAAACACAATGCGAATGAGGTTTTGAAGAAGCTAGTAAGTCCTTATATATTACCTAAGCATACTGTTCACCTAAGTAAAAATTAGCCAATAGACATTGTTCAAATACATATTTTGATGCATCTTTAAAAGGCATTGGCAGCAAAAAGAATACATACTACTTTAACCAGGCATTGTGGTACATACCGAAATCTCAGCACTTGGAAGCTGGGGCAGGTGGGCAGAGGAGTGGAAGTTTAAGGGTATCTGAAGCTGGAGAGAACTTAAGCTAGCCTGGGACACAGAAGAACTTGTCTCAGAAAAAAAGGTGACAGCAATATTCCCCTTGAAATGAATCCTTTGTCTCTTTGTCTTCTTGAAGCAGAAGTCTCCGGGGAGAGCAGAATGTTCCATCTACACAGCTACCCTCTGCTTCCTCGATAGTTTGTGGATCACGTTCCAAAGGCCACTGTTCCTCTTGAGAACACACAGGACTTTACAAAGAACCATCAAATGGAAATGATAACTCAGATCATTTTCATTCTCTGAGATGAATCAAATAAAGGTCATTAAGAAAACCTGCCTGGAAGTTGAGCTGGGAAGGGCAATGAATCACAAATCGCCAAATGTGGTGTTTTGCTTTGCTCTTCCGAAGAGGCCATATAAGACTCCTGTTTTTCTGGCTCTTGGCTGGGACAGGCCCTAAATGCATTTTTCACCAACAGATATAACAAGGGAGCTGTTTTTCTGAGCATGTACTGTGCACCAAATGCTTGTCTAAGCACTTGCCAGCACTGTCTTACTTGGCACTCTCTGCCATTTTTGAGACATGTATGACTATTATGTATATTTTGAGACAGATGAGGCTTTCAGAAAATTTGCACACCAGTTTTTAGATTTTTTAAAATAAGATTTATTTATGTATAGGAGTACTCTATCAGCATGTATACATGCATGCCAGAAGAGGACATTAGATCCCATTATAGCTGGTTGTGAGCCACGGTGTGGTTGCTGGGAATTGAACTCAAGATCTCTGGAAGAGCAACTAGTGCTCTTAACCATGAAGCCATCTCTCCAGCCCCATTTAAAAAAAAAAAAAAGATTTATGTATTCAGTTTCTTAGGGTCTATCTACAAGCCAGAGAGGCTTTCCTTCTGTACAGGTGACTGGTCAACATTTCCCACATGGCTAACTCATCTGCTCATTTCATCCTTGGATAGACTGTACCATTTTTTTTTAATATATATTTTTTTTATTTATTATATGTAAGTACACTGTAGCTGTCTTCAGACGCACCAGAAGAGGGCATCAGATCTCATTACAGGTGGTTGTGAGCCACCATGTGGTTGCTGGGATTTGAACTCATGACCTTCTGAAGAGCAGTCGGTACTCTTCCCCACTGAGCCATCTCACCAGCCCAGACTGTACCATTTTTAACGAGTATCTTACAAAGCAAGGAATAGGTGTGATATCTGAATCCAGATGTGCCTGATTTCAAAGAATTTGACTTTGTATTCAAGAGTGTTTAGGATGGGTGTATGGCATGTATACAGGTGCATTCACCTGTGCCCTTGTGGAGGTCAGAGGATGATTTTGGGTGTCTCCTATTGCTTTTCATCCCTTTAGTTTGTTTTTATGTAAAAAAAAAAAACATATGTACACTATCAATCTATCAATCCATCCATCCATCCATCCATCCATCCATCCATCCATCCATCCACATGTATGGGTGTTTGCCTGAATGTATGTCTGTGTACCACTTATATGCCCGATGTCCACAGAGCTCAGAAGAGTGTTGGATCTCTTGGGACTAGAGTTACAGTTGTGAGCCATCATGTGGGTGCTGGGAATTGAACCCAGGTCCTCTGGAAGAACACTCAATGCTGTTAAAGCCCAGCCACCTCTTCAGCCCCTCCATCTTATTTTTGGGGACAGATTATCTCATTGAACTTGGAGCTTTCTAGTTTGGCTAGCCCTCCCAGCCAGCAAACCCTTGGATTCACCTATCTTTGGCACAGAGTATTGGGGTTTACAGACACATCTGATGCACTTGGATTTTACATGGGTGTTGGGCATTCAAACTCAGACTGTCCTGCTTGCCAGCAAGCCCTTTACCCATTGAACCATCTCACCAGCCTCAAATCCACTTTATCCACTATATAGTACAATCTCTATTCAGCTACCAAGGACTGTTTCAAATTGAGGAACTGTGGCTTCATTAAGTAGTAACTGGCTGGGAGGCAGTGGTGATTCCTTTAATCCCAGCACTCAGAAGACAGAAGCAGGCAAATCTCTGAGTCTACGGAGTGAGTTCCAGTACAACCAGGGTTACACAGAGGGAAAAAGAAAACAACAACAACAAAAAATAAACAACTTTGGGCTGGGGATGTAGCTAAGTAGAGCGCTAGTTGAGTGTGCATAAAATTCCAGGTTATCATTAGCACGGTGGTCCATGCTTACAATCCCAGCATTATAGGAGGCAGAGGCAAGAGGCTCAGTTCAAGGTGATCCTTGGGCACACATATTGAGACTGAGGCCAGCCGAGCCTTCATGAGACCCTTTTCTCCCTAGCGCTCAAACAACTCTGATTTCCCAGTTTCATGGAACTTCACACAGCTCATTAACTCGAATTCTAAGGACACAGGAGACTGAACTTAGAGCCTGTGGTGATAAAATTGATGATGCTCAGGCATAAGAGTTAGGAGTTCTTGACTTTACTTTTCTGTGTTGTTAACATTCATCCTTCCTGCTGTTTTCATACAAACTAGAGAGGAAGGAACTGGGATCCAGGAGGGTAGGCAAGAGAATGCCCGGCACTCCCACTTATGGTTTCTGTTACTTATGAGCTTTTCTGTTTGATGGTAGGAAGTCAAACTGACTTAAAGAGAAGCATATGCTACTGTCTCTTCTGCAACCTCCTGGGGCTGCTATAAGAAGAAAGCACAATTCGATCATCAATAGGAGGAGAGGACCTCGGCCCTGTGAAGGTTCTGTGCCCCAGTGTAGGGGAA
>NW_022196911.1:7349707-7357600 GCF_008632895.1 Mastomys coucha | reverse complement strand
GAAAGCACAAGGAGGAGGTAGCTATGCATGCCTCTGGTGGCCCCTGGCTTTAGTCCAAAGGGCACTAGAAAGCCAAAGCAGTGCCAGCCACAGGGAGGGAGGGCACTTTCTCTGATCTGTGAGGGAGCATTTGAAGAACTTATGAAGCACAGCCAGGATGCAGGATGCTTTCCACTGTGAAGGGAAATGGAAGTCCACTTGTACTAAGTGCCTAGTACAAGGCAACAACGTAGGTAACAGAGCAGGGGCCGGCCCTGCCCTTCAGACTCAGTAAATGTGTCTCTTCCGTTAACGAAAAGGATCAAGCAATGTGGTTAAGTCCACAGTAGCCATTAAGGCCGAGGTCTGGATCTGGGAGGCTTCACAGAGGCAGGGCTGAGTCACGAAGCCGAGTGTGCTCAGAGTGGGGCAGGACAGAGAAGTAGCAGTAGGGGAGACTGCGTGTATGACCCATGAGAATGGCTCTCAGACAACCAGTAGGAGTGCAGCCTTGGCTCTGTAGTCGATTGGGCAGATATCAGGACCTAGGCACAGCCCCGTTCCACCTCTGTCCTGAATGAAGTGATACCCTTGTGAGTACTCTACTACACCGAGCGTCTAGACTAATGGGAGCAGCAAAGAACAGAAGCAAGGGGAATGAGGAGGCTGCTGTTGCCATCCAGGGAGGCAGCGCTGGCAGCTGGAGCTAGCATAGAGCAAAGGGGAATGTAGGGATGGTGTATAAGACATCAGCAGTGGACTTTACAAAAATGGACGTGACTTGACAGAGCAGAGGCTATCCTGGGAATGGTATCCAAGGATACCAGGTCTCTTTGAACCTTCCATTAGGATTCCACCAGGTAGTATGTCATGTAATACCCTCTCTCTTAGACACATGATATGACTGAGCTAGACCACTGTGATTCAGTGGTGCCAAAACCAGATCACTCTTGTTCTTTACAATGTCTGAAGAGCTGCCTGTTTCTCTATCAGGGCTGGTACTACACTCTGTTCCTACCTGAAGAATGTGTGAAATCTGGGTCTCACCAACTTAAGAGAGTCCAGCTCCCATCCCTACGGATCATGGTTTTGGTATGCCAGATATGATGTGGAACACAAATGTGTCCCTAGAAGCTCCTCAAGAGGCAAGTAGAGACCATACAGCCTGGCCATTAAACAAATATCCAGATCCAGATGAGGGAACCATCAGTGGCACCAGGATTCTAATGGCACTTATCAGTCACTTGCTTTAGCTTCTGAAGTGGTTGAAGTTGGCCTTCTAGTTCTGCTTCAGGTATTTAACAAAGTCAACACTTACTGTCCCGGTCCCTGCTGCCTTATCTGCCTTTTCTGGTCCCCTTTCTGAGAGAGCTCCCCCTACCCGTCTGAGGATGGGTACCATCCATCCAGGGCACCATGCATGCTACACAGATGTTCTACCACTGACCAATATCCTCAGCTGAGGTTTGTTATTTTTATAACTTCCTGTGGTGTGGACAAAACTGAGGGCCTCGTATAAGCCAAGTGAGCACTCTATCACTGGGCTATACCCCTACACTGCTTCTTTCTCTTCTAATTGATGCCATTTTGTTTTATATTGAAACAGGGTCTCACATGATACTGGGGCTGGCCTATATATCACTAAGTAGCTCAGGCTGGCCCCAAGTGCTGAGATAATGGGCATGAGTTACTACACCCGAGTAATACGTTAGCTCTTGTCAGTTACCAGCAGGTCTCTGAGCTCCACACTGTGAGGAAGCCAAGTGCTGCTTTTCAATCAGTTGCCCAATGAAGATTCCATCAGTATGCCACAGAATCATTCTGCTTCACCATCTGGAATTGGCAACAGCCATTTCAGCCTTTGAACTTGATGGTTTTTGTGCCGTGTTACATGGGTTCTGATAAACTGTGTTCCCCATGGTCCCCCATTCATCTGTGAGATGTCAATGATTTCAACACAGGAAACAGAATTCATAAAAGATTCTTTTCTCAGTCATCCACATCCTAGGACAGAGGCTGTATCTTGATATGCAGGGACACATCAAGTCCTCCTTCTAGATATATACCAATGTCTTTGAGCCACTCACACTCACTTTGTGTTGATAAGGATGGAGAGTTAGCCCATCATTAGCGTGGTGGTGGATAGGGGCCAGGAGTATAGCTCAGCGCCTGGCAGGTCTGAGGCCTTGAGCTCCAGTCCTAGCTGGGACCCTGTGGTTTTCCTGTTGTATCTTAATTTACAGACTTAGTGGCCTTGTCCCTACTTTAAAGTCTCATCCATAAAGTTCCACTTGGTCACCTGAACAGTGGTCACTGGTGTAGAACATATAGTTAGACATTATTAGACATTTAACACCTGATATTTGTGGTATCCTCAGAAAAAAATGTTTACTGTCCTGTGGTATTTTTTTTTCTGAAGCAACAGAAGATTTATTTCTAGATTATTTTTATAAAGCAACAATAAGCATTGTCCCTTAATAACCTCCCCTCTTAGGTTTTTATTAATTTATCATGGTACCCTACTATATGATGTAGCTATTTGCCTCTCTCTAGAAATGTGTATCTAAGTATTTTACAAAAATACACTTTATTCGAGTAAAATTCTCCAAGAATGAATCAATAAGAAATAAAGTTCTTGGGTTTTGTTGTTTGAAACAGGGTCTCTCTACATAGCTCTTGCTGTCCTGGACTTTGTTGTGTAGACCAGGCTGGCTTTGAACTCATAGAGATCCACCAGCATCTGGAACTAAAGACATGCACCACTAAGGCTAGCAGAAATAAATTTCTTTCCATCGCATTTATATGACCATTTCTTGACACATTATAGTAGATATTTATGGGCCTGGCACTTTCTAATAGCTATAAATGATTCTGGGAGTTGGTATTTGAACTTTCAAAGTTGTACCGCCACTTTGGCTTAATTAAGAGGCATCTGGCTTTGGTGGACTAAGGTTCCTCTAGCCAGTCCTCCTGGGAGGCTCCCTTCTCAGAAGCCCCAGGCACAACTGGAGAAGGAAACCAACAACCAACCCGAACCCCAAATCAATACAGAAAATCTCTCACTGAACCTCAAATCAATACAGAAAATCACTCACTGAATCCCCAAAACCATTGCAGAATCTCACTCACTGAATCCCCAAACCAATGCGGAAAATCACTCAGTGAACCCCAAATCAATACAGAAAATCACTCACTGAACCCTCAAACCAATGCAGAAAATCACTCAGTGAACCTTAAACCAATGTGGAAAAAATCACTCAGTGAACCCCAAGTCAATGTGGAAAATCACTCAGTGAACCCCAAATCAATACAGAAAAAAACTCACTGAACCCCAAACCAATGTGGAAAAAAAATCACTCAGTGAACCCCAAGCCAATGTGGAAAATCACTCAGCGAACCCCAAATCAATACAGAAACTCACTTTTGTTTTCTTTAGTTTGAAACAAAGGACAGTGTGGAAGGACTGAGCCAAGAGCCATGCCCTGAAGCATGTTAGAACAGGACCCAGTGCGGTCTTCAGGTAGCTCAGTCAACCCAAACGGAAACTCAACCATATGTCAGCCTTGACCCTGGCTGATGAGTTTGCTGTTGTAATGGCAGTTTCTAGTGTGCTGCTGGAAGCAGACTCTGGTAGGAGCATTTACATCTCAGGGTGCTTTACACTTATGGTTTTGGGGCAGGCACCAGACTTAAGTATGAGTCTAGAGTTTTCAAATATTAACTAAATAATCTATTACTGAGCTATAACCCCAACCCTTGTTTGAGGCAATGTTTCACTAAGTTGCCCAGGCAAGTCTTGAACTAGCAATCCTCCTGCCTTCGCCCTCTATGGTGGCTAGGTTGGTGATGGGTCAAGTGCTACCTGCTCAGGCTGATAACTGTTTTCATGGGAAATGAACAAGTGTCAGGGAGTTCAATGAAACCTATGCTGTATTTGCAGTCATCCCATCAAGGAGATCACAAAACATGGAGAAAAGCTTTTATCAAAAATGATTATCCAGATCAACAAAGAAGACAACAGAGTGTAAGGAGCGACCCAATCCCCTTGGAGGAGCCCAGAAGATCAAGAGAGGACCCCAGACATTGGATACTGAGTTATTTACACTTTGGAGTTTGGTTTCCTTCATGCAGACTGTGATTGTAACCCCGTTCTTTCTTCTTGAAGGAAGGAAGTATTTAATTTAGTTATGATTTTACAGGAACCCTCAACTGCGAGACTTTAAACTTTTTTTTCCCCTGCTTTTCAAGACAGGGTTTGTGTGTGTGTGTAGCCCTGGCTGCCCTGGAACTTGCTCTGTAGACCAGGCTGGCTTCAAACTCAGAGAGATCCACCTGCTTCTGCCTCCCATGTGCCTGGGATTAAAGGCATCTTTATGATATTTTAAACTTTAAAAAGATATTTTGGGGTTTTATAGAGAATTTGGTCTTTAAAGAAGGCTAAATATTTTTTAAAAGACTGAAGTTTTAAGTGTTTACAGTTTTAAATACTGTGGGGCTTTTAAAATTTGTAATGTTTATACTGTAATACTGATATTCATATGTGATCTTGGGATAAACAGAAAAAGGAAAGGTTATGGCCTAATGGTGATACGTTTGTGTGTCAAGCTGGCAAGGGTCCAGTCATCCTCTCTGATCCTGTCCCTCTCCAGTCCCACACAGAGAGGCTTCCTCTTAAGTCATGCTTCCTGGGAGGAATGCAGTGCTATGAAACCCTAATCAGGAAGAACTTGCTGAGAAGAAATGGAAAAACTGAATAATCCACACATAGACCAGGAAAGTCTGTAGCAAGCTTCTCTGATGTTAGAGCCCATTCATTTTTTAAAAAATCATTTATTCCCCCTTTAAAATTACCTGTGGCCCCATTCCTCTCCCCACTATTTAAGACTCAATCATGTGGCTAGTCCTTCCTCCCCCTACCTTTACCCTGTCATTTTCAAGATGGAAGCACACATTATACACCAGGCTTACTCTGAATTCACTGTGAAGCAAGGCAGACTTCAGCCTTGCAGTCTTCCTGTCTCTGGCTCACAGGACTCTGCCTGTGTCCTGTTTCTTGTTTGTTTGAATACTGATTTTTATTTTGTGTGTACTGATGCTTCATCTGTATATACTGTCTGTGCACCACGTGTGCCTGGTGGCCACAGAGGCCAGAAGAATGTATGAGATCCCCTGGAACTGAATTAGAGACTCGCTGTGAGGTGCCATGTGGGCACTGTGAGCCAAACCCAAGTCCTCTGCAAGAGTATTTTTGATTACTAAACCATCTTTCTAGCACTTAGTTAAAGGCATCCTATCACTACATTATCAGGCTGGCTTAAATTCTTAGACTCAAGTAATCGCCCTGCCTCAGTCTCCCAAGGAACTTGGTCTGTGGTTTGACTCACTTTTGCCTGTCTTTTTGAGTTTCATACTAGAGTGGCTCCAGTGCTCATTAGGAACTCTGTACACCTTTCCTCCTGTTCATCTAATGTTAGCATGCTAACCTCTTACCAAATCAGAAGGTAATCTGAATTTCCCTGCAATGTCATGAACAATGCATTAATAAATGAGGGGGTATGGGTATGCACTGCTGAGACTGCAACTGTTGGCCTACAGAAGCCCTGCCTAGGTGCCTGTGTTGCTAGTCAGCTGTGCTGGACAAAGCTGCTGTAGAGATCTATCTATCCCAATTCGGAGGAGCTGGGCTATCACTGCTGTAGCAGACTGGCAGGCAGAATTCCTTACCGGGAATTGAACAGGTCTATGTGACTAAAATTTCCAAAAGCTCTTTGGTTTAGTCTGACCCATCAGGTCTTCCTGGGAGTTCTATGTGGAAAACTGCAGCTCAGTTCCCCAACAAAGACTGTTGTACCCGCCTTTCTGCCAGCTTCCCTAGAGCTAAAGTTAGCTTTGCAGCTTAGCACCTGCTAGGTGAGACCAAGATGAATGTTTACCAGCTCACTCTTCAGATGGAAGCTCTGTAAGCAAGTAGGGGAGACCCTCACTTCTGGGTGCAGCATTTGGCCACTGATGGGCAGTAAGAAGCCGAGGTTAACTCCGAGGGGCCTGGGATGGACCAGAGAGTCTTAAGAGCTCAATAAACTATATATCCTGTAGCTTTTAGGCCAATATACCCTTTCCAGCCTACATGGCTGTATCTGCGGTCATCAAAGACAACACTTGGGCTTGCCGAGACTTTCCTGTAACTGCTGGAGATGAGCCCCAAGCAGAGATGGGCAGTTCTAATGGGTGAGGACTAGAGGAGTAGTTTAACACAGCTTACAAAAAGGAGCTGAAATTTCTACCACAGATAAGAAACCATACTCCTAGCCTCCTGCAGTCAACAGTAACCTGAGGAAGGCAGGGAGTAGAAGGCGGGATCCTGATAAAGCACAGAAAGAATACATTACTTGAGAACTATCCTTTGGCAGCCAAGCTGTACCTGTGGAGTATGTACCCTTGTGTTTGGGCTGTTTGTCTGTTCACCTAGAGAGTGAAAAAAAATAGACAAAGCAAAACAAAAAGCCAAGCAAAACACTGGTCAGGCTCACGTTTCCATGGCCTGTGGAAAGGAATCGCACCCACTACTAGATCAAAGTGCAAGCCCTTGAAGCAGCACATCTTCAGGCACTTCTTGTCAAACTGCCTCATGAGGACCTTCATGAGCTCGAGATGGAACTGAGAGTCATGTTAACCTCAGTTCCCACTTAAGACTGGGAACGCCGCCAAGATGATCCAAAGAAAAAGCGCAAGGCACTCTCTACCCTGAGGGTTCAGAGGGGTAGGGCTGGCTGGCCCTGCCCAGAGAAAGTGTGTTGAGTTGAGGACTGTTATGCATCCAGCCCTTACCTAGCTTCCTTCATCTTTTAGGGCTGTGGCAGAGTGGAGCCCAGGAGTCATAGCTGTACATCTGATGGATGACTGTACCAGGTGCAGGAGGAACCTGCAGAGGAGAATGAGCTAAGGGGCAAGTGGCTTTCCTGAGGAGCAAACTGCTCATGATGAAGAGGGGAAAAAAAAACCTGCCACTGAATAAATGCCTCACACTTATTTCTTGTTATTACAATAGTCATTTCACTTTGACAGTTCTGGAATTTCCCAAGAGCTGTTACCTCGTCTTCAGGTTCAAAGTTTTGACACTTCACTGGAGGTTCCCACCCTGGAAATGTGTCCTGGCTTTCACATCCTCCATAGTGTAGGGACATGCTTCCCTATGGGGAAAAGCAGAGAACAGGAAACGGAAGGGGCAAGCACCATAGTCCACACCTGGCACCCGTTCTTGCTGGGTTCTGCTCCACAATGGAACTAACTTCTTCACTTGAAGCCATCTCTTTGGCAGGAATTTGGATGCCAGGACTGAGGCTGCTCTCAGCACATGACACACACGTTTCAACAAACTGACCGAGAAACAACTCTATATTAATCTGTGGAACACCCAGGAGTTTAAAAGCTCATTAGGAAATGTCAAGAATGGCCTGTGTGTTATTCCTCATAGGTAACTGATTACAAATAGGTCATTACTAAACAAGAATTGGGGGCTGGGAGCCCGGCATGATACATACCTTTAATCTCAGCAATTTGAGAGGCAGAGGTAGATAAGTGAGGCAATCTGATCCACGCAGCTAGTTCTAGGCCAGCTGGAGCTGTGTGGAGAGACCTTGTCTTAAAACAAAGAAGAGTATGAAAATTCAGAAATAAATGAAGACTATTCACTACTGTACCCCAGAAATCCTCAATTCTATTTCAGGATTGGTTTTCTGTCTATAGAACCCAGGAATCATTTTAACCTATTCAATGTTCCAACTTTGTCATTTTAGAAAGGGAGGTGGCGGCGCACACCTTTGATCCCATCACTTGGGAGGCAGATCTTTGTGAGTTTGAGGATAGCCTGGCCTACAAAGTTAGTTCCAGGACAGCCAGGGATATACAAAGAAA
>NW_022196911.1:7348100-7349641 GCF_008632895.1 Mastomys coucha | reverse complement strand
GTGTGTGTGTGTGTGTGTGTGTGTGTGTGTGTGTGTGTGTGTAGGTGAACGGCACTCCCTTCATAATGAAGTCAGGGCATCTTGTTCTGGTTAGTATATCTACATCCTTGGGAAACTGTATCTCTAAGAGGCAGGCGTTTCCTCCTTCACACTGAGTTTTGGAGATTAGGAGACTAAAATTTATCTCTTCCTTTTCTAGGAGAAGATTAACTGAAACTAATAAACAGAACACATCCATCATAAAATGAGCTTATAGAAAGTTTTCAAGTTTTTTTCCCCAAGATGTTAAAAATACATCAGGCGACGCCAGGCGGTGGTGGTGCACACCTTTAATCCCAGTACTTGGGAGGCAGAGGCAGGTGGATTTCTGAGTTCGAGGCCAGTCTGGTCTACGGAGTGAGTTCCAGGACAGTCAGGACTACACAGAGAAATCCTGTCTTGAAAAACCAAAAAAAAAAAAAAAAAAAAAAAAAAAAAAAAAATCAGGCGGTCTGAAGAGTTGGCTCAGTGGTCAAGAGCACCTTTTGCTCTTGCAGAGGAAACAGGTGTGATTCCCAGTACTCACATGTGGGTCACATAATAGTCCATCACCCCCAGTTCCAGGGCATCAAATATCTACTTCTGACCTCTGCAGGCACCAGGCACCCACATGGTTTACATACATACATGCAGGCAAAATACTCCCACATATAAAGTAAAATTAAATCTTCAAAAAGAACAAATTATTCTGGGAAAACCTGACTTGACTGAACTGTCCCAAAGACAACAAATAGCAGAAATTCTGGACATAGCTCCTTCCAACAAACACAGGCAGGGCCTGAATGTTAGGAATGTTGGGGATAGAGTGGGGGTTGGGGAGAGACAGGGCTGATTCTGGCTAGTAGCCCTCACTACCTGGGTTAAGTGAAAATATCATGAAAATTCCCTAATGCTCAGTAACACTCATAAGAAGGCAGACAGGCTTGATTCTATGCAAGGTAGCTGGCCATCTTTTGATTATGTAAAGCATAGATGTATTGTCCCATAATGACTTTAGAACAATTCATAATTAGGTTATGCTAGAGTTGCTACATGGTTGCCTTCTTCTGGCTCCTCAAGCCTGAATGGGCGCTGCAGCTGTTCTGTAAACAGACACTTAGACGTATGCTTCCAGTGGTGGTTTTCCACCTCCATGGCTAAGAAGCAAGGATGCTTGCAAGCACTTAGTAGTACCAGTCAATAGCTACACTGGTGCCATTTTAAGCAAAATGGCTTTAAACTGGGCTTAATTATGTTTCCCACAAACTAAGGTACCAACACATTTAGCACCTTATATCTTTTAGGTACTATACAAGTGCATTCATTTTTTTCTTCCATGATATAACTAAACATTTATTAGAAAAAGATTAGTAAGAGCACAAAATCAGGTCATGCAATCTGGAAAAGTCGGTGTCATCCCAGATGACATGCATTATTAATTGGATTCTTCTTCAAAAAGATGAAAACCCATAGCCAGGCGGTGGTGGTGCACGCCTTTAGTCCCAGCACTTGGGAGGCAGAGG
>NW_022196911.1:7324912-7348090 GCF_008632895.1 Mastomys coucha | reverse complement strand
AAACCCAAAAAAGTCAAAACAATTCAAGTGGGCAATGAGATGATAGGGACATTTTGAGTGTTCCCAGTGATGGTGGCATTTCTCAGGCGACCCTTGAAGGAACTGGAAAGTCAGAAGTTCATGTCACTAGAGAGAAGGGATTTCTTCTCAAAAGACCCAAGACCCATAATTCAAACTTGGCACACATGTAATTGATATTTTTTGATCTGCAAAATTTTATTAAGCAATAGCTGGACAAATCTTACAATTTCAAATCATCAAGGAAAAAAATGAGATTAACCCATTTCAATTTTAAAGGTAAAATAATTTGGACAAATTACATCATTTTGAATGCAAACCATTAATCCCTTCTAGAATACTTCCTGGACAATCTAGTATACAAAATACATACAAAGATAGGCAAATAAGGGAGAGCTCATTGAGATGCAATGGTGACTCTCAAAAGATCTTGTCTGGAAGGTTAAAGCAAAACGCTGAATTTTAAAAGGAAATTAAAAACCCAACACTGGAGGGACCGAAGTGTACGAAGTAGTGCACGACGTTCCCAAAGTGTGAACAAGAACATGCTGGTGGTCTTGTTTGGTCTGTGACCTATCCCCACATTGCACATTTATGGGGATAAAAAGATGACAGAGAAGGAGAAAGACAGATGCCAGCAGTAGCAAAAGTAGTAAACTCGGAAATTATGCCCAAATTTACAGTCTTAAAATAATGCATTTATAAACAAATGCAAACAATACACCTTTGGTAAATAATACAGTGCCTTTTTCACTCAAATGTATAACCCATGCTTTTCTACAACACGAGAAAAAAAATTATCTACAATAAACTAGATCTTAACATACTACCCTTCCCCTTAAAATTGACTTGTAAACAGAAAATACAAAGTCACAAGAGAACTGCACAAAGCTGAAGAAAATGGAAGCAAAGTAAGTCACAATCCTCCAGAGTTTATCAGCCAGAGATAAGGAGATACACAGTGGTGTAGACTTTTGAACTGTATGCTACCATAAACTCCCAGGAACTTAAATGACAGTCCAAACCACCTAACGTTGTTAACCTGTCCACAGGTCACACAGGACAGCACACCAAAGGCAGCAAGCCTTTACCAACACTCTTCCTTCTGAACCCACGCCCAGTTTTACACCCACATAGTGCCTTGTTTTACTTGAGGATGCCCACTGAGTAGAACACACTCACTGGGGACTTCCACTGTACTTGGATTTGATGCTTCCATAATTTTATTAGAATAAGCATTCTAAACACATTTAGGGGTAAACTTGCTGGTTTCTGCTCAGGAGACAGTAGATAACTTACAGACTCATGAAAACTTTTTCTACACAGGTACCACGTTTTGAAACATAACCAATCTCACCATTGTGAAGGGGAAAATGAGCTGCTGAATTCTGAGCTCTCAGGCAACTGGAGCGAAAATGTAGTGTTTAAGCTTGTCTAGGTGTGACTTTTCATTTAAGAGATGGACAAAAGGAGGTCAGACACCCCAAGGGCTTGCCCAAAGTCATCCTCTATCCCTGTGGCAGGATAATTCAACCTCGAGCCCCTGACCTTTGATAACAAAATGAACATTACACAAACGGCAGGTCTATGGATGAAAAGTACCAACATGCAAAAGCTTTAGAGCCATTAGAGCTGAGTATTTCTAGCTGTGGTGGTTTCAGTTTTTCTCAGGCTATACATTCAAATGGGTAGTGTATATTCACCCACAACTTTTGTTTTGATGATACTAGAGCCAAATAAATCTAACACTAGTTTTCATGTTGGTTAATATACTCTTTTCCTACAAGTCTCTATGTAGTTGACTGTTTTTAATGTAGGTATCCAATGAGACATTGGGACATTCACAAATTGCTATTAATAACCATGAAGTACCTAGAATTCTGTACTTCAAGTCTTAATTTGAGGAGAATTTAATCAAGTGATGTTGACTGGAAGAAGCCACTACCTTAAATGATATGACGTCACAGCTGCTGCAGCCAGCAGCCTACTGCCCACGTAGACCCTAAGACTCACTCTTCCGCCTGGGGAGGTGTCTGGTGAGTGGCAGGCCCTAAGACTCACTCTTCCGCCTGGGGGAGGTATCTGGTGAGTGGCAGGCCCTAAGACTCACTCTTCCGCCTGGGGGAGGTGTCTGGTGAGTGGCAGGCCCTAAGACTCACTCTTCCGCCTGGGGAGGTGTCTGGTGAGTGGCAGGTGTCCTGCAGCTTACATGTCAAGCACCTTCAAGGCCAGAAGCTGGCATCTCCATGGACAGAAAATATCTTTTAGGGATTTCTCCATATTTGTTTTTATTTAGCAAAGCTGTAAATATAACTTTTACATTTTGGAAAAGGCCAGTTTTAAATGAAAGAACAAAACCAAATCTAAAACTTGAAGATTATTTACTAGAGGACTCTTTTGAAACTCTTATCTCAGATATCTTGCTCTTCCTTGTGTCTTATCACATTTTATTTTTAACTAACATTTTCAAAGTAAGAAATACTATCTTAGGATATGCTACTTCAAAGAAATAACCAATTTGCATATAATCAAAACTGAGAAAAAGAGTGAATTTTTTTTTTAGGGGATTAATAACATTTTCTCAAAAACTCTCAAGAAAGTTACAAGGCACCCAACCCAAAAAAAAAATGTAACTTCTGTCATATTCTCTTTATTTTTTGCAGCAAAATACATTGCCACCAAACAAGTCATTACAAAGGTACTAGTTTTCTAAATAAATAATAAAATGGGCATAAATCACCAATACATAGTAACAAAATAGTTCCCAAGAATACTATAAAGAGCAAGATAAATAACTCTCTCTTAGACAACAAAACAAAGAAAATTGCATTTAAATTATTCTATAAACAGAGAGGCTACAATAGTATTGCACAACTAATGATAAGCACTGAACACCTTACAAGCTACAAGAACTTACGTAAACACAGTAACTCTGAATATACTGTTCAACTTGTTCTGGGACAACTGACCCACCTAAGAATCAGCTCCCGTATTTTAAATTATAAAATGGAAAACTCCAGTATCAGCTGGAAGTTCTTGTCCATATTTCTTTGGAATCTACAAAAAAAAGATGATTAATTTAATTTTGCTCAGCTAAAGGAATCAGACAGTTTCTTTTCTAATTCTTAAACCAAACACAAGGAGGAGGAGGAGGAGGAAGAGGAGGAGGAGGAGGAATAAGAGGAGGAAGAGGAAGAAGAAGAGGAAGAGGAGGAAGAGGAGGAGGAGGAGGAGGAGAAGGAAGAGGAGAAGGAAACCGAAACAATGTTTAAGCTGAAAAGAATTTCCTTAGCATCTTCCACTTGTCAGCTTTCAAATAATACCCAACTAAAAAGTCAAAGCGCTTGTGCTCTGGGAATAAGCACCACAGGCGCCAGCAGCAGCAAGAGCTGGGTCTATCAGTTTGGGTATTTGCCTGGTGTGTTCCCACAAGAAGAAATTGCCCAAAGATGCTACAGGAAGAATGAATAAAGCACAGACAGTCTTAACAAGGCTTTCCCGTGGCTCATCTTTTAGTACAGCCTATGCACCCAACAACAGTTTTTTTTCCCCTTATAGCATATTGTGGAGTTTTCCCCAAAGATTTGACCATGATCCTATCTTTTAATATCCTGAGAAATGCATACATATTTTTGGTTACACTTATAACTGTTGGAAAGCATTCAAATCAACTGTATTTTAATGTGGACAAGGGAAGGAAGGGTGTAGGTGCAAATCAAGTCTCATTCATGTTTAGAAAAGACAGAGCAATAGGATCTAAAGAGAAAGATGTCTACAGTAAAATGTTCCAGATTAAAACAAAGGGGTAAGGATAACAAAGGCTGTTTTTTGACAAGTGGAGGGAGGTATCTGGTGACTGAGCAGTCTAATGACTATGAGGCAAGCCCTGCTCTACCCCAGCCTGAATCGGCCCACTGACTGAAGTCTCTTACCTTCTTCCAAAGTCAGATGGGATTAATTCTGACACAAGTGGGGTTTCCAACTAGTATCCTTGGGAAATAACCCTTGCATAAGCCACACTACCAGCTCATCCAGTTGTCTGTATGTGAGCCTGTGTCCATGGGCAGTCTCTTCCCTCACACACTGCCTATCAAATCACATTGACACTGGTGACAGTACCCATCTACTGTGGCTTACCTAAGCAGAGCACAAGGCATTTGCATATGTGTCTTTCATTCATCCAGGTACCTTTTAGTGAGTAGCACACATCTGTGAATGAAATGCTGTCCGCCCCAACTCAATACAAGCTGAATCTTCCAGAGTTTTGGTTGTGTTTAAAATTTTTTTTTATGAGTGATAATGTTGGAACAGAGGCCAGATGACATGAAGAATGAACACTAACACTCTCTATGTTTAAAAGAAGAGCAAGGCCGACAATCTATCTTCTTTGCAAAGGCCCTTAATCCTTGTCATGAGAAGTAAATTCAGTACAACACTCTGTAGCCAAGCGACACTGCCTTCAAGAACACAAGATACCTCAAATTCTTGGCTTCCAAACACCACTCAATCAAAAGAAAAGAGACAATAAAGGCTAACTGAACAAACGACATGTCTATAGATCAGCACCCTCCTGGCCTGCTGGCTTCCTCTGTTCTTCTCAGGTAGTAGCAGCATGAGTTCTGCCTCCGAAGGCTCCTGCCATGTCTCCTCCTGCATCTGTCTCTTCACTTTAGGCGCTGAGTCACATTGGCCAGGGCAACAGCAAAAGCCTGCACAGCTGAGAAGGGGTACTGGAAGTCTAGGATGTATGCGTTGCCGTCAATCCGTCCAAACTGCATCACCTAGGGGAGGATGCAGGAAGCAAACACATGACAGGAAAAGAAAGTGAAGACAACAGCCAGTTGTGCCTGCTCCGAGGGAAGCAGAGAGTGCAGTCCAGGACAGAGTTCTAGAAACTCAAGTAACTGAATCTGATGGGTTTCTCAATCTAACTACAGGTTTACAGGAAACAGGACAGAGGATCATGGCTGATAATGTAAGGGACAAGGAGCTCACGTGGCGTGCTACAGATAAGATAAAGTGGGTCCTCTGGGGAAAAGAAAGAGAAGACTCCATATGACACTGAAAGACTTCAGAGATATGTCAACTTTGTCAAACATCTCTGCTTCCCTGGTGATTTTCTGGAATATCACAACCCCCCTTCCCTCTCTGCTCCTCCTTCTCCTGTTCAACCTGTGGCCTTGCCACTTCCTATGTCCACAAAACATGAGATTACTGCACTGCAGTATAAGGTTCACACCCATTTCCTTGTGGTCTTTCTCCCTTTTTTGAAAGACATATGGTAACAGTTACTTCCATGTCTCTCAATAGTCTTGATTTCACTCAGAATAAGGGGTTGGTAAGCTTTCTGTAAGTGCTATTAAACATTTCAGGCCTTGTAATTCACATGCTCTGCAGAAGCACTCAATATCACTCATGTCAGATGAAAATACTTGTAGAATTATTATTAGGCAGAACTGTATATCAACAATACTTTTATTTATAACAGGAAAGGGGCTACATGGATGTATTGGCCAGTTTGCCAATTCTTGGCTTAGAAACTGCCAGGCATACAGCAGGCAGCAAAAATATTTGATGAGTTAAGTGAAAATGAAATTTAAAATGGATGGGCCTCCTAAGATGGAGGTGAAGTGAGGTGGCAGGGCTATAGAGGCCACTGTGCTGTGACAAGCACTGTCTTGTGGTCTTCATCTGTATCAAAGAGACTTGCCTTCTATTAGAGACCTAGAGGATGACTTAACAATAAACAAAGAGATAAGCAAATAATACCTAGGTAATGAAAATATTGAGGAAAACCTCATAAAAGGTAGAGTTGTGAGTTACTCAGTGTGGAGGTTTGAAAGGTCTGACCTCCCCTCTCCACAGACTCCCATGTTTGAATGCTCAGCACAGGGAGTGTCACTATTAGGAGGTACAGCCATAGACTCATGGGTTTGAATGCCTGGCACAGGGAGTGTCACTATTAGCAGGTAAGCCTTACTGGAGGAACTGCATCACTGTGGGAGCAGGCTTTATGGTCTCCTGTGCTCAAGCCAAGCCCAGTGTGTCACAGTCTCTTTCTGCCTGCAGATCAAGAGGTGGAACTCTCCTGCTTCAGTACCATGTCTGCCTGTGTGATACCATGCTTTCTGCTAGGGAAATGGACTAAACCTCTGAAACTGTAAGCCAGCTCCAATGAAATGTTTTCCTTTTGTAAGAGTTGCAACAGTCACGGTGTCTCTTCACAGAAGTATCACCCTGACTAAGACACTTAGTGACACAATGCAGTCACCAATACCTAGTGCTTAAACTGGGAAAGTAGGGGTAGTTCTCATGTGTGCTAATGAGGTAGGGGAGACAGGGCTGACAAACATAACATTCTCTCATAGCTGGTAATAAACAGCTAGGAAGGAGTACTGTATATATTATAGTCAGTCTTTCCAAACTGCATTGTCTTGGGGTCAAGGTGGTGGGAAACAAATCCATGAAATGAAAAAGTAGGAAAGAGGTAATGAAGTTTGCCAACTCCTAAGGGAAGCAGACAGCACAACCCACTAGAGTTACTCAGGAGGAAGGCAACACACGACGGCTAAAGTAGAAGTATCAATAAATAAAAATATATGTTTTTGCAAATATGAGCTACCAGAGAACATTAAACTCTAGGCAGTACCTGCAACTAAAAAGCAGGTGGTGAAGGAATGCGTGGGGGCTGTGCTCTCCCTTTCTAACCATCTGCCTAATGGTTTCAGGCATCACTTGGTAAAGCACTCGAGGAGGCCTTTTAAAATGCTTGCTCCCAGAGTTCAAGGCACTGGCCCCACTTGCTCAGTGGCCATAGTGCCACAGTCTCCTTACCTGTCGTCCTTCCAACTCGATCTGGAAGTTCTTAGCAGACTCCTGGGTCACCCTTCCTCCAAAATCCAGCTGGTATACCTGTGTGGCTTCATTCCACAGAGGCTGCTTGTTGGCCATTACGTACACAAAGCCCTGGCTGCCCAGCCGCCCATCTTCCTTCTCACTGGCTTTTCGGCACTTGAATTCCTCCAGCTCACTGGCTGTCCGCAGGCTCCTCTTGCTTTTCCATCCCTTCTTGCTACCTTGGCTTTGGTTCATCAGCTCATCCCCACTGATGAACAGCTCAGGCTCACTCTCTGAGCTGTCCTGGAACTCGTTTGTCTTGTTCAACTTCTTTGACTTCAGTTGGTCTTTCTGACTTTTGACTTTCTTCTTCTCTCTCCCTAGGCGGGGGCTGGAGATAAGAGAATTAAAGTCACTCAAAGTCCTAGCATCCTTTTTCACTTTGCCCTCAGCGATGGCCTGAACACTTCCTTCCTCTGCTCGGCTGTCCAGGCGCTTCCGGTTCTTCTTTCCAAATTTTTCTGTTCTCTGGGGTACAGGGCTTTCTGTCAGAGAGAGGACTTCTTGGAAATTGTCTGCAGTCTCTACCATCACCTCTGTGCCCATGTGGCTTTGGAGCTCGGCAGGTGGAGGGGACACAAGAGGCTTCTCCACCACTAAGTGGGGCTTGGAGGGGAGAGTGCCCTGGGTATTCTGCATGGGTGGGCAGGTGCTGTAGGAGTTCCAAGGGTGCAAGGCGATTGGCGGCAGCTGTAAACTGGAGCATGTGCTGCTTCCCGGATATGTGGGGGGCAAGGTGCAGTAGGAAAGGCTGGGTGGGTATGCTGGCTGAAGTACGACAGCAGACTCCTGTTGTGCAAACTGTGCCGGGGATAGGGCATCCTTAGGGGAGCATGGAGCTTGTACTCCAGGCAAAGAAGGGTTGTTATAGCTACCTGGATATGGCACTCCCATCCCATAGCCTGTCTGGAAGGTGGCAGTAGGGCTGGACGGAGACTTGGGAGACACAAAGGGCACTCGAGCCACATCCAGGTGCTGGCCTTGCCCTAGCATGAGGGGGGACAGTTTTAAGGGGTTGGGCACTGTAGGTTGTGCTGTCCTTTCCTGGGGTACCCAAACATCCTCACCCAGCACGGGGTCCCACTGGTAAGGGGGAGGTCGCTTCATGGTGACAGCAGCTTCAGGAAGTGGGGGATGCCTCAGAGGCTTCTCCAGCTGACAGTGCTGAGAGAGGGCCTCATCCTCTGTGAAGGCTGAGTTGACATAGTCAGTACGATCACGGGAGGTGTCAGGAGGGCTTAGAAGATTGTAGGAGGACTGGGAGGCCAGTGGGGAAGTGCTGATAGCGTGGGCCAGGGCTGCACCTGACTGGGAACTGGGGCCCGCTCCACTGCACTGGCTGCAGGTATATAGGGCAGGTGGAGGCCTTGCTGGGAGCTGTACCACTGCCCCACCAGCACCCCCTTTAGGCTTGGCTGGGGGCTGCAGTGGAGCACGGGAGCTGTCAGCCAGCTGGGCCATCTTTAGTGCAACCTCTCGGTTGTTCCTTCGTAGGGTGGCATGGATGAGACTGTTGTCCAGCCTTTGAGTAGCACTCCGCCCCTGCGTCAGTTGGCTAGCAATTTCAGGGTATGGAGGTGGGTCCCCTGTAGGGATGGAGTATCGAGGGACAGTTAGTCGGTTCAGAGTGGCACTGGTGCAGGGTTGGGGGACCTTCTTCTCAGTGGCTGTGAGTCTCAAGGTGGCAGAACTGCCTGGGCCGGGAAGAGTGTAGGTGTTCTGGGAACAGAGCATCCGAGTACGAGGCCGGCACACCTCTTCCACGTTGCCACTGCTGTCAAAGGTGGTAATCCTCTCATAGCCTAGTGGAGGCTGGTAATGTGCTGCTGTAGGGTACAGTGAGAAGTCACCCTTCTTCAAACATACATCCACTGGGGGCTGTGGTGGTGGCAGAGGGGGTGGGGGTGCAGCCGTGGTTGGGGCAGCAGGGATAGTTCCTGGGTACGGGGGTGGGGGATTCATCTTCGCCACCTGGACCTCCTGTGGGGCACTGAAAACCACCGCATCCCCCTCGGCAGCCAGCTGAGGTACTGGCCGCAGGGCCTTGGCTGACTTCTGCAGGTGCTCATGGTCCCGCTCTCCATGGTCCACCCCAGACAGTTGCATAGGCGCCTGTGGTGGCGGTGGTGGCGGTGGTGGCAAAGGCAATTGAGGAGGATTCTGAATGATGCGGCCCATTTCTACACCTCCAAAAATCACCTGTCCAGGATTAGAGTACCGACTGGAGACTGGGTACTGAGTAGTAGCATCACCTGCATGCTCTACAGACCCTACAGCTGTTGTCTGATTGGTCAAGACATCCAACTGCACATTCTGATTGGCCAGCAGGGACTGTACTAGCCCTATGCTCTGTGTGGGAGACAGAGCTTGAGCAGAGCTGTGGATTGGTGCAATAGGGATGTTCACTGTACAAGGTGGGTTGTTTTCAGGAACACCTGATGCTCCTGTAACTGTAAAACAAACAAACAAAAAAGAATTGGTTGTAAAACAGTGTCATAGAACTATGTTAGAATAAGACACATACTTAAATATATCTGATCTTTTTCAAGCAAAATGTAACCACTAAGACTGAGCTGTGTTTGCTTGGAATTAATCAGGCTATTCACAAAGCTTCTCTAACATTTCTGGAAGAACACAGCCAACTGAGGAGTGTGCAGCATGGCCTGCCTGATGAACATATGGTGTAAGGTACTACCAAAACATCTCAATGAACCTGTTTGAACCTTCTGAATTTGGTACCACGTGCTTGCATGATACCATTACACATAAATGTCTACAGAACTCTTTAGTGGTTTTGTTCATAAAACATCTATGTAAAATAAATTAGAAACACCCTCCTCCCAAAAAAAAAAGGAATCCCTAGAATTGGGCACATTGGCTGAATGCCCTTTGCCTATTTACTGCTTTTTAGCATTTCAAACATCATTTAAGGTACAACCAAGCAATAAAAGCATGTGGTTATTCCATTTACTATCCAGTGGTCATTTCATGGAGCATGAATGTCGGCCATGACGTGCAGGCAGGTGCTCAGAGCCACAGTCTGGGCCCTTGTTGGCAGTGGTGCTGACTCTAGCTTTGCTCTCTTAGCCTAGTATGTGGCTGTGTCTCTTCCTCAGACACATTGTCACAGGCCCAGAGGCCTGAAACTTGGTGTTAAATGCTGCATAGCAATAAATAATTGAGCAACAAACAGGATCTAACAGGCTTATTCTATAGGTTGGCTGACTTCACCCAAACCGCAGAGTGCCGCCAACAAGTTACCACAAGTTAAGCCTAGCCTTGGGCCAGTTAACCATCTCTTTGCTCGGACCTCCCTGAGACAGTTCATCCTCTGGCTGTAGGAGTCTGGTCTCACCTCAGGCTTTCTATCACTGGGATGCAGATCTCTCTTTGAGATAGTCTTTGGTACCCAGGGAGCAATGACTTTAGGTATCTCCCTCACCAATGGAGGGCCTCTGTCGATTCACAATCCCTGTGAGACCCACGACACACACACACACACACACACACACACACACACACACACACACACACACACACAGTGACAACCAGTCACTGCAGCAACTCAAAACTCTAATCACTGCATCTGGGACAGGAAAGAAATTGTCCATGGAAAGTATGAGCCACATCCAAACCAGAGACTGAAACAGCAGAGCATGTATCAAACTATACACCCAAGTTCATTCACCAAAGGGCAGTAGTGGTGTTGAAGTAGAGTCCGGGTCTACAAAACTTGTGCTTAAAAAGCAAGAATGTTTCTCAAGTGCCCTTGAGTAACTGAGAATAGTAAGATACAACTTATTGGCAGCCACTGGAAAACATTCTCTGATTTGGGAATAAAACAAGACTATTTAAGAATCCCCTACTATAGCAAAGAAATATCAAGGCCAACAGATATCTGACAGTTTGTAAAGTAAAATTTAAAAGCCGTGTGCTAAATAAATAGCATCTATAAGTCAAGCCAGGACTCTGTACAGAGACTTGATCTGTATGGTGGAAGGATGTTCAAACACTGAGTCCTGGAGATAGGGTAGGTTTGAGAAGCTGGGGTCTGTGAACACTACAGGACCCTGGTCCAAAGCAGGGATAGAAAAGAGAGATGCTAGATGAGACAGGATTTAGTTCTGATTTTACACAGCCCTTCTAGATTAGCTTCTTGTTTCTAGGTTCCTGATTTGAGCTTCTGACCTGAGTTCCCTTTCTGACAGACTGTAAGCTGTGAGGTGAAATACACCCTTTCCTCCCCAAGTTGCTTTTGTCAATGGAAAGCAAAGAAAGGCAACACATGGCGTGAGAAACGCTCTGTGAACCATCATTTGTCACTACCATCTAAACCATCCATGTGCTGGGAGTGTCCTTCCTGCCGAAAAGCACCCACGGTGGCTTTCCTCCGAGGATACACTATGCCTCTTAAGCTTACTGAGTGAAGGTGGGCCTTTTTCTTTTTTTTTTTTTTCTTTTTGGTTTTTTGAGACAGGGTTTCTCAGCCCTGGCTGACCTGGAACTCACTCTGTAGACCAGACTGGCCTTGAACTCAGAAATCCGCCTGCCTCTGCCTCCCAAATGCTGGGATTAAAGGCGTGCGCCACCAACCACCCGGCTGAGGTGGGCCTTTTTCAAATCTCATCAGCTCACTCAATGACTGAGCACTCTGTCTTCTTGCATGATCCACTAAGAGAGGGATTGTGACAAGTCTAAGCATGTGACCCACCTGGTAAGTCATCTTCATCTTCACTGAAAACGTTTGGGTTGAAGACAGGCAGATTAATATAGTCCATGGAAATCTTCCTAACTTCTGGGAGATAAATGGTCATCTGCCGCGGCTGGAGATGCAGTAGGCTGGTTTTATAGATTACTGGGGAGAGGAAAGAGGACACAGTTAGCGGAGGCACACCTGTAGTGTCTTCTGATGAACACAATGTGAGATCAGAAAGTTCTTAGTCTGTCTACAGAACTACAAATTTTAAATGCCAAATATATGCCTTGGACTTATTCTTCCTTACAATGAGCAGACACAGGGAAAAAAGCCTTTAAAAGCTTCATTTGTAACCAGAAAAGTAATTTAGTTCCAAGAGTGGTGCTGGGAGTACCATCCTCAGGCCTGGGTACCACAGAGGCTGGGGAGCTGCTGCTGCTCAGGGTGAGGTCTTGTCTTACTGAGTCTTACCCACAGTGCTCTGCAGAAGGACTTACAGTACTCCTCTAGTCTGTTTAAACCTTATGATTAAATTGATTAACACAGTTAAGAGGAAGTCTAAGTTGGAAATAAAATAGTTATAAAAGATAAAATTAATTTTAAAATTATGAATCTAAGTTTCACAAGCAGGTTAAAAGCAAAATTAGGTTTCTATCAACTCTCTTTTATGTTTAAATGTTTATTAATTATTATTAACTTAATTGTGTGTGTGTATGTGTGTATGACATATGTGTACTATGACACACGTAGAGGTTAGTTCTATTTACCACCTCATAGACTTAGGGAGATTAAACTTAGGTTGCCCAGCCTTTGTTTGTTTGCTTGTTTGTTTTTGAGACAGGGTTTCTCTGTATAGCCCTGGCTGACCTGGAACTCACTCTGTAGACCAGGCTGGCCTCGAACTCAGAAATCCACCTGCCTCTGCCTTCCAAGTGCTGGGATTAAAGGCGTGCGCCACCACTGCCCAGCCGCCATGGGTCTTAACAAGGACTACAGGTGACCAAATATGTGAGCAAGTCCTGGCACAGCCAGTGAGTTTCTGGGATCATGAGCAAATAGATCAAGTTCATGTGGGATGTCACATGTCACATGCTTTGGAGGTGTGTGGCTTCCTGCCCTCAATCAGCAGAGCATGGAGATAAGTTAAACTGAGGGTGGGAAGGCTACACAGTGAGACCTTGTTTCAGAAGAGGAGGGGGAGGACAGTAGAGGGGGTGGTGCCAAGTGGAAGAGGAGAGGTGAGGAACACACTATAGCTGCCAGGAGGAGAAAGGCTGCCAATGATGAAGCCAGATGCACTTGCTGTCCTCTCCATCAGTAAGTCTCTATACTGAACTTACTGGCCCCCTCACCCCAGTCTGTTCTAACTGAAGGAAACAAATTATCAACTACAAGGAATAATAGGGAATACTCACTTGCCAAGTCCATTAGAGTATCATACATTGTATTTGAGAAGATTAATAAGGTAACATGAATAGTCACTTCCTAATCTAAAATTTGCTTTGTCTAATATAATCAACTGGGGAATTCTTTAGGGCTGGTCACAGCAGGTTTATGGACCAACTGCTCTTTGGATAAGAGAACAGTGCTCCCAGTGCTGTGTCTCAGGAAGCCTTTGTCCTGACAGGCTGTAACTCACTACAATAGCAGAGGCCCCGGGGACAGCCAAAGCTCCCATTTTAGTTTCTTTAACTGGATTAACTATGGATCTACTCATGATTAGGACAGAAGTTGGAAAAGATACACTAAATAAATTTTCACCTCAATCCCTTCTCCCAATCTTTATTTTAGAAAGGATAAGTTCTCAGAGGCTTACTAAGGTGGAAGTAATGGTGACATTTAACAAGTTAGTAGGGCACAGGTGAAACTTGACATTTATGGTCATCAGAGAGCTTCCAGAGGACTGGAGTATCCTAAGAACTTCCCCTTTGGAGACAAGAGCTGTGCTATGAGAGAAAGTAAGGCAAGGAAAAGGAAGGACCCATTGTTCATGCAGTAAAGCCACACTGACTGATTAAAAACTCACACTGGCCCTGTCACATCATTTCTTTATCACATTATACACAGCAAGCCTTATTATTTTCTTTGTGAGACCAAGGACTAAATCCAATTCAATTTTATGTTCTACTTTGGCTTCACTTTTATTTGGACTGAAACCTTCACAATGGAAGCTCTAAACACAGTGTTGTTTTAAGTGCATCCTACAGGTGCACACAGAGCAGGAGGCTTTGGAGCTGGGCTGAGGGGATGGTGCTAGAGGCTGGACCTTAAGCCTCGAGCCTCAGCCCTATTCGGCCCTGCTGAACTCCATCCTCAATGCATTTTTAGCATTTGGTTTGCAAGAATAATTTATTTTATAAGTCTGCATAGGATACAACTTTTATAAACATAATTCTTGAGGAACAATTTAAATTTAGCTGCAGAGAGCACATACTAATAGATCAAGGGCCAAGGCCTGCCTGGCCTCACAGAGAGAGAGACAAGTGAGATCAGCAAGGAGGAAAATCAGGAAGATGGGGAGTGAAGAAGGGGGTTGGCAATTCCTCTAGGCTCTGCCCAGTGGCTACCTAGCAACAGCTTGAATCTCTGTCAGCTGAGTGCCAGCCAAACTGGTGTATAGAAGCAGTGCAGACTACCCCAGCACTCTAGCATTCTAGTGCTCTCCTGTTCTCTCTCTCTCTCTCTCTCTCTCTCTCTCTCTCTCTCTCTCTCTCTCTCTCTCTCTCTCTCTCTCTCTCTCTCTCTCTCTCTCCCCCCTCCCCCCTCCCCCCAACCCTCCTATTCTCTCTCTGCCTCTACTTCTTTTCCAGGCCACCTTCCTTTCCCCCAATAAACTTCTTTTTGTACGAGGCCTGGGGAACACCTTGGCCTTACTACTCACTTCCCTCCATATCCCACTGAGGTGCCCACTCCCACCTCAGTGGGATATGGAGGTAAGTGAGTAGTAAGTTGTAAGTTGATAAGGATGCAAATGAGAAACCAAGCCCAGGCTCAGCCTCCATTCCCTCACAGAAGTTTTCTCTGTATCTCAAACCTGTCACAGGCAGAAGCTTACCAGATAAGGAAAAGCAAGAGCTGAATTCTTAAGAACAGGAGCCAGCTACCTTCTTGGTCTTTAATTTCTCTTTAGAAGTTTCTTGTAATACAAGAACCTGGGCACTGGACCCTAGATCTGCTCACCACAGCAAATGTCTAGAAGTCCTTCAAAATCTTCTACTAGAGATTTTGGCTACTAACACAGAGCCTATCAAAGAAAAACAAATGAAAGCACCAGGAACAGAAGCCAGTGAGTGCAGATCTGTTTCTCTAACATGGAGTGGATGGAGTCAAGGAGACAGACAGGAGTCCAGTGCTGTCTTAAGAGCTCATTTTCTAACTTAAACTGCCATAGGTTTAAATGGGAACTTTTATTGATTTCCAATGGGACAGTGAGAAAATAGAGTGAGTCTTTACCTGCACCGAGGTTGGTTGGTAGGAATGCAGCCAAGCCCACAATCTTAAACTTGGTTCCCCAGATATTGGATGTGACCTGAGCAAGATAGTTGTGCTGTGGGGGAGGAGAAAAGAAAAAGAACCTCAGTTTATTTCATACAATTGTCTACTTAGAATGAACTAATATGTAAAATGCTTAAGTAGACAGTGCCAGCAACGTTTACTCTCCACCTTATGCCATTTTACAGATCAGAAGTTAACTAGAGCATGACGGACTGCCATTTCCCAGTGGGGGACACTGAGCTGGGAGTGCTAGCTAGCTCTTCCCCAGAGTGTCCACATGTGTTCAGTTTTAAAAGGGCATTAGCAGCTAGAGAGATGGCTCAGCAGTTAAGAGCATGTGCTGCTCTTGTAGAGGTCAGGAGTTCCATTCCAAGCACCCACATCAGGTGGCTCACAACCATCTGTAACTCCAATTCTAGGGGATCTGGCCTCAGTGGGTACATGTATGCACCTGGTGCACATAAAAACACACAAGCACACATACAGGCATAAATTAAAAAATCTTTTAAAGGGTTATTAAAGGGCTGTGTTTGCAGAATGCCCACCCAGCATACATGAAGCCCTTGGATTGATCTCTACCATTGCACAACTCAACTGGCGATATAAGCCTGAAATCCCAGAAGTTGGGAAGGTCAGAAGTTCAAAGTCATCCTTGACTACACAGCAAACTTGAGGCCACCCAGGATAGAGGAGACCCTGTCTCTAAAATAAAATTTAAAAGGCCATCAAAGCTCAGAGTAGTGGTGTATGTCTGTAGTTTCAACCAGTGAGGAGAATGAAGAAATACTTGAGCCTGGAAGAAGGGGCGTGGCCTCACTGTAACAATCAGGAAAACAAGAAGCAGGTGTGGCAGCCTGTGCTCTAAGCAGCTGGGAAGCTGGCAGGGGTAAACTGGGGTCCAGACCAGCCTGGGCTACCAGCAATATCTGAGACTAATTAACTAATAAAATAACAAAGAAATAACAACATTCTGTGAAATAAAGACAGAACTAAACTAAACTAACTAAATAAGAAGGCCACCAAAGTGATTGGGACACAATTTTGTTCACATCTCCTTTTTCTCATGGATAAATTCTACAGATTTCAGCTGAACTGAATCCATTATGTCCTTGAACCTCCCAATTACCCTACTGTTTCATGTGTCGATGAAAAGCATCTTACAAAGTCAGTGCTATGCTCAAGGTGGGTGTGAATAAAATATACCTTCTGGAGGAACTCAGGACCTAATGATGGACAATAAGGCTTTTGTTGGTTTGTATACAAAGAAGTGTTTGATAAACACTAGCAGGGGGTTGGACTTGTGTTAGCTGGTCCAGGGCAGGAAGCCTTCACAGAGAAGGTACACACTGGAACAGTTAGGGCTGAAAGTGAGGGCAAAACCAGGGAGGAGCTAGAGAGGTGACTGTGGCAGAACACAGGCACAGAGAAGGCAGGCACGGTCAGACTGTGGGGCTATGGCCAGGGTCCCCTTCCTAGAACTGACAAGTCACTGCAGGACCAGGAGGCAGATGTGAAGAAGGGAATACTCAGAGCTCTCCTGGAGGAACACTCCAGCAACAGAGAGGTATGTGGAACACTGCCACATGGTGTGCATGCAAGACTGGATGTTGGGAAGTATGGCAGTACTTCCAGGTAGCCTGCTGGCTGGACTGTGTGCAGGCTCTGCTGTCTCTCAGCTATGTGAGTCTACCTGAGCGATATCTTCAAAAGGAAACTCTCTCCGGGTTAGGCTGGGTGAGCCCATGGAGGGCTTGCGCATGGGCAATCGGGGAGACCGAGAAATATCTTGAGCAGCCCTCGGAAGCTTGGGTGACTTTCGGGCCTCAATGCTGATCCTGTGGGGACAAGGTAGGAGGGGTCAGACATACCCAGAAGGATGCATCTGGATCCAGAACCTCATTCCCTCTGATACTCAGCAGTAAAATGTTGGCTCTCAATGGTCAGGAAACTAATTTCACAAAGCTCTCTCTTGCTTTTGATTTAGAAACAAGGGGAAAGAATGTCAACTAAATACCAAGTAATTTATGCAGAATTAAAAAATGAGGATGACACCTGGTGATTCACTGTAAGAGCCTAGAGAATAAACACTCACCACCTACTGATTTACAGTATATTTAGAAAAGTGCATATGCCTTCTGCCACAGGTTTGCAGAGTCAGTCCTAGGGAGATGGCAGGAGGGAAGACTTTTTCATCCTAAGGACCCTGTAATTTATAAAACTTCTAAGTCAGTTTGGATTTTAGCAGATTATTTAACACTGCCACCTATAATATTTAAGTCAAATCACTGAATCTAAAGCTTTTCTGCTGCTTGATTGCATGTTCTATCCCTACTCCTTTATTTACAATGTAAAGATATAGGTGTTTAACTCTAGTCTACTCAAAAGGTGGTCTTATGCAAACAGCTAAGGCAGGGTTCACAATGTCCTATGAAAAGTGCATGAAGCAGCAGATATATACTGTTTACAATATTGGTAAGAAACTTTAGGCTCCAGGGAAATGGGAAGAAGGAGAACTGAGCTGTGTGCAGATTGTTGGCTTAGCTGCTATGTAAGTGTTCTAGGCAGAGAGAAATGAGGAAGGGGGCACCATCCACAAGAATGGCAGGACCTTCAGAGGGTATTTATAGACAAATGTGTGGCGAATAATCTGCTTAGGTAGTGGAAAACACTAGAGAATGATAGAGTTCCTAATTTTATGAGCAGTTTAAACAATCTTTAGATGAAAATAAACAAATCCAATGAATCACATTCCTGGAACACTTGAGTAGTAAAAATAATTGTTTACCCTTCATGTCATATACAAACATTGGTTTGGCTATAAAGCAGATCTGAGATTTAATGTGAAAACTAAAATTTTAAAGTTGCAGGAAGGATGCTCATAGTCTTAGAGCAGACAGAGATTTCCTAAGTGCAATGCAAGAGAGACTGATTATAAATGGACCTCTCATATTGGACTATCTACCAAAATGTGTATCTGACACAGTCCTCTCTGTTACAAGTCATTAAAACAACCCAATTAAAAAAATGAAGGAAAAATTCAAAGAGACACTTCATCAAAGGCAATAATCAGATGCTGATATAAACAGGACAAGTGCTCAGCTTGACATCACCAGTCCCTGGAGATTCCAGAGTCAAACACCAGTGCCATTGTTACTACACAGCCACACATTTATCTAGAATGGGTAAAACTGTTAAGGCACCACAAAGCTGGAAATGAGAATGGAAACCTTATATACTGTTGTAGAAATTTAATTTAGTACACTCACCTTGTAATGCTCCTTGGTAGTTTCCACTCAAGTTTAAAATGTATTTAATTATTGACCATGTAACTCCTTTTATAAGACTATATGCAAGAGAAAAAATGAGTACAATATTTCCCAAAAGATTTGCACAAAAAAATTTATAATGGTTTTATTCAACACAGTCCCAAACTAGAGACCTCCCAATATCCACTGACAGGGAAAGCACATAACATATAATGACATGCTTGTTATCATGAAATAATCCCATAAAGTGTTTTAAAAGAAGGTAAACTACTGCTATCTATGATACTGTGATGAGAAAAAAAAGAGCTAAATAAAGAATACCCATATTCATATGAAATTCAACAGTAAAAAAAATAATAATCTATAGGACCAGAAGCCATGCTGAATGCAAGAAGCACATGAGACCTTCTGGAATGACGGGCACGTCCTTATCCTGAAATGGCGACATGGCAGTCAATCTGCTGCCAATGAAACACATATGTGAAAGATGGCCATCGGAGCATGTCTAAGGTATGCAAGCCACACCTTGATTTTGCATGCTATCACACAACTGTCAACAAGCAAGAGTCTTGATGAGGTTCCGTGTGTCCATTACTGCCCACAGAAAAGTCCTGTCTAGTCATACAGTCCTGACAACAAGAGGAGGGAGGCAGTGCTCTCCCAGGTGGTGACACCAGCCTTCTGCCTTCTTCAGATGGCATCACAGGCACAGAGCTGGACACTCTCGTCAATACAACACATCTGCTGTGACACCTTGTTTTCTGTTCTTAAGCTGGAAGGGAATAAGGAAGCTGGGAAGCAGTGATGGCTCCAGGTCACGTGCCTTCACTGCTGACCCTAGTGATGCAGGCAGGCAAGCTGTAATCATTCCAGAAAGAATCTTCCAGAATGAAAAGTGGTGAGAAAACAAGAGGGGGTTGATTTTGCAGCTGTGTAAGTGTGACCTTCCTTTCCTTCCTCTTCTTTTCAGTGTAGCCAGGTTGATTTGGGTAGAAACGGTTCTAGAACTAAGCAGCAGTCTGGACCCAAGAGGTTCAGAATGCTGCTCACAGTCAGCTTGAATTGAACTCTGCGTCTAGAACAGTGCACGTCATGTAGAGAGGCACAATAAAGAGACGTTAACTGTTACCTTGGGAGTTTGGGCGATTTGCTAGCTCTGGAAATTTTGGGAGACTTCTTGGCAGCCCAATCATCACTCAGTTCAATATCACTGGAGTCTGAGCAGTTGCAGCTGTCAATCACAGTAGAAATTAAGCTGTTCCCATAGATCTCATCTGTAAGAAACCAATTGCAAGGTGTAAGTAACTGTGACTGCTATACAGCCTGACTTTATGGGCTTCCTTGTTAAGTTAGAGGTTAAAATATAAAGAAGTAGTCCTTTTCCTTTTACATATTTTATGTTCTTTTCTCTCTCTCTCTTTTTTTTTTTTGGTTTTTTTCAAGACAGGGTTTCTCTGTGTAGTCCTGGCTGTCCTGGAACTCACTCTGTAGACCAGGCTGGCCTTGAACTCAGAAATCCGCTTGCCTCTGCCTCCCAAGTGCTGGGATTAAAGGCGTACGCCACCACTGCCCGACTTTTATGTTCTTTTCTAAAAAGACATAGGCAATTTCTACTACTGTTATTAAAATGGCTGATATTTTAGTGCCCTAGAAATTGCTCATTATACCAAAAGTTATTAAAATGGCTGATATTTTAGTGTACAAAATTGTTCATTATGCCAAAAGTTGAAAACAAAAATTTTACTATTGAGTAAAACAATCAGGTGACTACCTGGTCTTGTGTGATTGTTCAAGAAGACTGGAAAGCTAGCCTGAGGGTTCACCCACACACTCCTTGGATCCCACTTCTAGCTTTGGAAGGTCCAACCAGGCCAGGCCTGCAGAATCTACCATCTTGCTGAGTTGGGTCCATGCCACCGTCTCTGGGCAGTTCTGTGTACAGTGACAATTCTAGACTTGCCATGGGTGGTCTAGGGCCCAACAATCCCACCTGGAGGCTGAGTGGGCCCAATTTGGACTTGAGATGTAATTGTAAATTTCTTAGAACATACCCGCAGTGAGCTACAGAGAGTGGAAGCATCTCTGGATTCTCTGACCTCCTATACCCTGGGGCCCCTTGACCAGAACTACAGTTGGGAGCAGCTTTGGGAGCTCGAACAACATTTCAAGATGGAACCATATCCTGACCTCCAGGCTCGAAAGATCATGGCCACCAGACTCAAACTAAAGGAGGAACAAGTTGAGGCTTGGTTCATCCAGCGATCCTTGGAGCAGCCCCTACCAACCCCTACCTCCCACCCCCACCAGGCTGCAGCAGTCTGCCCGGTGATACTTCTCCTTCTTACAAAGCCCGCTGCTGCCAGCCACCCAGCTGGAAGTACAAGTTCATCCCCATCAATCCACCTGAGTCCTCAACCAGCTGTAAGCATAGTTGCTGATCCCCCTTCCCCATGGGCCCACTCCTACATGTAGCACAAAATCTGGTCCCTCCAAATGCCCCTTCCCTTTCAGACTCCTGGCTACACCAAACTCACCAAATGGTGGATGCATCCCACAAACCTCAGGGTCCATGTTTGAATACGTAGGTGCCAGGACAGATGACACTGGACAGAAGTGGTGTGACAGATGCTGAGTCTCCAACTAGGGCCTCCACTAGAACCTGCAGAGCCACACCCCACAGGTGTGGATCCAATTCTTTTAACAGCCTCCCCTCAAAGGTGGCCTGTATTTCAGGCTAGCTATCAACTCAATCTGTAGCACAGTATGACACTGACTTCTTGCCTTCTATTCCCATGGCATGATTACAGACTAATATATACTGCCAGAACAACCATTTCCCAAGAGATTAACTGGTTAACACTGCTAGCTTTTTTTTCCCCCCTCTGTGACTTTGATTTTGATCATTCATTTTGTGCCAATGAGTATTTTATTGTTTTTTATTGTTGTTGTTGTTTTGTTTTTCTGGTCTACTAGTACTTGTGAGGCACCTCTTGGGGATTTAGATCTGAGAGTGGCTCACTGATAAAATGAAAGTGTTGATGAATAAAATTGGTTTAAAAAAAAAACAAAAACCAATCCCACCTGATATAGCTGACCCCTGCTGAGCATTAAAAGGGAGATTCTGGGCAGTGAGAACTTTCAGTGGTAGATCTGGATTGCTCAGTGCTTACTTCATAAGTAAGCCATTCCCAATAACTTTGCTAGCTGACCAACAGAAGAAAGATTAGAAGCCCAGAACAGAGGGTTACAAAAAGAACAGTGGACCAAGCAGAGAACTGCAAGCAGACACCCTACTACCAAAAGTCTCTCGCTGCTTCAACCACCCTACACGCTCATACCTGTTCTTTTTGCCCCCCAATCCCCAGAGTCCTGCCTTGTGCTCATCCCAGGATGGTCTTGAACTTGCTGCACAGCTGAGGATGACTCTACTCTTCAACTCTTCCTATTTTTAATTCAGAAAGGTTAGGATATAGCCATGTCATACCATGCCTAGTTTATGGGAGAACTGAACTCAGTGTTTTGTGTGTGCTGAGCAAACACTGTATAGACAAAGCTACATCTCCAGCCCCCACAATGATAATTCTGTCAAGATACCTGGCGAACATTTCCAGTAGTAAATCACAAAATTAAGTACATAATAATCTCCCAATGAACCCAGGTCCACAACAGACCTCATTAGTTAATAAAAGGAGTGAACCCAGGAACTCAAGAGTTAACTATACTTCTCAGGTGCTCTTACTTGTGCTGCTCCAAAGGCCGCATGTTGAGAAATAATGCTATGGAGTCTAGGAAGGGTCAATCAGCTTCTCATGATGTGACAGTCCTGTCTTTTCAAGGTTACATGTAACCTCCACCCTCTGAGTTACTTTGTATATACCATTGATATGCCAATTAGTCATACACATAGAAATGCCACAGCTTCTATTTCTGTAATGAGGTGTTTAACTTTGATGACCTTCTCAAGTGCTTAAACTGTGCTGTGCCCAGCAGGCTCATAAGGGGCTCACATACACATAGAGTGGGCACTGACTTGGTGTTTGCAGACTCACTTGACTTTATAACTTTTAATTATAAAAATTTTGAGATAAAATACCTCATTTCCCAAAGATGTGTTAGCAACTAAGCAGTCTGTATTTGGTGTGAGCTGTCAAGTATAAACATTTAGGAAAAATAGGTGTGCCAGGCAGATAAGTCTGGCCTTGAAAGGCTGCAGCCCCCTTTGCAGAGGGAAGTCAGACACATGGGGGAAATAAGCAAGCCCTTCACCCAAGAGATCTTAATATTCAGTCTCAGCCTGGGTTTTCAGAGCTGTCCCTGGAGAAGGTCCCTGAGAGAGCAAGATACACAGTGAGGAGTATGCAGTCTCTGAGGGACCTGACCCCTTGAAGTCATTTTCTGCAATTTTCCATTGTCCTTTCCCTCCTGACTGCATGCCCTCAATTCTCCTTCTTGTTCCCTCTACCCTTGGTACTAGCTGATCATGTGAATCAAAAATCAAGAAAGATGACAAACATTCATGGTTTAAAGCTGGGGCTTATTGTTTTTAACTACTTTATATGGGAACATGTGGTGGTGGAGAACACTGCCACTGTTGCTCTAGTAACGCTTAGGACATGATGCAGACCAGTAAAATACTGGCATCAACAAGTGAGGCTAAGAGTAAACACGGCCACTGCTTTAAGAACCAAGAAGACCTGGCCGGGCGGTGGTGGTACATGCCTTTAATCCCAGCACTTGCGAGGCAGAGGCAGGCAGATTTCTGAGTTTGAGACCAGCCTGGTCTACAGAGTGAGTTCCAGGACAGCC
>NW_022196911.1:7303126-7324538 GCF_008632895.1 Mastomys coucha | reverse complement strand
AAAAAAAAAAAAAAAAACTAAGAAGACCTTGATCACACATGCTATGGCAGCTTCAGGGACACAACAAAGGACAAAGACCAGTCCTAAGGGTGAACTGACACTAGGAGGTTAAGAGTATTAACTAATGAAACAAACCCAATATGAACAATGTTGTCTCAAGGTCTAGTGCTACAAGATGACCAGTTCCTCCCTCCAGGGCAAGGAGTCTTCTGAGAAGGATGATTGTAGTGTGCCAAGCAGGACACTATGATAGGTATGGACACCAAGGCCAATGTTGTGCCTTCTGTGGCAGGGGTCACATGAAAGTTGCAGAATGTATAAGCTGCAGGTACTCACAGGTACATGCACATTCAGCTGGCACCTAACTGGCACAGAAAACCTCCCAGCCTCTTCCTGTGGGGCCTCAGTCTAGATCTTGTAGGGAGGCCTTTTTAATACATCTGAACACTGATGCCCACATCAACAGAGTGATGCTTCATGTCGGAATGATATGGGTCTGTAATAAACTTTCACTAGAACAAATTGGAAAACCAAATAGTGGATTAGAAGGGCAGATGCAAAAATACAAGGCTGAAGGTGGGCTGGCTGCAGGCTTGA
Source organism: Mastomys coucha (assembly GCF_008632895.1). NCBI lineage: Eukaryota > Metazoa > Chordata > Mammalia > Rodentia > Muridae > Mastomys > Mastomys coucha. Next base: position 7,323,941 of record NW_022196911.1, on the reverse strand, counting down.
AAGTCTGAGCTCTGTCACCCTCCTGGGAAGGCAGGGACTTTCTATTTTCTCCTTACCTCAGTACTATATCCAGGTACTCAATGAGTACTAACTTGGTGACTGTGAGAGGACTGTACTCAGGGCCAGAAGGCTGTACTAGTAGGCTTTCTCTGAGATAGGAGGAGCTGATGTTTCCTCAACCTGATACACATAGAGTACTGTGCAAACCTTCCAGCAAGGGCAGTTAGAAAACTGCTCAGTTAGGTGGGAGCCAGGGAAGGGAGGAGTGTCAACAGTGTGCCACACTAACCAGCATCAAACAGTCACAGAAACTGGTATTCTCCTTGCATGACTTTAAGGGTGATATTTCACAACCACACAGAAATGGGGGTCTCATTCCCTGCAGCAAAGGACCTACCTGATTTGCTGTCTGTCCGAGGGTCCATAATGACGAACTCTGGCCGCAGTTTGCTAATACGCCTCCCCTTGAGAATAGGCACGAGTCCTCCCAGATACTCCAAGTAGAGTGTATAGCAGGGCCCACCGACCTCTGGGTCATCCTCTGTACGCTTCATGGTGCAGTGCAGCCGTTCATTGCCCGCTGAGGGGTAGCTGACAAAGTCTCGCATGTTGTTGGGGTCTGGAATTGGGGGCTAGAGGCAGGACACAGGTAGAAAAAGCATATCTGGGATCCCAGAAAGAAAAAGAGCAGGCACAGAGCAGACTGGCTTCTGTCACAGATGCTCTGGCAGAATATAGGCTAGGAAGAGGTCAACTATAAATTGTAGAAGATTACTCAAAACTGTGGGGGGCTTTTAAACAGTAATTAAGTGAGGGTCCCACTTTGGACAATGAACTGCAACCAGTGACAGTTCTGACACCCACTTTTTCTGACATATCCCACAAGAGTTGAAAACTCCTAGCATATTATCAATACTTTATGGCAGCTTAGAAAAAAGAACCATCAGACTCAACACTCTAACTGTATTAGGAGAAAAGTGATCAAGTAGTCAGTCTAGAGAAATAAGACATAGTAGAGAAAAAGCCCTAAGGTCAATAGAAAGCCTTGTGTGTGTAGGACTGGCTGGTCTATTTCACATGTTGCCACTTGACAGGCATTTTCTGGTTGACAGTCTGTATAAAAGTTGGCTGGGAACTGCACTATATGGAGTCACACTCAGTGCAGAGAAGAGGAGAGCAAGCCTGAGAACTGGTCTGGACTGAATCCTGACTAGTCTCCTAACTAGCTTCAGAACAAGTTACTTCCCTCACATAAACTTCTTTCCTGCTTTATCAAGAGGAAACAATGTTAGAGTCTGCAGGAAGTCAAGACTAAACAAAATGTCTTTATAAAGTACTTGGTGCACTGTCAGTACTAAACAGTTTGCCTTTTTTACCATCAGGTTGACACAATAATCAAGCTGGCCATGAGAAAGGAAGCTCCCACATAGAGCAAACCTCACATGGATGGACACCAGCAGGAATGCCAGGCAGGCTGCAGATACAAAAGAACATACGGGTTTCTGCAAGTCCAAGCAGCCATCCTCAGGCACTTACTCTCATGGAGAAATGGGGAGTCTCTACATTACCTCTGGTACCCTCCTCCACCTCTCCCATTTCTTGTGGTTCAAAGGCTGGGAAGTGAGAACATGAAGAACAGAAGGGGAAGACTACCTTAATAGTGGGAATGAAGGCAGTGGAGAGGTAGGAACAGAGACGAGGAGGCAAGGTCAGCTTATTAACATCCTTGTCTTCTCGAAGGGTGCTGGCGATGGCCTGCTGGCATAACAGCTGGAGACTGGACACTCGGTGTTCTACACGAACCACATACAGGGCTGGTCCTGAGGCCATAAGCAGCCGGGAATCCCGATGGCCCCAACAGATAGAGATGATGGGGCGCTATCAAAGAAAGACAGCAGCACAGTTAAACTTGTCTCAGCAAAATAAAGTCATTTGCCAGTTTTGAGAACATTGGTATTCCAAAGCACAGCAGAGAATACTTGCTCTGTCTGAAATGGTCCCTAAGGTACACTTATCAATTCTTCTTATCACAGGGCTGGCCATCTAGATCCTCAAATTATCCGGTGGTGGTGCCCATGAATTAGAAGGTGATAAAGAGGTAGACCACATGACCTTTTCCCATTCTTCCATGAGACAGCACTTCAGGATGTGGGACTCCGAGTCATGAAACCGGGGACTAACCCCAACTAACTTCTAAGCCTCCTAACTTTTCTTCTGAGTTGAGCAGGAATGTTATGAGGATTACAGTAGAAGGTAGTCCATGGTACTTCTGGGACCCCAGGAATGAAGTCACCACTGTTCTCAACTGTCCTCAAAACAATGGGCCAGGAATGGCAAGTAGACTTCTCTTTGGAAAAGGGAGAGTTGGGGAAGCAGAGTTCCTAAGGAAGAGTCTAGGATGTGCACATGTGTATGTATGTGCATGTATGTGACTATTAAGCTCTGAAGCTACATATTAGGACAGTGATTCCAGTACACCAAACTTATACATTCGTTTGTTGGAGGTACAGGAAATCACACTGTGGAAACACACTGTACTGAGCTAACTCCCCAGCCCTTAAGCTTAGTTTGAAAGACCCCTGTTTATCTTTTTTACCTTTGCATCCTATCCCCCATATACATTCCTAACAGTGCTCAAGTCCTCAGCTTGTACAACCTGACACACTAGGGCTGGCTGCACACGTGACTTCTTTCCTGAAATGTTCTGTTTCCTTTTTTCTTTTTTGTTTTTTCAAGACAGGGTTTCTCTGTGTAGCCCTGGCTGTCCTGGAACTCACTCTGTAGACCAGGCTGGCCTCGAACTCAGAAATCCGCCTGCTTCTGCCTCCCAAGTGCTGGGATTAAAGGCATGGGCCACCACCACCCGGCGTTCTGTTTCTTCTTGAGTCATGAATGACCACTACCACGCCAGTAGTGCAGGGCTGGGTTGCACAAGGCAGACTCCTGCCCCTCCCCTCTAGCTCTGCTTTCCATGGAACTATTTCTGTATAACAGTTAATTACACAGATAAAAAGTTATCTTAAGCATGTGTCTCTTTTATTTATACCAAGAATTTACACTACTAATCCAGACTTTCAACTAAATGCAAGCATCAACAGCCACCCATTTCACAAAGTAAGCACATCTTCCTAACCGGTTCCATTCTGCTGTCACAGTAAGTACCCACATGCATTATCTCACAGTCCTCTCAACTGTCACGCAGGCACTCCTGGTCAAGTTAACAACTGAGGAAGGTGGAGTCAAGAGGACTAGGTAACTGAGGCCCAGTTAATACATAAGGAGAACTACAGCTCTTGGCCCAAGCTAGGAAATGGTGCTTATCTTACTACAAGTGGCCACCTCTCCTAAATACTGGTGTTCTGATACAACACCACCTTAAGAACGTGTACTATCCCACTCAGAAAATCAACTACATGTCATTCCGTAAGTAATGAACCCCATTCTCTCTCTAATCCATTTGAGTAAAGGCTATTTTATTGGACAACAACAACAAAAGAACATTTATAGAAAAAGCTAAAAGGACAGGAAGGACGAACAGGCTTCATAGACAGTACTGGCCAATGAATGGCAGAAAAGAATCCACGGGTTGGGTGGGAACAAACAAGGATGTACCACCAAGAAGTCTGAGTAGACGGACGACAGAAGCAGAGCTGCAGCACTCCTACAGTCCAAGTTGGGCATCATGGGGAGTCAGAACATCAAGGAAAACGTGGCCTTTGGCTTGAAGAAAATAAGACACTAGAGGCATTATACACTATGCAGGCTCAGAGAGAAGAAGGTCATAATCTTTTGGGCAGATTTTAAGCATCATGTTGGTGCTATCATGTTGGTGTTAGGGATAAGTTTCTTTGAACTGAGAAGGCAAAGCAAGACACTCTATATCCAGGAAATGGAATGCCAATGGGCCATGTATTCTAAGACAGAATCATGAACTATGTCTCAGTCCAGAATTCACAAATATCCAATTAAACACAAAAGTCTTATGAACTACAAAGTCTGAAACGCTCCCCATCCTCTCCTATCTACTGGTTATCAACACATTTGAGTGTGTCCCCAGATGTTGAAATATTAATCCTCAAAGTTTTACGATGTGACTGTTATTTGGACATGAGGTCTTTGAGAGGTAACTGGGATTAGAATGGGTCACGGAGTAAGGCTCTTTGAAGGCACAAGTGGTTTTATATGGGGAAGGGACCCCAGCTGGCATGCCTGCTCTGTCTTGTATGTGCTGCCCTCTGTCTGCTGTGATGATGATCAGACGTCCGGCTGGCCTTCACCAGAAGCTACACTGACTTTCCTAACTCCTCATCTCAGGCTCTAGTACTCCTCCTGACTCTGGGAGGTGGGGACAGAGTCCTCCATCTGCTTTAACGTCATTCTCCAGCTTCTCCATGGATTCCTCTCAGCTCACCACCCTGCAAGTGCTGCTGCATCCTACCTCACCTCTGCTTCACCTGCTTTCCAGGTTATCAGGGACACTGGAGTTGACCTTCCTTTCCTTCATATGCTCATGGCTCCTGCTGGAATCTCCTTCCTGTGCTGTCACCAAGCCCACTTTCCACCTCGTTCTTGTTCAGTGTGTTTATCATTATTATTTCTTCTTCTCCTTCTCCTCCTCCTCCTCCTTCTTCTTTCTCCTCTTCCTCCCCATCCCCCAGGTCTTAGTTGTTTATAAACATCTACTTCTGTGTTTCACATTACTTCCTGCTCCTTATTTTGTTTGCAAACCTTGACAAATTACACAGCTAAAGTTCAGACATTTTACTTTACTTTAGAAAACATCTTGTTGTTCACTCTACTTAGGTTGTTGCAGCAACAACTCCAGCAGCTAGGGCAGTGGTTCTCAACCTGTGGATTGTGACCCCTTTATGGTCATACATCAGATATCCTACATATCAGGTATTTACAATTCATAACAGTACTAAAATTACAATTATGAAATAGCAATGAAATAATTTTATGTCTGGGAGTCACCACAACATTAGGAATTGTATTAAAGGGTACCATCAATAGGACGGCTCAGAGCCACTGCTGTCTTAGAACAACACTTAACATACAGATGACTCCAGAAACACTGGAAAACTGGAAAACTCTTTTACAGTATATCTTCCACTGTTATGACCTAAAAACCCCCAAATCCAGTTCTGCCATGTCTACATTCACGTGCTATCCTGTTGGCTGACACAGTTCCATTAAGCAATTCTTTATGGCGATCTATCCCCTCTGCACCTGCGGCTGCTGACTAAGCACTGCCCTCTGCCCTCTAAGCACAGGCTCTTCTTTCTTTCTTTGCCCTTCCCCACTATTCACTCCCTTTGCACAGTCCAACTTCACTTCAACCACAGTCTCTGTGCAGGTGACAAGGAATCTCTATCTCTAACTACTCTCTTGTCTGATTCTAGTCCCACTTCCTAATTATGCCTCCTACCCCTTGGCTGGACTTCTAGCCCAAAGTCAGTGAAATATCCACTGAGATTGAAGGTGAGGTTGACTTAAATCCTGGATGCAGTCCTGCTATTCAGAGAAGCTCAGCCCTCAGGTGGCTCCTTGTTTAGTGTGCAGCACTAAAGGACAGGAAGCATGCCTGATGGAAGCACTGGTCCATTCACATCTCTCTGATGCTCTGCACCTTTACAAACAGCCATGGAAAGTGTAAGGGTGTTTTAGACTGCACAAAAATTTCTGAATAAGGTTAAGAGAGGGAACTGCCAGACAGAGAAAAAATTCCCACAAAAAGCAGGTACTCCTTTTATCCATGCTACCACAGTATCTAGAAGCCAATTCTAACTCAAAATCTAGAGTGCATATCTGTAATTATTTATGTATTTTCTTTAACTGGCTTCTCAGGTTTTGATGGGAGGCACTAACATTGTCTCTGTGTTTACTTCTTATTTAATGGTCCTTAAAGGCTTATGCCAGCCACACAGTCACTTCTCAAAGTATCAGCTCTGCTTGGAATAATAAGGGATCAGATAGGTGCATACTTATTTGCTCACAAAGACATATCATTATCAAATCATACTTTTAAACTCTATAAATAAAACAAAACAGCTTGATTACAAATGAGCAAAGTACTTGAAAATCTGTCTCGAACAACACACAAATCAGCAGAGTGAGATGCTCTCAGTACTGTGTCAGTCAACTGAAATCACAGCCACAGTGAAGGAGCACCATACCCACCATGACAGCTACTACCTATGGCAAAAACCATAAAAGCACAACATCCAGAAAAGAACACTTACGAAGACAGAGAAATTGTGACGTGGAAAGGTGGAGGGATGTGTAAGCAAGCATCAGCAATGGAAAGTGGTAGGTCAACAGAAAAACTAAAAACTATCACATGACCAAGAAGTGGATCTCTGGGTACATATCCAAAAGAACTTAGAGAAGGGTTGGGTTATTTGTACACCATGTTCACAGCAGCATCATTTACAGTAGTCAGCCAGGTATGGAGGAATTTGCCTCTAATACGAGCACTTGGGAATCAGAGATGAGAGATCTCTGTGGTTTCAAGAACAGCCTAGTCTACATATCAAGTTTTAGGCCAAGCTAGGCTACAAAGAGCAACCCTGTCTCAAATAAAACAAAGCAACAGCCAAAGATGGAAGGAACTTAAATGTCCATGGTGTACAAGTAGACAAATGAAGCGTCTTATGTTCACATAAGGTCATCTACTTAAAAAGGCAGGCAAGTTTACCCTTTGCACTGTAGCACAGATGGGCACTGTATGATGGGCATTATGCTCAGTCAGACAAAGCTACATACTCTCTGATTCCACTTCCCAGAGCAGAGTAGGACTTCCATTTGTCTACACCAGGACAAGAAGATAATTGCCAGAGACCTTTGTGGAAAATGCTCTGTGGCAAACCCTGGCCTTGGCTTATAGTGTTTCTGACAAGCCTTTCCCTCTTGCTCTGTGTTTTAACATGCAGTCTAATACTGTCCTCTGAGATCTACTCTAGAGAGTTACTCTGTTTCTACTTTTCATTTGTAAACTTCATTTTTGTTACAGGAAGAACTAGCAAAATTCCCCCCAGAATTCACTCATCTCTGGGCTTTTCCTGAAGCAGATCCCTCTATTAATGCTCTACTCATTTGATTTCAAAATGGAATCAAGCATTTTGGCTAAAAGGTAAAAGCTGCTTTTTTCCCTAATTCTCTGGTTTACAGGCCAAGAATCAGTTGGAAAGAAAATTAAAATAAAGCCTGCCAAAGCTAATTACAGTAAGAATAACTAATTTATGATTATTTACCAAAAATAGAGCATAGCAACCCACTGCTTGAACATTTTCAAGTGTTCTTACCTGCACAAGTGTATCCAAAGTGAAAATGTGCTCTCCTCTAACATTGTAGAACTTGACCATGGCGCTCTTCAGAAGAGGACCACTGGGCAGCTCGCTGAGCTGGGCCTGTTGCTCCATCCCAGCAACTGCCAGTAGGTCTCCCTGTGTACACCACTGGGCCACCACCTCTGCAACCACACACAAGGGTTGGTTAGCACAAGGACACAGCTCTCCTTAACAGCCACATTATTCTGTCTTCAGCAGCTTAAAACACAACTTCTAAACAAAGCCAACAGAGGCTCTTCAGTCTTTCTTTCATGAGGGTATACTCGTACAAGATAATAACACTCTTCTAAAAAAACAGGTACTTATTTGGATAGGGGTTGCTGCTCCTTTGGAACATAACTAATTCAGGGTGAAAAACATTTCTAAGAAAACCTACAAGTTAAAGCCAGGTATGGCAGCATGTGCCTGTAAGTCTAGCTACTTGGTAAGTAAAGGCAAAAGGGTCAGCCTGGGTTATGTAGCAAGATCTAATAATTAAGGCATACATAGAGATATATACATATAAATAAACAGGATAAAAATAAACAAGTGCTGGAATGTTGAATTTGTACCTCCAGCATTATCATTCCCACAATAAAATTGTGAAGGAGTCCTAAGTAAGGAAAGCCCTGTGGCTGAGTCATGTTCTATCAGGGCTTTCCTACTGTATCTTCCTTCATGCCCACAGGTGACTAAAGGAGTTTATTTATAAATTCTCCAATTAAAAAATAGATTGAGGTAAACCCCAATTAGTAGTTAGTATTTGGGGGCCACTGGGTATAAAGTTCAGGCCCTGGACGCACATGTGCACAGGAGAAAGAACAAAGGCATTCCTGCTGCGTGCCAGGTAGCATGAGTGGAGAAAATCTTCACACTAGAAATGAGATGCCTACCTACACATGGCTAGTGAATGCTGTGTCTTATTCTAGTATAAGCAGCTACTTATCTCTTGCTGATAAAATGAATAGATAAGATAGATGACAGGCAGACAGACACCTATTAGTACTAGTAAGATTCACAAGCTCTTTTCTCAATTCCTTCAAACCACCACCTGGTTATACAGCTCTCTGAAATACAGATGCATTTTGTAGAGAGGTTGGACTAAATCACTGAAGGTTCTGACAGCCACACAGATCAGAATCCAGGGCCCAGGTCACATGTAATCAAACTCCATGTGATGGGAAAGACTCTGATGCTGAAGCTAGAACATTCTGTAGTTGTGGAGTTCTTTCACCTGCTGGAAGAGCTAGAGAGCCTCCTGGACCTTTCTCCTTAAGTCAGAACAGAGCAGAAACCCAGAAACAGCTCAACAGCTCCAAACACAGAACAGAAAAGGCTGTAAGCACCTGAAATCATACAACCACCAATAAACAGTATTTCTCATATGAATTAAAATCAAACTAGAAAACCAAAAGTAATTTTAAAAAAATCAAATAAATATCCTGGTTAACAAGATTCTCAATACAACAGGGGAGGGAACTAGAGGACATATGTATAAGTGTGCTCTACACATTTGATGCCAGATCATGTCTAGGAAAAGCCTGGTCATGATTGTGAGACTAAAATGACCTGCTCTGAACGATAGCATTCTGCACGCAAAGAAACTAGAGAGAGTCAGAGTGAAGTAGCAACAAGATGGCCCCACCAGCACTCCTGAGATGGGGGAGAGAGAGATGGCAATGTTCCCAAGGCCCTCATCTAACCCACCCTGCTTAGTGGGTGGGTGGGTGGGTGGGTGAGTGACTGTACCACACTTCTTTCTTTCATTCTTTTTAGATTCTGAAATTTTTGACACAAAGTGGATTTAAAAACTAGAAGGCAAGCTGTTGCCTCTGTAGCACTGGCCTGGATGTGCAATGCCTTCAGAATTCTCAGAGCCAAGGCAAACAGATGCTGAGAACTTTAGGGGGTCTCTGTGTTAGAGGTGACAATGAGTCTAAGTCTTTATGAACAAAGCCCCAGGGATGCCGTTCATGCAGGTGCAGAGACATACTAAGAGCCGACACCTGCCAAGGTAAGGTCCTTTCTTCTAAAGGATAGACTCCTTATGAGCACCGTCCTCCTTGTTTTGGCAAGGACAGAACTTGTAGCATTGAGAGATACAGAGGAAAGCACTGGCTTCTCTGAGGTTCAGCAGGGCTCAGCTATGCTGAACACAGTGTACTTGATTACCTCATGAGCCGTGAAAATTTCCACTGTAACCAAGGTACTAAGTTCTCTACAGGGACAGAGTTCCTGGGAGTGAAATTTGAAACATGCGTAAACTGATGGGGAAACAAGAATAAAAGAAAGTAGTCATTCGATTGCTAGAAACGTAGGTGTAATTAGGGCATACTTCTTTTTGGGTTTTAAAAAATAAATTGTGCTTGGATCACTTTAAAAAATACTTTCCAATGTTTCTTTCCAAGATTCTCAGTAATGATGTTTTTAAATCTCTGAAGATATACTACTTAGAATATAGTGTAGAGCCAGCCAGTGCATGCTGCGTGTAGAAGTTCCCTTTCTCTCTTGCTGCAGCTCCTGACACACAGGGCCCAGCAGCTTGAAAGGCATCTAGGTGGCCTGATCTCATGCTTCACCTACTTCTCTCAGTGGCTTCAGGCATCTGCACATTTGAGCCCTTTAAGCATTTTACGCAAAGAAAAATAGCAGATTTATACTATTCTCCTTGTCCTGGTCATCCTTAACTGTCCACTTGACAAAGCTTAGAATCATGTGACCAGGGAATCTCCTTGGAGGGATGGGCCTACTGGAATATCTGTGGGGATTATCCTGACTAATACTTAATGTGGAAAGGTCTGCCTACTGTGGAAGGTACTATTCCCTGGGCAGGTGGTCAAGACAACAAAAACATTCCTCCAGGTTTCCTGCTTTAAGTGCTTGCTTGAGTTCCTGAGTTGACTTCCCTCTGTGATTGACTGTAACGTGGAAATGCAATACAAGTAACTCTTATCTCCCAGAAGTGCTTTTGGTAAATGTTTAGCACATCAACAGAAAGAAAATTAGAATATTCCATAAGCCAATCTCACAAAGGTAGCTAAGACTCAGCAGGAGAGGAACGGTGCTGTATACAGTGTAATCCCACTTGGAGTTTAAGGTCATCACAGTCTCCTCCCCCTTAGTTTTCTATGGGAAACAGTTGCTTTTTTATTAACCATAAGATATGTGTATGTCTGTGTGGACGTACGTGTACATATACACGTGTGTTCATATACACGTGGATATGAAGTGACTGAAAGAGGGAAAATACACAACTTAGTAATTGCATGATGGTAAAATCAGGAAAAGTGTTTTTATTTAAATAAAGTTTTTGTTGTTTGGTTTTCTTTCCCTTTTTAAAGGCTGGGAGACAGGCCACACTGTCAGTGTTGTATTGTAAGCATCAGGACCTGAGTTGAGTCCCCAGAACTCAAGTAACTGCCGGATGTGGTGGTGCATGGTTGTAATCTACTGCTAGAGAGGTAGCAGAGACAGGTGAATTGCCAGCTTGCTGTCCCAGCAGTCTAGTCTAACTGGGGAGCATTCGGGCAGTGAGTAACCCTGTCTCAAAGAAAATTATACTATTTTCAAGGGTGACTCCTGAGGCTACTCTCTGACCTCCATACATACTCACAGGACAGAGTCAGGACTGAAAGGTGGAGGTGTGCTACATGAGGAAGGTGGCAACGCAGCTACACACCCATCCAAAACCTGCACGAATTCCACAGACCTCACTGAAATGAAGAAAGGTGCAATTCTGAGCCTGGAAAGACAGCTCAGTCATTGAAAGTGCTGGGCGCTAGGACTGGGGTGGGGTGGTATCTGAGCACGCTGCAGGGTTGGCAGTGGGACTGAAGCACATGTGAGGGTCTTTGGAATCCACCTGTACTACCTAGAAACGTGCTGCCACTGCTTGCATCAGAGGACACCGGAGCTCATGACTCAGGCATATTTTTCTAAATAAAAGAAAAAAGGGGTGGGGGGAGGAGTGGATATCACACCAAAGCCTCATCTCCTGCTCCTCTGAGGAGTAATTTGAGGTAAATTACTTAGTCAACTTCATCCTAGGGTGGAACTCCCTCAGCAACAGCTGCACAATGAAAGCAGACACCTACCTCTGCCCTCTCCAGAATCTGGAGCATAAAAAGCACCATCGTAGGTGATGCAGAAGAGGGTGGGTCATGGAGGACAGGGGTGGGGTGGAATGTCTGCACGTGTGTTACCTGAGTCACAGTGCTGGGGATAAAGGGCCTCAGGAGTCACCTTTCACCTGGAAAAAAGTTCTCTGAGACTGTATGGACCAAGGGGATCAGCAACTCTTCAGCCTTTAGCAGACCCCGAAGGGACAGACTGTTTTCTGAAGAACCAGGGTGACAGCATCTTTAGCAAACTGAACAATCTCAGTATCTCTGTCCACTGATTCTTCTCACAGTACTGTGATAAAGTAGCAACTATGGCATCTCTAGCTTCACAGTGCTTGGTTTTTTCCATTATTTATTAATGCAAAGGGAAAGATAAGAGATTAAGAATAAAATTTATAAACGAGAACTACTGCTGCTGTCCCTACCACATGTAAGACTAAATGTAAACCATGTTGATGTCAGATCAGAAACAAATATTCTGATACCAAGATAGGAAAATTACAGTAGTAGACAATAATAGCTCAGGCGAGCCTGTTTGAAATCATGAAGAGATAGCACAATGTACAACTATCCCCAGCACAAAACCACAAATAACTGAAAACAGTGCAGATTAAATGTTGCTCTGCTAACCAAGGTCAAAGTCTGCCATTGTCTGGATAGATTTCTGAACTCTTCAAAAACTGGTAGACAGTTTCTAAGCAGAGCTTCTCCTTTTCTGACCTTGTCTGGGGAGCTAGAAACCACTCTTGCCATCCCCCTACTTTAGGAATGTCACGTCACCATGGTTAGATTACAGGTTCAGCTTCCTTTCTTCAGATAAGAACCTGACCAGCAAGCCCCTGAGATTCCTGAAATGCCTCCCCATGCTAATGAGGAATCTCAGTACCTTAGCCTTTCTGCCAATGACCTATGTCTACCCTGGATATTCCTAACCCCTTTCCCAAACTCCTTGATTCACCCTGAGTAAAGCTGCTCTGTCTCCCTAAAGGTGATTCGGGTGTCATGGACTGATATCAGCCAAAGATCTCGGGTGGGTCGGGGCAGGGAAGGACATAATTAGATTTAGAATTCTTATAGGTAATGACTATAACCACACACACACACACACACACACACACACACACACACACACACACACACACACACACAGAGGAGTTAAAAATACAACACATTTAAAAGGACTAATACAGGTTTTCCTAGTCCCATAATTTACACTTGGTGAGAACAAATTAGAAGTGTTAATAAACACACAAATAATATATAAGAGGCTGTTAGAGAAATAAACAAGTAGACAACACAGAGATAAATAAAAAGATAAGAGCTTCCATATGCAAGAAGGTAAAAGAAAAAAAAAAACAATCTGTAAAGAATAAACAGGAATGGAATGGTAATTATATTATCTTGAACCATAACCAGATATTTGATAGAGAACAAAATTCAAGATTCCACAACTAGAGGCAGATCTCAAGAAATTAGCAACTATGGTTAAAACTTTAAAAACAGAGTTTTTGAAGAGAACTAGAACTTTAGGAGATACATGGAAGAATTTATAAAGGCCAGTGTTATTTTTAACTCAATGGAAGACAGAACATTCAGAAAATAGCCAACAGAGGAGCACAGAATGTAAGTCTGCCAGCAAGGAAAGATACTTGCTCTACTAAAGGGGCTATCTGTGAATAAAGATTTAGCACAGTTTCTGTCCTAGGAGAGCTTATAGACTAACTCCTTACAATTGCAGTTCTAAAACAGCAAAATGGAATGCCTAAGAATGACTACAATTTGCTTAAAAATATGCCTTAATCTGAAAACAGACTTAGTAAGTGTGTGGGCAGTGCAGATAGGTGCCATATACTGCTGCCAAGTGTGATGTGCACACACGACTCGTGGTTCCTAGAGAGCCTAGAGCAGTAGCTGCTGCTGCCATGGCAATGACTCTGCATGACGGCCAGCTAAGACAGTAAAGCTGTACAGCGGTCTTGTCTATCTCCCCAGTCAGAGGACAGTAAGCCCAGTAATATCAAGGACCAGAACCAGCCCAGGCTTAGAATTTAAATTTTTTTCTACTCTGCCCCAGTGAATCCTGAAGAGGCAAGATTGATGTTTTGCAAAATATCTCCAAGGTCACTTCACTCTGCCTCTAGTAACCTTGGAGTACACAACCAGAACAGTCCCCATATCTCTGTGCAGTAGTTTTTCTCTAGTGAAAACATTTCCTCACAGCAATGTATCAGCACTCATCATTGCCCTGCATGGATATGACAGTCTGAACTTCCACAGGTCTTTCAAGGAACTCTACTGCACAAAGATCAACTCCTTATAAGCTTGCCAAAACTCTGAGGGCTTCTGGGTAAAGGACAACATGGTGCCATCTGCTGCCATTTGAATAAAGTGACAGTCAGATGTAAATATAGTCAACAGCAGGCCATCCTTGCCGGAGCAGAGAAAGGAGAGGAGTATGACTCAGACTGGGTATTAGGAATCCCCACTCTACATGAGAGCAGCTGCAGACTTAAGATGAGCAGAGGAGCTTAGCAGAGTGACCTTTGTCAACAGACTCCACTAAACCCAAAAAGGCCATCACACAGGAGAGAACCCAGCAGCTACATAGGAAGACACCAGCTTGGAAGGCAGGTATGTACAGGTGCCACCTGTGGGGTTAGGGAATGGCATATTTTGTACCTTTCAGCCCTGAACGGATGACAGTGGGGGACAAGTCATCATAGTTGTTCATTAAGCTGATGTCTCCGGAGGTGAAGCTGACGGTGAGCAGAGGCTTGATGTTCTGCACAGGAATGGGGTATGCTGCAGGCCCATCTGTGGAAACACAAGGGCCCAGTGAACGGCCAGCAGTGAGCACAACCTAACCCCATGTCTAAGGCTGCATTGTTTATAACACCTCATTTTGGATTCAGGCAACTTACAAAAGTTAACAGTTAATGTGGGGCTCAGGTACAGAGGGTAAGAGTTTTAGCAGGTAGGCATGGCGTTGAACAGCAGCTGAGAGCTTGGATCCTTATATGTAAGTAAGAGGCAGAGAGAGAGATTATTGGGAATGGAGTAGGCTTTTCAAAACATCAAATTCCATACCCACTGACACACTTTCCCCAAGGCCACACCTCTTAATCCCTCCCAAACAGTTCCATCAACTGGGGACCCAATCAATACTCAAACATGTGTGCCTATGGAGGCCATGCTCATTCAAAGCACCACAGTGCCCTACAGGTTGTCTAATAATAGAGTTCAAACTCTGGCCTGGCATGGATCAAGTGAAGCAAGCACTGCAGCACTCAGGGTCACACACACCAGCAGGGCACTAGCATGAGGAGCTGAAATGAGAAACAGGACGTAGAACAGGCATCCCCAGAGGTAACTTGGGGTGATGATGTGTGTGAGTTTATTAACACATATGTGTACTATGTGTTTCTTCTGATACTACATGTAAATTATTTAAATGTTATGTAACATTAAGAATGGTGGGGAAAGGTATTAAAGTGTTTTCTTAATTGTGGTCCAGTGCACAGAGCAAAAAGCTTCAAAGTTAGAGACAATAAGCAGTCATAGCAGCCAGTATTAGATCCTTAAGTTTTTACTACAGGAGCCACCAAATTTACAGAGTAGGTAGAGCCCAGATGTGACTCATGTCAGACTCATGTCACTTTACCATGTGTGGAATACATGGCCAGCACTAGGGAACTCTGCTTGGAAGTTCTAGGAGTGATCTGTGTGACAGACCATGAACTGGCTCACCCACACATTACTTGAGAAATAAAAAGTCAGGCTGCAGAGATGGCTCAGTGGTTAAAAGCAGTCACTGTTCTTCCAGAAGACCTGGGCTTGATTCCCAGCACCTACATGGTGGCTCACAACCATTCTTATAACTCCAGTACCTGGGATCTGATGCTCTCTTCTGCTTCTGCAGGTGCTGCATGCATGAGGTGTACAGTCGCAGATTCAGGCAAAACAGCCATACATACGAAATAAATAAATTACAGTATTTTTAAGTGAAAGTCCCTCTGAACACCTAGATGGCCAGAACTCTTTCAAAGCTTCTGTAGGTATTGTAGTGGCACTAAAGTCATGTCCAGCAGGCAGTGAGGATGGTCTAGCAGACATGTAACCCAGGACAGCAACATTTTCTTCACTCTAAGCCAGTGCATCATAACACCTTTCCACTCCACCACCACTACATCTAATATGCAAATGTGTGCTAGCCTGAGAGCACGTCACTGCTTCTGAGAAGTGCACCCTGGTTTGAGAAGTGTCAGCTATACACTGTCGCCTCAGGTCAACATTCAACTTGTTCTGTAACCTTGGTCTTTGCACACTATTTCCTCCTATAATAAAATAAGGACGAGTAAATCTGCATCCTACTTACTACACAGGGTTTCCATTTGAAGACAAGCTATATGCATTTCATAGAAACTGACTTTAGTACCCTGACGCTGCAGAAATATGACCAACATTTTATCATGGCTGTGTCCTTCAGGAGAAGGATAGGTACTTTCTCAATGGATTTGTAGGTGCTGAACATGCTCCTCCTAAGATTCAGAGACCCTGAACCCTCCTGATGACTTATTTTGAACATGGGAAAAATCCTGAGGAATCATCTATGTCTCTGTGACAGGAGGGAGGAGACATGTGCCACCCAGACAATGATGACATTGGTCGAGCCCTTCACAGGACAGCATGCATCATCATGACAGGACTGATGAGAAACCATGAATTGCATGGCTTCAGCTCAAGGGGACACACCAAAACCAACTGTGGACAGGAGCCTGTAACTGTAGAACATCTATTTATGCAAGGAGCCACTCCTTTATAGCATTTTATAATATATCTTTCTTCAAGGATAAAAAAAGTGCTGGGATGAGATATTGGTGACTAGCCAATCCTGATGCTGACAGAGGCCTGCCGGCTATCAAATGCTTCCTTCGGTCTCCTTCACATCTGACAAATAAAATATACTACCTCCCAAGGATGGAGGAGGCATGAGTCTCAAGTATCTAACACCAACTAACAACAATAAGGCATGTAGATGGGCACTGCCTCTTTGTCACTGAGAAGGGACAGAGCACAAGCAGGGACATGGAGCCCCAGCTCCAGCTGCTGCTCTCTGAACAGCAGAATCAATCTTTCTCTTACATAAAGCTAAAGCCACCAGCTCTAAAGCCACTAGGGATTTGGTCATACTACATATTATGTTATATTAATAGTATACAATTTTTCATCTGCAATGAAAATTTATTCTTGCTAAGCAGCTAAGTCCCACAAAGCCCTAGAGATAGGAAGAGACATATGTCTCATTTTATGTCTAGGAAAACCTTAGTCTTTGGAA
Organism: Mastomys coucha; assembly: GCF_008632895.1. Taxonomy (NCBI): domain Eukaryota; kingdom Metazoa; phylum Chordata; class Mammalia; order Rodentia; family Muridae; genus Mastomys; species Mastomys coucha. The sequence continues at coordinate 7,307,157 of NW_022196911.1, read as the reverse complement.
TGCAGTCAACTCAACCAGTGATCTTAAGAAAAGAGGTAATGGGAAGACCAGCATTTGTGGGGGGGTACGGGGAGGGGGAGGCGAGGGAGTTGTGCTGTATTTCAGCATTAAAAGCTCTCTCCAGTAAGTCAGAGAGGTGTGTGTATGTTGAACCTTCTTCTCTAAGTGATGTCACTCTCGTTCCCAATGTTCTCTTTGCCAAATGCAATCAGTAAAAGTGAGGGCAGTGAGCTGGTTACCTTGGGGAGGAGAATAATCATCTGAGTCTGTGTCACTCTCACTGCTGTCCTCAACCAGGAAGATGGGGTAATTCCAGGACATGCTGAGGATGCCGTCAGATTCATGCAGGAGGACATGGGCTAGCATTCTGCCGTGGCAGTCCATGACAATCACCTGCCCATCTGCTGTGCCAAACAACACCTGCAACCAAAGAGCAGGGCCCTTGAACAAGTGGAGTAAATTTCAACTCAATTTGTGTTAAGAGGACAAAATATATGCACAACTAAAAAGACAAACCTATGAAAACTGGGGCAACAGGATGATTGGCTGAGTTTCTTTTTTATTGCTGTGGTAAATACCCCACAAAAGCAACTTCACAAGGTCTATTTTAGCTCAGTTCCAGGTGACAGTCCCCATAATGGGGAAGTCACAGTGGCAGGAGCCTAAGGAGCTGGCCACACCATCTCCATAAATAAATACACACATGCATGGTCAGCTCATTTCCCACAGTTCTACAGGTCAGAGTCACGATCAGGAGTGGTTCAATTCACAGTGAATGGATCTTCCAACCTCAATCAATGTAACCAAAATAATCCCTCACATACTGAAAACGTGACCAGCAGCATAATGAATACACTCTGCTGTTCATACATTTTCAAAATCAGAAAAAAAACTGCTATACTGTTTTTGTTTCTTTTGTTTTCTAGCTAAAAGAGAGGCTAAGACAACTGTCAACTCAACCAGTGATCCTAAGAAAAGAGGTAATGGGAAGACCAGCATTTGCAGGGGGGGAGGGGGGGAGGGAGGCAGGGGAGTTGTGCTGCATTTCAGCATTAAAAGCTCTCTCCAGTAAGTCAGAGAGGTGTGTGTATGGTGAACCTTCTTCTCTGAGTGAGGTCACTCTCGTTCATTTTCTGGAAAGGAAAGATGCACCAGAAATTCATTATTATAATTCTCTCTAATTTACAGAAAATATTTATGTCTGACCAAAGAGAAAATATATTTGGTCATGTAAGCATATTATCATATTTGGAAAACAAGATGCTTCAAAAGTGACTTTTTAATTAAAGTTTAGATGGCTTATAAAAAATTAGGTTTCACTAATACATTCTCATGCATGTATATTATGTTTCCCTGGAAAAGGTTTGAATTTCCATGTTTAGAATATTTTCCCAGATGATAGCGACATTAATGAGTTAATAATCAACGTAGTGTTGTGAAGATGGCATTAACATACTCACTGAATGTTTACTTTGGTGCAAAGTACACTGCCAAGTCTTTCATCACAATTCACAGGAACTGCTGCGCATGCTGGAATGGACCTCAGAGGAGCCCAACACCTCAGTATGGTTAGGGCTCCTCCTGAGAGCTTTCCCTTGATCCCACAGCTCTCAGAGTACAGACAAATTGGGTGTGGGAGGCAATGGATGAAGGCAGACACACATCAGAGCTAGCAAATTCTGAGGGAAGATTCTTTGGTTGTCAGCTCCTCACTGTGAGTAGCAATGGGCATGCCACAGTTGTTTAGAAACCACACTGGACATAAGTGTGTTACCACCAGAACATCACAGGAGAAGTCTTGGGTCCCAGGAAACACGATGAGCATTTACCACCTGCTGTGCGATTGTATCTGGAGATCTTGCATCTGACACTGTCATAAACCTTGAAATTGTTTTACCTAACAGGACTGGGGGATCTGCGCCTAACATCCACTTCTTGGCATGACAAGCATGCCAATTATCATCTGTATTTTACACACACACACACACACACACACACACACACACACACACACACAGAGCTTAGGAAGCATGAAATAGTCTAATCAGGGTTATCTAACTGCAAGGGCTGGAATTCACACTCAGAACACTTTAGGGTTTTTCACCCTGGCATCCTTTTGCTCCTGAGATACTGTGACAAGCTCCTCTACTCTGACTCTGCAGTTAGATCCCTGGCATCTCACAGAGCTCTAGATACACAGTGAACTCTTGGTGAATTTCTTTTTATGAAAAGAGTGAATTAAAATTAAGGATAGCAGCAATTTAAAGACATAGGAGTAAATGATTAACAACAAGGGAAGGAGTAATAAGTTTATGGAATCTGTATGACTGTTTTATAATAAACCACTCACTCATTAAATATTCTGTTCTGTTGTTGTTTCTGAGACAGGGTCTACTCAGTCTACGCTAAATTCAAACTTGCAAGCTTGTTGCTTCATGTTCTGAGGTTTTGTGACAACAAGGCATGTCCCATCATGCCAAATATTCCTTTAAACATCATCTACAGTTAGGGGCTGTAAAGATGGCTCAGAGGTTAAGAGCTGATTTAAGAGCTGAGCAGTGAAGAACTGACTGCTCTTCCATAGGACCTGGGTTCAATTCCCAGCATCAATAGAGCAGTTCACTGTAACTTCAGGCAAAACATTAATGTACATAGAATATAAATAAGTTTAAAAAAATCATCTATAGTTTGATGGAAAAAATTTCCCCAGTGGAAATGATGAATTCATCAATACATACAGATTAAAGGTAAATACAGACAAAACTATTAGGAAGAGAGGAAATTCATGTCGGCTGCCAACAGAAAAACCCAACATCTGACAGCATGTCTATAGGGCATTCAAGCAACATGTGCACAAAGATGGACAACAAGAATAGATTAGAGCCGGGCAGTTGTGGCGCATGCCTTTAATCCCAGCACTTGGGAGGCAGAGACAGGCGGTTGAGTTCGAGGCTAGCCTGGAGTTAGTTGTGAGTTCCAGGACAGCCAGGACTATACAGAGACACCCTGTCTTGAAACACAAAACCAAAACCAAAACCAAAAAAAAACCAAAACAAACAAAAAAAGAACAGAGTAGAGACCTACTGAGTTCTACCCTGAAGCAGGCAGGTATTTAATGTACTTAATGAACAGTTTGCAACAACAAGCATAGAACATGCTTTCTTATACTTTCAACAGATGCACATGTTTGCAAAGGAAAAAGGTGTGTGGGTCCCAGGCAATTCTAATGCTATGCGCGATGTCTGTGGAGCATACTTCTTTTTCCTCCCCCATATTCTCATGTACCTTCATGAAAAGTAAAGGGACACTTTGGCACAAAAAACTTTATTAATGAAAATAACTCAGTAGCAGATGACAGCAACTCTTCAAAAGAACCCAGGACTTAGATATGTCAATTCTGAAGAATTCTAAGTGCCCTGACTATTGTGGGTTCTCCTGTGATCCTGGTATTCTCATTGGTACCTGCATCACGTTTCTCCTGTCTTTGCCATGTGACTGTCTGGCCCCCTTCTGAGGACATGATGTTAACAGACTGCATGTTTCTATGTCTGACAGCAGTTTGCAGTGAAGCCGACAGGAGGGATTAGATCTAGGTAATGTCACAAGGGTGTTGCCTTCGTGGTGGGATGAGCACCCTTCTAGGAGGAAAAGAAGTACAAGTTGTATTTTTTCCCTCTCTCCCTGCAGGCACCAAAGAAAGGCAATGTGAGTACCTGGGGCCAGCCTTCTGCATACCGAAAGGAGATCTCGCAGTAATCAAGCTGTTATCTTGACCTTCTCAGCCTCCAGAAATATGAGAAATTAATGTGTGTTTCAGCCAATTCCTTTACCATACTTTGTTCTGGCAGCCTGAGCTGAAATCTGAAGGATGGGAGCTTTGTGTAATAGCATGTCTCCCTATGATCTGTTATTGTGCATGAAGCTCAGCAAAGTATCTGCAAAGGGCAGAGCACGCCTCTGCACTTAGTGACACTCAGTTTCTATTTAGAGAATGAACAGAGAGCAGCCAGGAGAACAGGCATATAAGTCTC
>NW_022196911.1:7268925-7303116 GCF_008632895.1 Mastomys coucha | reverse complement strand
AAAAAAAAAAAAAAAAAAGTTTAAAAAAGGACTGGCAATTTAATGAGTGACTGCTATTCAAGATCCACACCAAAGCAGAAGAGAACAAAACACCAGGTCCAAGAGCCCACTATGAATTCATCCCAACTACAGGTCCCAAAGACAATCCACTACTGAGATGAACTGAAAGGGAGAAGAAGCTCGCAGTCTAGCTATCAGCAATGACTGAGAAAGCAACTGTTCTGGAAGAAGTATGTCACAGATAACTGAAGAACAGTAATACAACATGAAATCAGATTTGAAAAAAAAAAAAACAATCTCTATTACAAGTTTTTTCATGACTAATCACTTCAAATGAGATAAAGCTTATGTAAGCAAAGGACTTCAGGAGAATGAGACAGAGGGAGAATAATGAGACTGCATACAGGAAGACATCAATCTCTACCCACAGCCATAGCCATAGCCATAGCCAAGTAAGCTGCACAGCCAAGACTCACTGGTGCTGGGGCACAACAGCCCCTTCCAAGCTCCTGGCTTGTCTTGCTGTTCAAGGTTAGGCCTCTCTTTTCTCTCAGTGGCTACAATCATACCAACAGCCTCACAGACCTCAGATAGTCCACTCCCTGTCAGTAAAGAACGCCTTTGCTGAGCCGAACACCTGGCTCCAAGAACAGCTCCAATGCCCAGCATCTGTGTGGTACACACCAGGTACTCAGAGGCCTCATATATGGGATTCAGGGGCTCACCCACAGAATTGGCCTTATGCCAACCATTGCCTTCACTCACAGTACTCTCAACTCCATTCTAGTTTTGGGTCGGTCTCCATCATACTTCTTAAGGACAGGTCTGCACCCCAAGATGTCACATGGTTCTGTGAAGAATGACTAGTGACTATTATAAATTAATTTCTGCAAAAAATCATAGGCTTTTGGCCTAGTTTTTCAACCAATCAAACTTTGACTTTTTCCTTTCCTTCTTTAAATTAAAATCCAATATATACTTCTTCCCCTAAGATTGCCCTTCCCCAAATTTTCTTTCTACTATTTCTTCTGCTGGCTCCCATGCTTATGAAGAGAATTAGGCACAAGCCTCTGTAAGGTTATGGCACAGTTTCTTCAGCAGGTAGCTAGTTCAATGTTATCTCTGCATTTTGATCACCTTTCAGTTGGAAATATAAACTACAAGGCAGTTTTCTCTTAAGATTCACTTTACTATATTTTTAAAATTATATCTATTGTGTGTACGTATGGGCTCATGAGTGCTGACACCCATAGAGATCAGGAGTCAGATCCTTTAGAGCTGGCCCCAGGTTTTGTTGTTGTTTTGGGTTTTGAGGGTTTTTTTGTTGTTGTTGATGTTGTTGTTCCTTTAACAATAACGTGACTTTAGTAATCCACATGTGTGCTGGATTTACATCAGCAAGACACAAGCTAAGGTCATCTGAGAGGAGGAAACCCAACTAAGAAAATGTCCCCATAAGATCTGTCTACAGGCAATCTTCTAGGGCATTTTTCTTAGCTAGTATTGATGGGGGAGTGCCCAGGCCTTTATGGGTGGTGTCATCCCTGGGCTGATGGTCCTGGGTTCTATAAGAAAGCAGGCTGAGCAAGCCAGTACACAGCACCTCTTCCCAGTGCCTACATCAGCTCCTGCCTCCAAGTTCCTGCCCTGTTTGAGCTCCTGTCTTAACTTTAGTGATAGACTATATGATGTGAATATGTAAGATGAATATATTCTTTTCTCTTCAACCTGCATTTTGTTCATGGTGCTTCCTCGCAGCAACAGACACCCACACCCAGGAAATCTGTTATCTTTTCATTTCCATATAGAACTGGTTTTACATACGCAGTATTGCCACCAGTGGTTCACCGTGAACTATGACCCATGCTCCCACCCTGAGTGAAGATGCAGCACTACCCCCAGGCTCTTGGAAGCAGCAGCATCTCACCAGTACAGTTACCTCTAGACACGATGTTCATCTACACGCTTTAGTAAGGCTAGACCGAGGAATTGTGTATCAACAAGCATGCTTCCACAAACAGCTTTTTGTAATGTAGTGTAATTATTAGCACTAGAATTAGTTCCTGAGGGAAGTGATGACTCATTCTCTAAGCTTTATGGCTCAGAACCAGGGGAAGCATAAACACTGGCAACATGCTCCCAAAACTTTAGTGGCAGAACTGAATGGCCTGCTGAGGACCAGAATGAAAAAACAGCCCTCTCTTTCTTCAGAGGGAGCCTCTGTTGTGATGTGCAATTCACACCAAACTTCCCTCTCTCATTTTAGAACAGTGGCCTTCAAAAGAGCTTCAAGGCTAGGCCTGGGTATTTTGTAACTAAAGACAGCTGTAAATGAAAAGAACTGTGCACCTGCACTTGATAGAGCAGTTCCTGTTTTATTCTTAAAAGATGTAATGTAGCTTCACAACTGACTGTGACCATCACTTCTAATCTGTGTGATTCTGAAGACTACTGCTAAATTAACCTAGAGACAAGGTGAGATAGCCTCTCCTGCCCAGAAATGAGCTTTCTCTTACTTCTCCCAGGATCCAGAAATAATTTTGTAGTAGTGCTGCACCACAAAAGGGAATCCCATCTTTATCTGACGCCCTTAACTAATCATATATGGGAAGACCCCTTTCCCAAACAGGCAAGGAGACCATGGCTCCTCACAACTGAGAAGAGAGCAGAGTGAGGGCCGACCCTCCTCTTCTGGCCATCTTCATCCAACTATGCTACTGTTTCTTGTTTGGAGTATTTTGTTTTGTTTTCCATGTGTTCTGAAATTTTTGAGGCTTTGTGGAAGGAAATCCATTTCTTTAATTCAAACAGGTGCAGCTACTATATTTGTAAATTGTGTTTCATTTTGTTGTTGTTTTGGTTACTGAAGGTAGCGACTAAGAGCCCAAACTGGGCACAATGGCACACATCTATAATCTCTGTTCCCAGGAGGCTGAGGTAGGAGAACCACCAATTTAAGACCAGCTTGGGTTGCTGTGCTCCAAAACACATTAGAATTCTGGTTGGTTGTGGCTCTCTCTGGGTTTAGCTAATTACGGACTCATGAGATAAATTACAAGATACATGAAACAGAAATCTTTCATGAAGCTGGGCAGTGGTGGTGCACGCCTTTAATCCCAGCATTTGGGAGGCAGAGGCAGGCAGATTTCTGAGTTCGAGGGTAGCCTGGTCTACAGAGTGAGTTCCAGGACAGCCAGGGCTACACAGAGAAACTCTGTCTCAAAAAACAAACAAACAAAAAAAACTTTCATGAGATTTACACTGAACAAATTAAAAATGGAAGATGGGAGGGAAACTGTTGTATATACACATTAAGGCCAATCTTTTGTTAGATTTTCTTCACATAGATTACTTTTAATACCACATCCTGATGATGATCCTTGTCTGAATGCCAGTGGTTGGCTGACCTCCAGAATCAATTGTGCATGTTCCACAGGTATTCCTATGGAATTCTTAAGGCTGTCTTTCATGCCTACCCATAGCAGCCCATTTAGTACGTCTGCCTTTGGCATTGAGAGCATGTGTGCCTTATCAGAGATAAGGTATGTGCTGTTCCAGTACAAAAACTAACCCAATCACAGTCCAGTCAAACCCTTTGAGCCCTGACCTTGATTGCACCTAACTGTGATCTAAGAATGCAAACTTTCAGCACAAATAGTTTCATCCACTCCCCTTCTGCCTCTGCTGGTCTTGAGTGAACACTGGTCCTGTTTCTACAAACTTAAGGCCACATCCCTAGAATGACATTGGCCTCCCTCCTGTCTGTGAAAGCTCAATGTCTCTTAAGAGAACTGGTTGTTCCAGCCCATAACCCAGGACAGGCCCCATCTTCTGCTTTTGGTGGTGGTCAGAATCCTAATTCCCTAGACAGGCACCTTCCAGCTTTTGTTCCTCCTACTCAGTACAGTGTCCATGTGCGTTTTTCTTCCTCACTCTTCCTTTAAAACACCCGGTCACTCTGCAAAGACGGCAGGGCAGTTCCATTCACTTTGCTTCAGTAGTTGCTGACAGCTCAAGTTTGTCCTTCCTGGGCTAGCTTGTGTTGGGATTGGTTTGTCTTGGTACCAGGGACAGGTCTGCAGCCGCTGCTCCAGCCACTTTGTATTTCAGGCACTGTGGGCAGGACAGGCCCTGACCTTAGTACTTCCCAAACTCACAGGCTGGCCTCAAACTGTGCAGACCAGCCTGCCTCCCCAGATGTACTATGCCCAGTCCTCTCTCAGCCATTTCACAGAGAAGTTTATTAGTAGGTGCAAGAAAAAAAAATGTTTTTACCATATTTCGGAACATTGGATATTTATGTAGCATTTTAAATAGGACTCAAAAACTTTTATCGCTGGCAGAGGGAGGTAGGAGGAGGATTTGAAAGCAGCAGTTACAACAGGACAAACTGACCACAGACTGGTCCTGGTCCTGGTCCTGGACCCTTCATACAGAAGGCCCTTCATGCTTCCCGACAGGTCTACACAGTCTACACAAACCCAGCAATCTGGGGCAGTCCCAGCATCATGTGAAATTGTTCATAAAAATGCAAGATGTAGATAGCCACCTTGGGCCTCCTTTTTGGAGAATGGCAAACTCGGCATTTAGGTTACTTCAAAGGTCTCATACCTGGGGTTGTGTTTTTGTCTTTCTTCCTCCTTCAAAATATACTGAAGTATATTTTAACAGGTAGTGCACCTGAATTCGAACAAGGTAGGAAAGAGCAATTCTTAGATACTGATTTAGTGATTTACACCACTTGCGCTGCTCATCTCTAAGCACGACCTCACTTGTTTCCTGGAACAGAACAAGACCTGGAGAAACAGCTTCAGCAATGGCTGCTCTAACAGCTTGCTGGCTGCTACACATACTTCTGTTTACTTGCTTGCCTATCGCACAAGTAAGGGCAGAGTAAATGACAATGCAAACTATACCAGAGCCAGGCCTCTCAGGAGCTACCCTGGCTTCAGTCCAACCGTGCCTTCTCTCTTCCATGCTCACTGGTGCTGGAGTGTTTATTCCAGAATGATCCCCACAACACTTTCATGTAGTGTAAATCAAGTTCCTCTATCCTGAAGCCAAGCCAGAGGCACATGTCTCAAGTAGCCTGGGTGCCTTCTGGAGATGTTCTTGTCAGGAGCCAATAGCTACCACACAGGCTCTGTGTACCAGAGAGCTTCTTCCTGACAGTGGCAGCCATTTCGGTGGGCAGTGGTTAGGAGGGTGACACACATTCTGAAGAGACCTGCACAGATGCCCTGAGAATGAGTGACCTCAAACCCACTCTAAGGACTACTTTAAACACCCAGCAGAGCTGCACATGGCGGTGCAGACCTGTAACTCAGCAGGACTCAGGAGGTAGAGGAAAGTGAATCATCTTTGTTGTGTTCTATACCAGGGTGGCTGCAGGACAGCCAAGGGCTACACAGAGGGACTGATTCAAAAGTGAAACAGCCAGCCATGATAGAGTACTTGTCTAGCACACCCATGGGCCTAGGTTCAATACCCATCACATCAACACACACACACAAGCAAGCACACATGCACACAGAGAGAGGAAACGATAAAAAGTGAAAAAAAAAAAAGACAAAATTTGGCTCCACTCATTTTGACATGAAACTGAGATTGCCCTTAAATGTTTAATTATGCATTAACTGTAATATCTTTAGATTTAATAAAATAAAAATATATAAATTGTAAAATCCTAGGAAGATAGCTGGGTAAATAAAGTGCTTGCCACACAAGATGAGGACCTGATTTTGATACCTGGTAAGTGCTAGACCCCAGTGAGAACCCCGTATTAAGTCTCCACTTGGCTCCACTTCACCTGCAAGTTCTGTTTCTAGTAAAGCACTATCAAATAGATGTGACTTCTCCTTCACATGGAACCTTTCCTGGCTTTCCCTCAATGTCACCTAAAGATGACTGTATAAACTCAGTGTACTTCGAATAACACCAGCACACATCAGATGGTGTTTTAGACTAACCCTCCTTTTAGCAAGTGAGACAAAATAACCCTTTCAAGGTTAAAAGGCTGAGAAAAATATGTGGCCTAATCATGCCTGCACATTCTAAAACCTGGACAATAAAAAAATGGAATCTTAGTAAGTGTCAAATATTTAGTGTCAAACCTAGACCCTTACCATTTTATTTAAAATCATTTTAAAAGTATATAAGAAAATATAAGATTCAAGCATCGTTCCCTTTAAAGGTTTTAGGATTCACAAAGTATGAACTGTACTCAGGGAAACGGAAGTCTGGAGCAGTTAGTACCAGGTGTACTATGTAAACTCTCTCCTTCTACAGCACAGTCCTTGTGGAGGCTGGTCCCTCCCAATGGCAGAAGCAAGCCCCAAAGGACTGTTTTCTTGGGATTCTTCCAGGAAAATCAAGAGCCACGGAGTCCCTTCCCATGTTATTATATGTGCACTCACAAATGGTTACCACAGAATTCTTCATCTTTTAGACTAAATTCCCAAACCTTGGTTTGGAGGCTTTTGTCGTGGACAGATAAAGCATGTCTGGCTGGCTGCTGGAGGGCTGTCCCAGCCTCTGCCTTCCTGAAGAAGGAGGTAAATCTCAGGGGGCAGAACAGCTGGCCACGACCTCAAACCTCTTGGTGGCACAGCTTCCAATGTCTGTGTGGCAGAGCACTTTCACATTCAAGTGGTCTGTCCTTCTCCCAAACCCCAGAAATCATAGAAGAAACACAGGTAAGAGCTCCACAGAAACCCTCTTGCTTCAGTGCCTCGGAGCCATGGAAAACTTACTGACTTCTCTGTCAATCATTCTATTACTGTGTGTTGTCTTCTCCCTCAGGCCCTGCAATGCTCTAACATGAGCACATCCCAGCTTTATCAAGCTTTTACACCACTGCTCTTTCTGTCATCTTCTCTTTTCCAATAATTTATTAGTCTATTATCAACTGAATTAGATGCCCCCAATATTTGTTTTCCAGCAAATTTACTGAATGGGACTCTATTTTAAGACGGGGACTAACATAAATGACAGTCTAATCCAACAGGTGTGGGTCTCTTGAGAGACAGATTCTGGGGATGCAAGTGTCCAGAGGAAGCCATGTGAGGACACTGCAACCAGGGGCCGCAGACACACTGCTAATGTCTCAGTGTTGACCTTCAGCTTCAGCAGTGTGAGGAAGGAGCGCCTACAGCTCGGCCACACTGTCTGCAGTGTGAGGAAGGAGTGTCTGCAGTGTGACGAAGGAGCATCTGCAGCTCGGTTACACTGTCTGCAGTGCTCTGCCAGGGCAGTCCTAGGAGGATCCACACTGTCCTTGTCTGCAGTCCATTATCCAGACAGGATTACCTTCCCTTATTACAATACAAACTTCTTGCATGAAACAAATGCAACAATTGAAAAAAATGAGCTGTGAGAACTGAGAACAGCTGGGCAGTGGTGGTGCACACCTTTAATCCCAGTACTTGGGAGGCAGAGGCAGGTGGATTTCTGAGTTCGAGGCCAGCCTAGTCTACAGAGTGAGTTCCAGGACAGCCAGGGCTACACAGAGAAACCCTGTCTCGAAAAACAAAACAAAAAAAAAAAACCTGAGAACAAGTTGTAAACATAACTTGATTTTTTGCAAAGGTTCTGTATGTAGCCACACTAAATTGATGAACAACACTGTGAATTCAAGTTCTCAGAAGAATAAAAACAAAGACACCAACTAAAAACACCAAAACAAAAAACAAACACAAAGAAAACAAAAATCTACCTTTTCTGTTAGGCTCACTGACTGATTAGGATCTGCATGAATGTGGAAAGCTATGGCACAATGTTGCAGATCCAGAACCAAATTATCTTGGGCTATCTTTAGCCCCTTAATAGCCATTCACTGCCCATCACTGTGTCTGACATAACATTCTCAGAACAGACAGACAAGCTCCTTTTTAGAAAGAGGGAAGAGAGCTCTAGCTTCCACCAACCCAATGGGGAAGAATGTTATCAGGCAAAGTCTAATTTCTGCAACAGACACTTCTCACTTCACTATAACCCGGTATTTTAATCTGTTTGAAACATGTCTTAATTTATGACTTTCTCTGTCCTATGGAAATGACAGAGAGCCATCAACCATGCAAGAACACAGCATTTCCGTAATCTGAGTCGGAGCTCCTGGGCCACAGTCACTCATATTAGGCTCTAGATTCTAACATTCAAAAGTGAAAAGCTGGAACAGACCACCAATTGACATACACAAATTAAACTGATTGTGGTTCCAAAAACAAAGCAAAAGTATACAAAATTAACACATTTTCTTTTAGGGCTAGAGAGATGGCTTAGCAGTGAGGGCACTGGCTGCTCTTTCAGAGGACCTGGGTTCAATTCCCAGCACCCATGTTGGCTCAGATCTGTCTGTAACTCCAATACTAGAGGATCTGATGGCTTCTCCTGGTCTCCATAGGAACTGTACGCACAAAGTATACAGACATACAGGCAGGCAAAATATCCATTTAAAAACAAAAGCAAAAAACCAATGACATCCCATGTTTCTCTAACAATCAGGGAAATGAACCTAGACAATGGATGGACATCACTAATTTCTGAGTGTGGGAATGTAAGTGAATGATATGTAAGTTATATAAGGCTGATGTGTCAACATGCACAAGTACACAAAAATAAACTACAAAAAATATGTGCATGAAGGGTAAGAGGGAGAAACAAAAGACAGCTGAGAGCAAGAATATCATAGAATATTATTGGTTGAATTTAAAACAAACCTTCTTTATACTGAACACATTCCTAAGCACAAACTGGGGCAAATAGCCCACATCCCACAGACACCATCTGGAGCATGATGTGGAGCAGAAGAATTCACAGGTGGAAATGTACTCTGCAAACTGAGAAACAGTCACATCTGTGTATACAGTTAGCAACTGATACTCAGTCATTACATACTCTCCCCACCCAAAACAGCATATAAGCCACCAATCTAGAATGAAGAAAGTAGGTGACAAATAGGAGGGAAAAAAACTCTGGACTTCTTAACTCACTTGTAAAGAGACACTGCTTAGATATTTAGAGGTTGTCAGGAAATATCCCAAATCCTCTTAGAGTCCAAGCTATCTAAGATGTGAAGGGTTTCTGTTGACTGCTGTTCTTACCATATATTAAATTCTCTGGGAAACAGGAAACAAGTGGAGTCAATCCTCATATACTTGGAGGTTTTAAGTCAGACCACCCCAGGCCACAGGAGTCATGGAATCCTGTTCTCCATGTCACACACAGAATGCCAGAACCAGCTATGTCACTAACTGTAAACATAAGGAGAATTTCAACTCAAAATCATGTCAGAGATATCAGAGAATGGCAAGACAGGATATGAGAGTTCCTTCTGATTGCCACCTGACTGAATAGGCGATACCTAGGATATTAATACAGCACATGTGTAACAGTGTTTACAGGGACAGTTAGGTAACAAGAGATCTGACTTAATGGTTTCATCTAATGATTATTTCAAAGACAACAGACTAAAGGAAGGTTGGCTGGTTGGAAGCAGTGTTGTTTCCTGGAATAAGTTTTTGAGGAACAGACACTAACCTTTCTCTTTTCCTGTCTGTGTGCTTCTTGCCTTGTCACATGATAATTTTGTCTTTGCAAAGGTTCTAAAACATATAATGAATGACAGACTGCAGCCTCTATAAGCCAAAATAAATCCCTTCTCCTGTGTTGTCTCAGGTATTTGTTACAAGGGAAGATATTTTCTTTTTCCATGTTCACATCAAACAGGCCTAAAGAAGTCTTCAACTCTCATCTCCCTGTTAATTTCATCTGCAGATCCACATCTTCAGTGTCCTGTACACCGTTTGGAAAGTCTGATGAACAGGGAAGGGTGCAGATCCTTCCTGGCAGTGAGAGCAGTTTTGAGGACACAGATGGCAGGGTGGGAACCTCTACCACATGGCATTGCCTTAGTGGTACATAGTCATGGCCATGCCCCACTGGCTCCTTCAGACCATTTTCCACAGCTTCAAAATAGTGACAAGAGCATGAGGGAGCTAGCTGTGAAGGTCCTGGGCAGTGCTGTGAACACTAGCTGTGGGGGTCCCAGGCAGTGCTGTGGGTCATCTATGATCTGCTACATGTCATATATGCCAGTCCCAAGGTACAGCATAGGTGAGCTCATAGTTCTGCTTCTTCACATTTCCCAAGTTCCCCAAGGGAGGAACCACCTGTCCTCCTGTGTCACCTTCTGTGTGACACATACTTGTCACACTGCAAGTGTGTGTATGTGTTCAGTCTGTAGGGAACAGCAGCTGGCAGATACTGCACAGCTTCCATCCTTTAGGCATTCAGAAGTGGAAGCAGACTTGAATGTAGTCCATTTTCAAAGCCTGCACAAGCATCCTCACATTTGATTATTACAGAAGCGTGGGGAGGAGGCAGGAAATACTTCACAGCCTCTGTCACAGAAGAGGAAATGATGAGGAGAGGAAGAGGCCAGCCAGCAGGCTGCCCTCACATGATAAGAAGAGTAAGAACCTAGGAAACTAAAGTTTCATACAAAACTAAATGCTTCACAGAAATACTAAAGGAGGTAAGAAAAAGCCTGCTGGAAGAGAGAAGAAACTTAATAATTTACAAATCTAACAGCACTGATCATGAAGAAAAAAACATTCCTGTTTAAACTTGAGATGATGGAAACATGAAATCAATGTGTGGCAACTAGAGAAACAATTTAGTAAAGAGTGTAGCTCAAAATACTACTTGGTAAACATGGTTTATATTTGCAAAGGTTTAAACTGGTCAATACATAATTTTTTGAGTCATTATACTTTTTTTTTTTTTTTGGCTTTTTTGAGACATGGTTTCTCTGTGTAGCCCTGGCTGTCCTGGAACTCACTCTGTAGACCAGGCTGGCCTTGAACTCAGAAATCCACCTGCCTCTGCCTCCCAATTGCTGGGATTAAAGACATGTGCCACCACCACCCAGCTTTCATTATGCTTTTTTTAACCATTAAATCAAATAGGGTTAATGAAGAAATATTGAAAGCATACTTCAGAAAAGCAGCCAGAGGCTTGCTGCCATGAAGGCTCTTGTGTCTGACCCACATCCTTCCAGCTCTCTCACCATTCCTTAGGGCTATTCTACAATGTGATAGCACATACTACACCACTTCACATCCTGATTCCTTATGCACGCTAAGAGCTCCTCTGTCAGTCTTCCATGTTTAAAACAGCGATCTGTGGCCTGTTATCTACCTGGCTCCTGTAGTGACTGAGCCACGCCTTTTGCACCTACTCTACAGGGGAGGCCCTGCTTTCACCATCACATACAAATCCTATGACTGCAGCCGACCCTTCCTGCCCTTGTTCTTCTCAGGAGTACCTTCCCTGATGCAAGGCCCTGACCGAGTTCTGCAAACTGTTTCCCTGAGCAGAAGTGATGGGGAGCACTGTTCACCCTGCTGCTTATAACCGCAGCCGCATCTGGACTACTTCATCACTGCTGCTCATAAGTGAACCGTGGAAACTTAACTTGCATGCAGAGGAACCTTTCTCACAATATGATTATTGGTTGAACTTCCTTTTCTATTTGTTACCTATTGATAAACTGGCAGTTTATGTGGATTTCTAAAACTTATTTATATGAACATTTTATATAATTAAAATGTTAACTGAATGTTTACCACACTAGGATTTCATCTACATGTTTGTTTTAATTTTCACTGACAGTTTTCTCATTTTACTTTTTTACTTCAGTGCTGAAATTGGAAGTCAGGGCTTTGTACATAGTCAACAAGCCTTTCTACCAGTGAACAGTGTCCTCAGTGCTGTGTGATTCTTTAAGGGGCTTTTGCATCTGTCCCCTCCTGCCTCTTCCTCAACCTGCAATGGTAACAGTGCACAGTGACATTTCAGAAGCATTACCTGCTGGTCATCGGGAGTCCATATACCACATGTGATCTGACTCTCCAAGTTGATTTCAGATGACCAGTGTCTTTGTCCACTGACAGAACCAACCAGGACAAACCCATCTCGATATGAAATGAGAGCTTGAGTCCCATCGTGGCTCCAAGTGAAATCACTCACCTTAAAGACATAGAAAGAAGAATCAGGTTACAGCATGAAAGGGAAACTACTGTTATCAATGCCAAGGTATAGTCGTTAACTCAAATTTCTGTTTAAGATCAAGATGGGCTAATGTCAACAATATAAAAGGGAAAGCCACAGCAGGCAGAGATGGTGGTGCTCTCCTATACTTGTGGCGAGCTGCAGGCTATCACAGTGACTTCCAGATCAACATTAGCTCCAAAATAAGACCTTGTCTTAAAATCCAAACAAACAAAACCAACCAACTAACCCCCATCAAAACAAAACCAAAAACCAAACTAAATACCAAAATCCTAAAACACACACAGCATGGACTGTGTGTCAGCACTATCACAGCATTGACTGTGTGTCAGCACTATCACTATCACAGCATGGACTGTGTGTCAGCACTATCACTATCACAGCATGGACTGTGTGTCAGCACTATCACAGCATGGACTGTGTGTCAGCACTATCACAGCATGGACTGTGTGTCAGCACTATCACTATCGCAGCATGGACTGTGTGTCAGCACTATCACAGCATGGACTGTGTGTCAGCACTAACACTATCACAGCATGGACTGTGTGCCAGCACTATTATAGGGTTCTTGAGTACTTTAATGCACTAAGCCCCAGGACAGCAATCCAAGGGGGTATCATCATTTCATCTACAGAGAATCTAAGGCACAGAGGACCTAAATAACAGCCTTAGCCACACAATCAGTGGCTAAGAATCACAGCTCTTGACTTTTCCAGACTCCTATTTACAGTTAGCAACAGGTTCTCTCTCCATCACCATATACTGCTCATTTACAGAATAGTAAAGCTTTACCCTTCTAATTCCCTTGCAATGCTAGAGCACAATCCTCTGATCAGAGTGAAGGGACAGAAATCTAGTGGAAAGCTGACACTCTAGTATTGGCAACTCAAGAGTATTTGGAACAATGTATTCAAATGCTGCTTCTCGCTTTTTATTTTCTGTGCTGAATTACATCTATGGGCTTTTCAATATTGCACTTTTCTCAATACTGGAATTAATGGGAACTAGTGTGTAAATAAGGCTGGGCCACAGTGTACTTTAGCAGTAGAGTACTGAACAACAATCTTGATTTCTACTATGGTGGGGAAAGGTAGTATGTTTCTTTCATCTTACGACTTAGTCATTTACCCATGTCTTCACAATCTGCAGATACAGGATTTAAAAAAAATTTTACTCTATTCATTATTTCTATTAGTTATGTGTACATGTGTGTCCGCCTAAGGTTGTGTGTATAAAAGCCAGAAGAAAGCACCTGCCCCTGGGTCTGGCATCACAGGCAGTTGTGAGCTGTCTGTTATGGATGGACACTGGGGACTAAATAAAGGTCCTCTGAATCTGGTGACCACACAGCCATCAGTCCCTGGGATTTGATTCTCTCCCCACCTCTCTCTTGCCCTCCCTCCCTCCTACCCTTTTTCCTTCATTTCTTCTTCTCTCATCCTTCCTTCCTTTTTTCTGAAACAGGGTTTCTCTGTGTAGTCTTGGCTATGCTAGACCTCACTCTGTAGACAGAGATCTGCCTGCCTCTGCCTCTAGCATGTGTGCCACCACTGTCTGCAGATACAGGAATTGATAGATGTTCAAGAATTTATTCATAGCCTAGAAGCTATTTAACATATACTTAATTTTTCTCAAATATGCAGGGATTTGGGGGAGTTTGTTTGTGAGACTGAGCTTACAGAGTAATCTATGCTGCCATATGTAGACCGGCCTGTTGCCTTAAGAGCTCACATTGTAAGAGCAAACCACCATTTAGTAAAATTGGTAGCAAAGATAAAACCCAGGTCTTTGTTTGTCACGTGAAGCACTTTACCAACTATATCACCTCTAGGCTCCTATCCAAAATTTTAAATAGAGAATCTGTCCAATCATCTTTTAATTGAACTTAGTCCATTAATATTTATTCTGTTCTCTGCTATATTTGGTTCTGTCTCTACCACCTTAATTTACTTTTTAGTTTGTACTACTGTGTTTCTTTTTAACTTTTCTCTCTCACATATAAAATAACTAATCATAATCTTTACTGTTTCATATACTTGGAAATATTCTTTTAAAATTTTGTGACACTGCTAAATATATATCACACTTCAAGAAACAAGAAAACAAACAGAACAGTGAAACAAAAGCACTTTCCAGATGTTTTCAGCATGGCTGAGGCAGACGACACTGGCCAGGAAGTGTCTATAGTAACAACGGCACTGACTAGTGGGACAGGCCCTCAACAGCTGTTACAGGGTGCCAGTGAACGATGTTTTTATAGAAAACTCAGAACTTTGGCTTCACATCATGTCCATCCAATTCCATGATCCAGTTTCTCTTAAGAACACGAAGCATATTAAGAACATAAACAGCATATTACTGGGCAATAAATGTAATATTTTCCCCAAAAATCATGCTATTATTTACATGTACTTTTTTGACTATGTATCATGAAATGATTATTAAAAGAGGGAAGAAGAGAAGAAAGAGGAGGAAGAAGAGAGGAGGAGGAAGAAGAGGAGGAAGAAGAGGAGAAGCAGCAGCAGCAGCAGCAGCATCTTAAAAAGCTAAAGCACACAGCCAATGAAAAGAAGATTCTCAGAGATAGCAGCAAACTTTCCTTCAGTATCTATCTCTCCCTCCTTCCCCGCATCTGTCTCTTTAACAATGCATTACTTCTTAGTACTAAAAAGACTCAAAGTCCTCTTTCAGTCATCATGTATGTGTTGCAGTGGCAATAAATAGCACATTATTGTTATTTATAATTACTCTACTCAGCATCTTAAGCTGACTCATAATCCCATATGTGGTCACATAATAGAATATAAGGTTTGTAAACTTTCACGCAGAAATACAAGGTTTCTGAGTATGCAATGACCAAAAATTAACCCCAAATCAGACACGTAACAGGACCCTGGTGTTCCTGCCTATGCTGCATGGCAGGATTTCACTGTAGTCTTGGCTCTGCACATGTAATACACACACTTGAACTGTGCACAGCCATAGCCATGCTGTGTCTCCCAATGCTGCCTAAAGCATCAACATTCACATCTGAGACTGCTTTATGTTACAAACTGAAGTGCTCTTACTACACAGGCAAAGCTTTCTTCTGCTGCACAATCATTATAAACCAGACTCTTCCTATTCTCTACCACTGTCCTTCAGCATGTACCGTATCACAGGAACACAGTACGGAATGCTGGAGTACTTGGCTATGAAAACTGCTATCTGTGTTGCTATCTTATAGAACCAAGGACCACCAGCCCAGGAATGGCACCACACACAATGAGCTTGACCCTCTCCTATTGTTCACTAATTAAAAAATACCCTACAGCTGGATCTTATGGAGGCGTCTTCTCAATTGAGGTTTCCTCCTTTCAGATAACTCTAGTCTGTGTCATGTTGTCAAGTTGACTTTAGACAGTGCGGTGTGCATGTTCTCACTAGCACTAACTTGTCTCTTTGACAGTAGACTCCTCATCAAGAGATGGCATCTCACTGTGGTTGTGATGTGCATTTCTATAATGATTATTAATTTTGAACATTTCTTCATACCCCTGACATGGGTCTATTGTCCAGTCTTTACAATCTGATCATCTTGGGTTTTGTTTGTTTTGCTGTTGTATTGCTTGTGATTCTAAATATTAACCTCTTGTCAGATGTATAGTTTACAAACATCTCTCACCCAAGACTGTCACTTCCTTTGTAATATAAAGCTTTCTAATTCGATACAATCCTGCTTGGTTTTGCTTGTGCTTCCTGTGCTTTGGGAGTGTTATCCCTACATCCAAAGAAACAAAAGCTACTGGCAATCTCACAAAAAAAGGTAATATAGGATGTTCAAATTGAACTGACTGAGTTTCCTACTTTAGCACAAGGCAGTAAGAATGCATGGTATCTGCTAAGTAGAAGCAGGAGTTCAAGTCAGCAGAAACTATACATACTTAGACAGGCCCTGTCTGAAAGGACCAAGGCTAAGAGTATACCTCAATGAGTCAATTCTCAGCAACTCTTAACTCCCTACCACCACTACGGGTGTGTGTGTGTGTGTGTGTGTGTGTGTGTGTGTGTGTGTGTGTGTGTGTGTGTGTGTGTGTGTGTGTTTGTGCGTGCGCGTGCGTGTGCAGCAAAGAAAGTGTCTGTCTGTCTGTCAGTCTGTCTCCCTCCTCCCCACACTGGAGAAACCAAAGTGAAAAACAAGAACTAAATGCTAGGAAAGAACAGCAGACATTTGTCTTTAGGGGACTGTTTTAGAACTGCAAAGAGATGCCAACCTCTATTTACTAAAGAGAGCTCTCAGATTACTTGAAGCTGAGCAGCATTTTGGCCCCACCAGCGCTTTTACCAGACCCTCTCAGATGATGTGTCTGGCACAGCGATCCTCGGTGACTCACACTGTAAAAGAATGCACCCACTGTCCCACACCCACTTTGACATAATGGCCTCGTGATCAGTTCCTGAAAAAGAACCTGCTAGGACATTACTTAGCTTTTGTCAAATGCTTCATTACTTTGTAACAACAAACTGTATGCTCTAAGCAAGGATAATTTGTTGCTCCATCTAAAAGAGTAATGTTTGTCTTTGAGCTTCCAGGAGGCTCCTCCTCCAAGCTGCAGAGCTGCTCTTCCCAGCTGTGCTAAGTACATACTGCCTCAGTCAGTAATCAACATAATCTGTGTGTGGATTTTTTAAAAACTAAAGTCAGATTTAATGCCAACATTATCAAAAGCAAACAAGATTCTCCCAAAGTCAGTATTTAATAATGGCATCTGCTCAGTAAGTTATAAGGTTTGAAGAACCAGTTTTGAACAGCAAAAGAACAGAAAAGGTGCAACTGTGTCACACGCTATAGTAATTACTACAATAGCAACTGGCAGCATGGGCCCTGTGAACTTTGAGTGCTACCAGATGTTCTGTGGTACACATCAGCTCACCAGTCTCTTTCCTGTTTCTGACATGGGACTGATGTGACAGGTGTATCAATGACTCAGCTGCCAAAAGGAGGTAATGGGGATTGGAGTGTGTGAGTCCTTGCTGAGAAAGGATAGTGCTGGGGCGCCCATGTGCTGCTGCTGCTGCTGCTGCTGCTGCTTGGCTACTAAGGTGTGCCTTTCAAACAATAATAAAGTCTGGGCAGTTGGGGATAAAATAGCAACACGTGGATTTTTGCCAAAGAGAAACAGGTTAGTTTGGAGGGGTTTTTTGTTTTGTTTTGTTTTGTTTTTTTCGTCTGGGTCGTTCTTTTCTTTTGTCTAGAAACAGTATGGCAGAATGTTTTAGAAGGAAAATGGGATTTGAGTTTTCAATTTAACACCTCCTTGAGCAAGTTATTGAACATCTTGACTTGGATTTTTTTCTCTTCTATTAACTGAGAACAGCAAATTTTTAGAATAAAGTTCTTGTAAAGTGTAAGAGAAAAACACATGAAATAAAAGCACTTAAGGCATATGTCTTAGGCATTACTACCAAGGCCACTCCTATGAAGGGAAGCATTTAGTTGGGGTCACTATGGCAGGGAGCATGGTAGTATGCAAGGCAGGTGCTGGAGCAGTAACTCTATGTTCAGTTAGAGCCCTCTGAGGTGCTTCTGTGCTCACTCCTTTGCTTCTGTGGTCACTCCTCTGCTGGTCTCTTTATGATTGTCTCTTGGAGTCCACTAACCAAGTGGAGAGTTTTATTGCTCTTTTCTGTTTTCAGTTAGTTTAGCCACCATTGTTTGAAAGATAGAGACCACCCAGGTGACATAAGATTCCAAGGCATTAAGATATTATTGTCAGTATTGATTAGGCTGAAGGTCTCACAGGATGTCAGCACTGCCTTTATAAAAACAGAACAATCTTTTTTCATGTGAGAGTGAATTCATTTAGTAGGTGAAGCATAATTTGATCCCCTGTCCCTGATAAAGCCACATCTGTTTCCATCATGGCTGAGAGTAAAAAGAAGGGATAGTAGCTGCCTGTAGGAAGGAAAGCTACAACTGCAGCACTCTGCAAGGCCAAGGAAGGGCATGAGCTCTGCAAACAGACAGCATGTAGGTCAGAGCTCAGTCCTTGACTTCTAAATTCAAGGTAGTTCTGGGCACCTGTTTTCTCATCTATAATAAGGTGACAGTAATGACTCTATCTCAAAATTAAATCAAAGCATAAATGAAAAGTGTTCAAAACACTGATTACTCTTAGTAGCTGTCACTACATGTGCCCTGCAGATTCTCACAGAGCTACTGCCTCAGAGCCCTGAGAATAGAGCCTCAGTGTCAAAACAGTAGCCATATGGCACCCCCAAAGTTAAGTGTCAGGTGTGATGGTAGCAACTCTTCATGAATTCTGTGAGATAGATCCCTTTCTAAAGTTGCTTACTGGATTTCTTTGGTGCTGTAGTTATCCATCTAGCTAAAGTAGAGGATTCTTGTTTTTAATGCATTAAGTTTTTGCCTGAAAGTATGTATGCATGCCAAGTGCTCACAGAGACCACAAAAGGGTATTGGATCTCCTAGAACTGGAGTCACACAGATGGTTGAGTCGCCATGTGGATACTGAGAACCAAACTCAAGTCTTCTGTAAGACAAGCAAGCACCGCCAGGCAGTGGTGGCGCACGCCTTTAATCCCAGCACTTGGGAGGCAGAGGCAGGGAGATTTCTGAGTTCCAGGTCAGCCTGGTCTACAGAGTGAGTTCCAGGACAGCCGGGGCTATACAGAGAAACCCTGTCTCAGAAAAAAGAGAAAAAGAAAGAAAGAAAGAAAGAAAGAAAGAAAGAAAGAAAGAAAGAAAGAAAGAAAGGAAGAAAGAAAGAAAAGAAGAAACCTGGAATGCCATACTGCTGATGAGCTCTGCCTTCAGAATTAGAATGTCAAGCACTTTAAATCATCACTGAGAAAAGACAGGACAGAAGAGATGGACATATGCTATGGTGGCTTAAATAAAAATGGTCTCCATAGATTCATATATTGCAATGCTTAGTCACCAGGAAGTGACACCATTTGAAAGGATCAGGAGGAAGTATGGCCTTAAGAGAGAAAGACTGTCATTGGGGAGCAGGGAGACCTTGAGGGTTCAAAAGCCCATGCCAAGCCCAGCGTCTCTCTCTTGGCCTACAAATTAGGATGAAACTAGGAGGGCTTTTGAAATCTCAAATCCTATCCCCCATGACACAGTTCCTCCAAAAAGACCACACCTACTTTTTACCCTTCTCAGGAAAAGCTTTCTTTAGATAAACATCTAACTTATTTCTCCTTTACTTCATACACACAAAAAAGTTTCAGTGCAGACCAAGGCTATTCCACTTGCTCTGGGATTCAGCATGGTGACCTGTAAGCAGTGTTTCATTGGAAGAGGTCTGCCATCCACTCACCTGAGCCCCACGGTCATTGACCAGTTCCACAGACCATCTGCCTTCATATTGAATCCACACAAAGATTCCTCCATCTGCATCACACGTGGCCAGTTTCTGGTATGGCTCATTCCATCTCACTAGCACAACCTAGAAAAATAAGAAGATGTTAACTACAAGAAAGAAAACAACTGGTCAGCTTCATTTCCATACTCAGATCCCAGAACTACATAGGAAAAGGATGGGAGAGACCATGGGATCAGTGAGGGGACCAGATGGAGCCCACATGAATCCAGACACACTTGGCAACTCCTAAAAGATAGCAGACATCTGGGCAAACAATGAACTAACTATATGTACACTGATATGAAAACAGAGTCCCCACCGAACTGCCTCTCACAGTGTGCAAATATTTCTCATTTGCTGGTCTTGTGCTGTGGAGAAATGGCTTTCACAAAATTCTCATTTTTGAAACTCAATATTTGTTTAGTACAGGAAAAAGTAAAGATGAGTCTTAATTTTCTCTTTTCTGAACTATCTTATTTTGGAACAGCTCAGCACCTAAACAGAGCAAATGTCAAAAAACACAGTTGAAAGATTTAAGTTGCTTTGATTTATCTGAGAGAAGATATGAAGGTATAAGCTTCATGAGGTAGTTGAATGAGAACAACCCCCATAGACTCATGTATTTGGTGCTTAGTTACGAGGGCATAGCACTATTTGAAAAGATTGGAAGGACTGTGAGGCAGGGCCTTTTGAAGAAGGTGTGGCCTTGTTAGAGGACT
Organism: Mastomys coucha; assembly: GCF_008632895.1. NCBI lineage: Eukaryota > Metazoa > Chordata > Mammalia > Rodentia > Muridae > Mastomys > Mastomys coucha. Next base: position 7,282,952 of record NW_022196911.1, on the reverse strand, counting down.
TGTCACTGGAGGTGGGATTTGAGGCTTTAAAAGCCCATGCCACACCCAGTGTCTCTCTGTCTACAAATGAGGTACTGGTTCTTCCCTTGTTCCTTGTCATAATGAGGGCAATGCACTAAGTTTCTGAAGCCATCAGTAAGCCCTAAGTTAAATGCTTTCTTTTATAGTGGTTGCCTTGGCCATGGTGTTTCTTTATGGCAATAGAACAGTTTTTAAAACAGCTTCTAATTTTATGAGTATGGGAACTTAATTCCTTTTATAAAATTAATATATACTATACACTATAATTTTTTAATTAAAAAACTTATTTTTTTTCTAAATCTAGAGAAATTACTTTCGTCTTTCTCAATTATAAATAACTTTTTTATCTAAAAAGGTAGAAAGTCTGGGGACAGCAAGATGGCTCAGTGGGTAAAGATGCCTACTTCAAGCCTGGCAACTGAAGTTTGATCCCTCCAACCTGAATAAAGGGTGTATAGAGAGAACCAACTACCCAAGTCTTCCCTCTGACTTCCACACACATGGGGGGAGCACATGTGCCCTCCTCCTCATATACACACAAAAGTAATTTTTTTTAAAAAGGGAGGAAGTCAGTCAGGTGGTTTGTGAGTCTGTGTAATAAATACTTGGCAAGTCTGGGAGCCCCAATTAAAAGTATCGGGAACACTTATGCTGCAGCGAGTACTTGCCTAGTCTCAAGAGTCTGAGCCATGAAACCAGTATCTCAAGGTTCACCACAGTGAGTATCCCCTAAGACTCTTCTCACTTGCCTTCTGCTGGTGACTGGGATAGACTCAGCACCATTATTATATTCATGTCATATGTCTAATATTCAGGTGGAAGCTATGGATCACTTCCATTACCCTCAGTGTGCTCAAAGTTAAGCTTGGAGCCTAGACTACCCACAGACAGAGGTCACAGACTACCCACAAATGTCAGAGGTGTTGTGTGTCAGTAAAGGATTGTCACCCACCAGCAAGATCACTTCAGTTAAAACATGAGCACTTCTTTCTCCCCAGCATTCTGTCTAACAAACTCACTACAAGGTAAATGTTTCCCAAGTTCTAACCTCCATTCTGCAGTAGAAGGAAACCCAAGGGCTAATGAAACTCCCCCAATGTCAGACCCTCTCTCTGCCCATCTGTAATGCTTCCTTAGAGAGCAACAATACACAAACCACATAACTTCTCAAAACTATGCAGTGGGCACACCTAATCTGAAGGTCTTTATATGTGTTTTCAGGGCACAAAAAATTAAGAGGTCCCAAAGAATAGTCTGACTTACTCTGCCTTGAGCTGAGCATCGTTTACTTACCTCAGAAATTTTTAAGAGGAAAAGAGTATTACAGCATCTTTCCCTCACTAATAAAAACAAAGGAAGCCATCATGCTGTCATCTTTTGAACCCTTGCAACCTTTAAGCTAACCCAGTTGATGGCTTACCTCACTACAGTCAACTTCCATGGATGCAGACATTAACAACTCCCCATGTAGCCCCACCCAGCCTTTGCTGAGACTTGCTGTGACCAGCTCTGCATGTTCATTGCCACTATAATGTGCTGTGACTATTATGCAGGATCTATGCCACTGAGAACATCTTCAAAATGGCCAGCTATTTTTAGCGTATTCTAAAATAATATGTAATTGGAAGCTTTAGTCATTATTAAATTACATCTTTGGGGCTGGAGAGACGGCTCAGTGGTTAAGGGCATTGACTGCTCTTTCAGAGGTCCTGAGTTCAAATCCCAGCAATCACATGGGGGCTCACAACCATCTGTAATGAGATCTGATGCCCTCTTCTGGTGTGTCTGAAGACAGCAACAGTGTACTTATAATAAATAAATAAATCTTTAAATTATATCTTTGAACTTTAAAAGTATTAAAAACCATTTCAAACTCCCAAAGGCATTTTAACAACAATAAATACTGCCTGTATGTTTAAGAAGAACCAAACACTGTTAGATGCCAAAGAAAGAAATTAAGGCATCTTTAGCCCCAATGAGTTGGTTTATCACACAGATATGAGGAGGGGACTATCATAGATATGGATAAGAGAGCAACAAAGTTAAGATTCACTCATGTAAATCTAGTTTGTTTTTTTTTTTAAATTGATTTGATTTTTAAAAAAAAAATCAACAACTTAAGTCTTTAAGTGACATCTGAATACATAAAATTCAGAATTTCCTAACAGTTAATAAATAAAGCCACATTTCTTTACTTCTTTCAGATCTGACAGTGATTTGGCCTGAGCACTGCAATACACAAATATGTGGGCTATAAGTTGGTCTCTAGTTGACAAGCTTTACTCCCAGGATTCCACAACCATTTCAGAATGGCTACCAAGGAATGGAATGTGATAAACAGGAACACCATATTCATGAATGGTCGGTCAGTTTTTAAGTTATTTCCCTAGGTGAGCACAGTGAGCATTCATCTACTGTAAGGCTATCTACAAAATGGATGTTTTCACCACTAGTGGCCACTGCCATGTGTAGCATATTTAGTTACCATCAAGAAAACACCTCTTCGTGGAAATAAGCTACAGTCATAGAATGATGCAAACATAACAGAGCAGAGTCAAAACCTATTTAAAATTATGTAATGTAAAGAAAGATTTATATTTAAAAAAATATTTACACACACACACACACACACACACACACACACACACACACAGAGAGTTCATGCACACCAAAAGAGGGAATCAGATGGTTGTGAGCCATCATGTGCTTCCTGGGAATTGAACTCAGGACCTCTGGAAGAGCAGTCAGTGCTCTTAACTGCTGAACCATCTCTATAGCCCCAAGATTTTTTATTTTAAGATAACACAGTTGCTACTGTTGGGTAAACAATGCACTCTGACTCAGTTTCATCCTTCTGGAATTCTGAATTGAGATGTGGCAGTAATTGGAAATGTGGTCCTAGCATGCTTCTTCACCCCAAGTTCTAATTGGCACAACTGAGTAGGTGGCTAACTCAGAATTGGAAGCAGAAGCCTTTGCATTGGTTTTAAAATGAAGTAGAAGGGCTAACGTTTGCTTGGCTGGTTCATGCTCATTTCCTTTCCTGTGTGCAATGCACAGCTGCCTGCCTTATCTCCCAGCCGCTTATTTCCTGTTCTCTACAGTCTGCCAGCCTACTTGGCAACCTTAGGACATACCAGAGAGCTGAGGAATTCCCAGACAGGGGCAGCTAGGATCTCAGTTGCCCAGTTGTGCAGTCAGGTGCTATGGATCCACCCAGGCTTCCTGCCCTTCTAAAGGGAACAGAATTTATTTAGTCTGTGCACCAAAGGCCTCCCCAGCTAGGGGGTTAGCTGAAGGCTGCATTCATCTCTTAGAAAAAAAAAAAGGAGTGAGCTCAGTTTTAATTCATGCCTTTGAGTATTCAAAAAGACAAACCCATGGCCGTCTCATAAAAGATGCAGCTATCACTTTATAGCATGGCAGCCAACAAATACTTATTGGAAGTTATTAAAGTCAGAATAAAGGCAGAGGACAGGACTTCTGGAAGCATATGTGGGTTCTAAGCTGAGGTGCAAGCACGCTGCTTCACTCCCTCTAACTCGAATTACTTCTAAGGAAAGCAAAGTAAGTGCCAGTTAGTGCCAACACTCAGCTCCCGAAGCAGCACCTCCAATGGATGCACACAGGAAATGACTCCAGTGAGCAACCACATTACCAATGTTCAGGAACATCTCCTTTAATCTAAAAAGAACACAATTTGAACAAAAAATTTTAAAAGACAGCCTTATAATAATCCTGTGATGACCATCACCCAATTCATCTAACTCTATAATTTATTAAGTGAAACAACAGCAAGTTGAACTCACAAGACAAAATAACTAATATCATGGAAATGGCTATATTAACAAGAGAAATTAGCAGATTCAGTGCAATTACCATCAAAATTCCAATACATTCTTCATAGAACTTAAAAACAAAAACAACAACATCTATACAACAACACTAAATCCATCCATAGCCAAATTTCTAATCAGAAAGAACAACCTTAAAGGTATCATACAACCTGACCACAAATTACACAATAGAGCTACAGTGACAAGGACAGTATGAGACAGGTACAGACCACAAATTACACAATAGAGCTACAGTGACAAAGACAGTATGAGACAGGTACAGAAACAGGTATGGAGACCAATGAAACAGAAAAACCCCAAAATAAGCCCTGGCAGTTACAGCCACTTAACTTTTGACAAAGATGTCAAAGACACACTGGAAAAAAAAGTCTACTCAACAAATGGTGCTGGCTAAACTTGATATCCAGGTGCAGAAGAATAGGTAAGTTTATATCTCTTACCCTGTACAAGAATCAATTCAAATGTATCAAAGACAAAATGTAAAACCTGAAATGTTGAAACTGCTAGAGAAAACACTTCAAAAATACAGGCACAGGCAAGAACTTTCTCACTAGGACACCAACAACACAGAATTAATCAAAAAACCTGATAACTGAGAGTCCATGAAAGTAGTAAGCTTCTGCATGTCGAACAGAAGCATCAGCAGAGTGATCACTTGAGACTGGAGAAAGTCTTTGCAGCTATTTCACACAGAGGCCTAGTACACAGACCACGCATGTACTTATAAACCGCAAAACCATTGGTCACCAAGAGGTCTCAGCTGGTAAAGGACTTGCAGCAAAACCTGCTGACCCAAGCTTGACCCCTGACATGCATGTAGAAGAGAACTGACTTCTGCAAGCTGAACACCACATTCCAACTATAACATGCATGGGAGCACATGTGCTTACAAGCACAACAAATAAACGAAAAATACAGTAAATTAAAAAAAAAAAAAAAGCAGAAAAGAAATGGCGGCAAATGCTGGAGAAGACATGAACACTCACAGCTGGTGGGATTATAATGATGCAGAACCTATGAACAGTGTGACGGTTTCCCAGAAACCAGCACTATCACTAACATGTAACTCAGCTGTACTACTGGTCCTGAGAATATAACCAATGTATTGCAAACCCTACCACAGATACTGGCGCTTCCATGTTAATTGATGCTCTGCTCACAATAGCAAGGAAATGGAATCAGTCTAGATGTCTATAAGCAGATGAAATGGACCATGAAAACACGGCAGGCACACACTCTGAAGCCTCATTCACTTGCAGAGAAAAAGGAAATCTAAAAAGCTAGAGAAAAAATGAATCTCAAATTATTATATTGAAGAAACTTCTACACAAAAAAGACAAAATACTGCATGTCCTCTGTCTCGTATGTGAATATCAGCTTTTATTTTTTTTTATGTTTGTGGGCTTGAGTGTGGATACAGGTCATGAAACTAGGCCAGAGACCATAAGAAAAAGGGTTTTAAGGAGGCAGGGGTTGCCAGGCAGTGGTGGCACACGCCTTTAATCCCAGCACTTGGAAGGCAGAGGCAGGCAGATTTCTGAGTTCGAGGCCAGCCTGTTCTACAGAGTGAGTTCCAGGACAGCCAGGGCTATACAGAGAAACCCTGTCTCGAAAAAACAAAATAAAACAAAACAAAACAAAAAAGGAGGCAGGGGTTAAGGTAACTGAAACCACATGCCATAAAAGCAGAAAGGGAGCTACTGGGAATGGAAGAATACAAGAGGCGAGGGAAGGAAATGGGGCACGGAGTGAAGAATACAACAAGATGATCAGCCAAAACAAAGTGTGAAATGCCATCATTATATAATTACATATAAATCAGAAACAGCTAGATTACACTTTTCTGTATTTTTGGAAGACTGATTTCATATTCATGAATTCTGTGTATATCCATCCCTTCCTCCACTCTGCCTTTTTGAAATACTGCACTTGAAATAAAAACACAAGTTGCTCATCACAGTACTCGCTGGGGTTATTCAGGGTGAACTCTGGCCCAAAGAACATGTATAGTTCCGTACAAAACATGTACAATTAAGTCCTATGGTAAATTCATTGTATTATCGACCGCTTAAATCAAGAGTGACTCTGGCCAAAATCACTCAAGGGGTGAGGTCAGCAGAGAGTAGGACAAACACAAAGAGACCTAGATGTTATGTGACAGGGACCACTGTAACAAATAATAACCACAGCTACCATGCAGTGGTGCCAATACTTTCCATGATCCTCTACTAACAGCATTATACACATTTTCTCATTTAACTGCAGGGTTTCTCTCCAATAATAATTACAATTTGCCTTGCTTTTAGTGATACAAAAACTAAGGCATACAAAGACTTCATAATTTGTCCGAAGTCTCAACTCAGTGGTGGTGCCATTATGTGAAGTCTGGTGGTCTAAAACAAGAGAGCCCATAGTCCTTAGCAGTCTTTTGTCTTTCCCTATAATTTTTTCGAATCAGATCCATTAGAACTAAGAAAAGTGTAAAAACATCAAACCATAGAACATTCCCTTTAAGCAAAATTGTATAGGTATTATGTGTCAAAGAAAAGTTTTGAGGTAAGAAAATAAAATGAAAAAAATAAACTAAACCCTAGAAATACAAAACACACTCAGATTTGTATGGACACACATTGTTTCAGGCTGTCTGACAATCTTGATCTCCATGAGGAAAAATGCCTAGTCCGTCCAGGCATTGATATAAAATACCGTAACAACCCATCTGCCGAGCACCAAGCTGCAGGCAGGTTCAAGGGTCTTCTATTCTTCTACTGCTGGTGACTGCTCTAAAGGGGAACACCAAGATCATTCTAGAAACTGTACAGGACTCTGAGAAACAAATGTACTGTACCTTTTCATCTGAGCTGCTACTGTAGTGTTACTGGACTCCAATCCATTCTGAATTTGGGTTGGCCGTATCAAAGGTCATGTTGAAAAGTGACCCTCAAAGAAGCTGCAGAGCACTGTTGCACTCTTGAAAAGGGACTGGAAATTCTTTCTCTTCTGGTACTGAGCTGGTTATGCTAAAAGTCAGTTGTGAGAAAGCCATTTCAGTACCTCCTCCACCTTTCCTGTACACTGAGTTTTTGCCCTTGTCTATTTGCCCTTTCTGCTTCTCCATCACTAATTGAACCACCCTAACAGCCTCACCAGAAGCTAAGCAGATGCTAACAACTGTTCCTAGATCTCCAGAACTGTAAGCTAAAAGAATTCTTTTCCTCATAACCTTCCTAACTTCAGGTATTTTGTTAATAGCAACCCAAAGAGAATCATGAAACTTACCATCAATAAATTGTATTGCATTGTTTTGTATGCATGAGTGTTTTGCCTGCATGTATGTTTGTATACCACATGCATATCCAATGCCGCAGAGGCCAGAAGAGTTGCATCCCCTAGAACTGGAGTTATAGACAACTTTCCTGTGGGTTCTGGGAATCAAACCCAGGTCAAACTTAAAAAAAAAAAAAAACCCAGCTAGAACTGGCTCTTAACTACTGAGCCATCTCTCTAACCTCAGAATTAAAGCATCTGGGGTAATATTTTAGCTAATTTACTGTAATACTTACAATCAAGATATTATATGGTGTGTTTTGAGCTTTTTCTGCTATAAACTGAGCTGTATGTTATTTCTGGTGGTAAGATTACTTTGGAGAGGGTATAAAAATTTAGAATAATTAAAGCATTCTGAAAAGGACCTTCCTGGGTATGGTTGTACATTCTACAAGCCAGCATCAGGGAAGCTAAAACTGGAGAACTGGGGGCCTGGGTTATAAAGCAAGGATGAGCTTACCCAAAGTGAAATATGCACTAACCTGAAGTGTAGGGTCTGATGCCAGAAGCTGTTGACTATAGAAGCCACATTCCTTCTATCACAATGTGCTATTCTGTCCCAAATCCCAGTCTGTGAACTGCCATCTATAGCCCAAGTTCACTGGAGGGCCCCACACCAGAAGCCCTGACTACAGGGGTGCAGAATGTAATGGCAGATAGCAAGTGCAGCAGAGAACTGCTGAGCATGATCTCAAGACATCTTATCTTTAACATACTGTCACCAGAAGTCCTTAAGTCTGACATTTGTTTCATTAAAATAGCAAGAAGGATGGGCGTACAAAGACAACAGGTAGTTATGTGGGTTTAGAAGTATTTCCTAGTCATCACCAAATGGAATGTAACTTATATTCAGAATTTGTACTTTCTAGAAGAAAACAAGAGTGTTGATTTTGGTCAACCAACTGGTAACTGAGAGGCCTGTGTCAGGGACTGGGTTATATAACCCAGCACTAATCTCAGAGTTCCTAAGCCCACCTCTGGAAGTGTTTCACATAGTTCATTTGCTTTGCCATTACTTTGCACTGAATATACTCCAGACATTTATCTGATGATTTCTGACCATCCTCTGAATCAACAACCCTTTCAGGACCCCAAGCCCAAGAATATGTTATTCTACAAGTCTTCAAGCACAGCTCTGGTCAGATCAATGCTGCTGAACAGCCATGGCTCAGGTGCACTCAGGGTTAGAATGAATGCCACCTCAACCCAACTTAGACAAGGCTGATCCCTATCAACAAATCCAAATGCCTGGTTTGAACAACAACAACAACAACAAAAAAAAAAAGATTCAAGGTGTGTGTGTGGGGGGGTCGAGATCTTTATAAATAAACTTTTAACAGGCTTGAAGTCCTTATGCTAAAAGTAAAATTCTTATCTGGGAATAGCATTGAGCAACTGTCCTCCCAGCCACTGGAGGAGGTTGAGGCAAGTAGATCATGAATCCAGAGAGCTGATGTGCAGAACACCAACACATAGTCTATCTTCACAATCAATCATTGTTAGTGTTCTTCTGCATCCTCAGACCTTTCACATCCAGAGCAGAGCACTACTCTATCCATGTGGACCCTGACATCTTCATCCCTGGTGTGGATGAGCTTTCTGTCTGCTCTAGGACACCAACAGCACATTTCTGCTTTCTTAAGTTTAATTTCCTTCCTGTCATCCATGACCTTGAAACTAGAGAACTACCAGACAATTCAAAACTGCACCTAAAGACACGTCGATCGAAAAAGGTATGACACTGTTTCTGAACCACTTTCATTTTGATCATTCATTGTAATCCTCACAGTAGTTCCATAAAACCAGTATGATCATGATCAGATAATAGCAGGGAACTAGTATAATTTACAAAGTATAGCAGAAATGCCTACAGGAGTATGTACTGAACATGTGGCTCTATTCTGAGCAATGGAAGCTGCACAACAGAGAAACAACATGCCAGGTCTGAAGTCATAAAACAGGGCTTGGATTCAGGTTCTGAATCTTACTGGCTGTGGGACTAGGAAATAGGCTGATCTGAGCCTCTAAGTCCACAAACTGCTTCTTAGGACCCACTGTAACTAAACTCTGGCTATGACACTGACCTCTGAACCCAAGTTCTTACTGCATTTGGAACACAGGATCACTCCCTCCTGACTTCCTAAGATTAACAGATTTATTATACACTTCCACTCATTTATGTGAAAAAGATATTTTCCTAATTAACTAATCACCCTTTGGTGTAAAAGCACCTCATAAATGCCAGAGTTAATGATCCATAAGTCTTGTGGTTCAGTAATGAATTATCAGTGATGATATGGGAAGTGACATTTGTCCAGGTTTCCTAAGTGGCCTCCCTACCATTATCGTATTTAAAGTATCAAATTTTACTCTTAGTATATACCTTTGTGGGAGAATGATCTATTACTATCATTTCAGAGCTGAGAACCTGGCTCATAAATTTAAGGTAATTTCACCAAAGTAAAACCAGCAAGCAAGGTCACCCAAGGTCTGCTTTGCTACTTCTGTACTACCTAGCGAATGGAGAGTAAAGAGGAAAGATCACAGGGAAATCTACAGTGCTAGAAAGCTATCTCCACATCTCAAACTGAGAACAAATCCTCATGGCCTCATGAGTCATTGAAACCACTGTCCTGCAGCCCTTTTAGAGGCCCATGATATCAGCAAGCACAAGGATTCTTGAGAGACCCCCAAACAAACACACATATACATAAGGGTTTCCTGATCACACAACAGCCACCCTGTCAGACGAATTGCCAAAACCCTGTTTAGGTTTTGCACTAAAGACTATAATGAATCCTCTGGTATTCATCTAAGGAATATAGGCAATAATGGTACACCTAAGTGTCAAGTCAGCCTGCTGTTCCCACTCCACTCCATGCTCCTGCTTCTCTTTTAGGCCAGACACCAAAAATAAAAATGAACGCATCATGCCCCCTGACTAGATGGAGCTTCTGGCTCAAGAGAGATAGGTGTACAAGTTGTAAATGAGGTTACATGTACTAACAATGAGGGTGCTAAATCCAAATTAACAGAGATTGATGTTTAATTTATTCTAATTAAGATTTCATTAGAATGTTAAGTTGTTTAAAATAAAAAAGATTTGCTACTTTTATTTGTTCACACAGACTGGCATGAATTTCTGTGCACTGTTTTGATGCCCATGGATCCCAGAGGGGATGGGATTCTGAGAACTGGACTGTGAACAGCCACACGGATGCTGGGAACCAACCCTGGGTCCACTACAAGGGCAGCAAGCACTCATGACTACTGAGTCACCTGGCCAGCCTGCTCTCATGTGAGCTTTTAGAAACATAAATGAAGTCATACTACTGCTCTTACTAAGGACACCTGAACTGCTCTTTTTGCATAGGAAAAAGGCAGATTCTATCCACACAGCAAGTCAAAAATTCAGTCTCTCAAGCTCTAATAAGCAAGTCCATACATGAGAAAACAAAAAACAAAACCTCATGTTTGAATACAAATCTATCACCAACAATCCACATTTTTAAAAAATTATTTTTAAGTGTATATGAGTACACCGTAGCTGTCTTCAGACACACCAGAAGAGGGCATTGGATCCTATTACATGGTGGTTGTGATCCACCATGTGGTTGTTGGGATCTGAACTCAGGACCTCTGGAAGAGCAATCAGTACTCTTACACTCTTCAGCCATCTCTTCAGCCCCTAATTATTCACATTTTTAAAGTATTAAATCTTTGAAAATAATAATAATTTTCCAAACGGATCTCAAAGCCCATTCAAAAGGGGTCCAGGTCTCTGCTAAGCCTGCACTCACCCTGATCTGTGAGGCAGCTGGGATTAACACAATGTCACAGGTGCCTGCATGCTGTGTGCTATGTTAGGTCATGCCACAGAGAAGGTGTTTCACACGCCTTCTAATCCCCAAGCACTAACTTTTCAAGGACAGTCTCAGATAAAATTATGGGGCTGGGTCAAAAACAACAACAACAACAACAAAAATAAGAACAAACAAAAAACCCCACTTGCTGCCAAGGAAAAGATGTGTATCGTATTTTCTTGCCTGTAATCATTTCTCCCAAGTTACCACAAATCAGGCATAAATGTCTAAACGAATCACAAGATCATACTAGGCCCTCTACATGGCTGGGCAATGTGACCCCTCAGCTCATGCATGTTTGTCTGTTGCTTTCCACACAAAGACAATGGATTGCTCCATCCTAGAGCCTAGCAAAGAGCTTGGGTTCTTGTCAAATGGAAAGTGTTCTATTAGTCATGTCCACTTAGATGCCAATGGCTCTTAGAACCCTGTCCTACCCTTCAGTGCAACAGTGCACACACATAAGATTTCTGCTGGCATTTTCTTTTGCTTGAAAGTTGTTTGATAGATCCAAGCAATCCATGTGAAACATGGATGCTAAACACAGAGAGGTCACTTCAGGACTAAGAAGGATTTCTTTCATGTACTTCTGTCCTAACTGTTATCCTAAGAATTAATACCCAAGTAAAAGAACTATATGTAGTCTGGATGCTAGTGAGAGGCTGTCAATTTCTGCTGAATCTATGGCAAGGACCTCAGAATAAACTCAAATCTCAGCTGATCCTCATTTTAACATGTAATGGAAACTAAAATTAAAAACTGCCAATAAGATCTCAGAAGTATAGGACACAAGATGCTTGTCATTTTACCTTCAAACCCTTCTGCTAGCTGGAAGACATTTTTTCCTTAGGTTTCACTTTATTAAAATGCTAGATATTAATAAGTACTTTCAGGTACCTTATTATCTTGTACAATAAACATCCTACACTAGTAAAAATGTATAAGAAGTGCCTTCCCTCACAGGGGTGGGGTGGGACTGGCCCTTTTCCTCTGTGCTTTTACTTCATTGTTCTCCTGCATATCTTAAATATTTAGCATGTCATTCTTTTCATTTTCTTTTAAGTAGCCTTAGGATTTCTCACCCACTGTTCCTGCTGGCTTCACCCTATCCACACTGTGGCCATCAGTGGCTTTATATGTTACTGAATTTTTAATTCGGTTACACACAGATGACTACTGGTTTTCTGCTGTAACCTGAACCTTGACTCCTTTCTGAAATGGCCATATTTAGTCTCTATGAGGAGATCAGACCAGCATTTCCAGACTTTACAAGTTCAAAGCACAGCTCTGGAAGGCTGAATTAAACACTCTAACCTGTCTTTCAACCCCACTGACTTTCCTCCCCCAAGAGAACCTAGACTGCTTTTGATACTAGAAGCAAGTTTTTCCTATAAGCTTGAATGCAACTCGGAGCCTTGAACATTCCCAGGAACTGATAAAGTTGTTGGGATTATCATCCAAAATTAGAGAAATAGCTCAACAGTTAAGAACAGAGGACCTGGTTCCATTCCCAGCACCCACATGGCAGTTACCAATTGCCTTGGCAGGAGCTGGAGCAAGCAGGGCCAGAGCGAGCAGAGGTCCCAAGTTCAATTCCCAGCAGCCACATGATGGCTCACGACCATCTGTACAGCTACATTGTACTCATACACATAAAATAAGTAAATCTTTAAAAATAAAACAAAACAAAACAAAACACTAATTGCCTTGGAGTTCCAGAGGGTCTAACAGCCTCTCTTGTCTTCCCATAGCACTGTAGGCATGTGATACACAAATTACATGTAGGCAGAAACCTATACACATAAAATAAAAATAAATTTTTATACAAAGCAAAGAAAGAAGCATTACACTGTGAGCACTTACAGACACTGTGAGGTGGGGCTTCCTCACTACTGCAGTGGAGATGGCAGCTAATGCTAGGGACTAAGCTTGCCAGCATTCAAGTTTCTTTGGAATCTCGAGGCCCTATTTCAGGATGGTTTGGGCAGGGTTTTTGTATATAAAAACTCTCCTCCCAGGCCTGTGTGGCAACTTCAGCCACAGGTTCTGCTGAGAAGACCAACTTTGGTACTCTACCTTTACCACAAAGAATGATGGTAAGGAGTCACCACTCCTCTCACACCCCTGCAGAGTTCAGCACTAACGCAAAAGGTTCAATGATCTGACTGAGCTGAAGGCAACTCTACTCTTCCAGTTCATCAGGCCAGGAAGCTCTGAGTCTTCTCTACTGCACCTCAAATGTGAGTCACGGGTCAATACCGCCAGTCTATGTCCACAACATATCCAAAACACAGTCTCCTTTGCCACCAGCTTGAGTCTCCCTAGGTAACCCCAGCAGCGTCCCTGGTCTCTGGTCTGGGCCAGTCTATCTCCTGTACTCACAGAGACTTATGCCCCTCTCTCTACAGGCACACCTTTATCCCAGGTATACCTATCATCCATTCCTAGGAGGAAGACTCCAAAAAGCTCTATAGTGAGCCCCATCCTAGTGAACTCAACGAAGCCTAGAGAAAAGAATCTCTGCTAAAGCCCTGTCTAGATCAGACTGACCCACAGGCATGTCTGTGGAGAACTGCCTTGATTGCTAAATGATGTGCCCAGCCCACTGAGGGTACCAGCATTCCCTGGAGAGGTGGGTGGTCCCATAAAGAAGTTACCTAAGCAGCATCCATGCTTTCTACTTGCATTCCTGTCCTCACTTCCCTCAATGGTGGAATGCAAACTGTGAGCTGAAATAACCCCTCCTTTCGCAGGGCTGCTTTGTGTCAAACTATCTTATCATAGTCATGGAACGAAATTAAAATGAGCCCTGACTTTTCCAAACTTCCATCAGACACAGCTCATTTGAACATGGAATTCCAGCATCACTTTTTTTTTTTAACTTTTATTGGATTATCAGAAAAGTTACATGATTTCAATTTATCTGAATTTGTTAACATTTAAAAACATATTTTAATTA
>NW_022196911.1:7251675-7265783 GCF_008632895.1 Mastomys coucha | reverse complement strand
CTGTGTGTTGTGGGACTGGCTGCAGAGCTTGTGCCCAAGGTTTGCTCAGAACACTAACCCAGACAGACAGGAAGGAACCCGAGTCACTGGGCTGGCGGAGTTCTTGTGTGCCTGGTCAAGCTGGTACCAGTTACTCCCAGTGTTCGGACAGATGTTGGTTCCTGCTCACCTCGATCTTGGGTGTGTCAGAGCACCTGGGAGTGGAGCTTCCTTTGGGTGTTATGGGACTGGCTGGGGAGCTTGCGCCCAAGGTCTGCTCTGGACCCCAGCCCAGACAGACCGGAAGGAACCCAAGTCACTGGGCTGGCGGAGTTCCTGAGTGCCTGGTCAAGCTGGTCCCAGTGTTGGGACAGATGTTTGTTCCTGCTTACCTCTGATCCTGGGTGTGTCAGAGCGCCTGGGAATGGAGCTTCCTCTGGGTGTTGTCCCAGCATCACTTCTAACTAAACATTCCCATGGGAACTTACCTTTCTAGAAACTCAAAGGTAGTTCCCCCCTCTTAATGGATAATTTTTATAAATGAAACCATCACTAATTCCTGGAGGTAACTGCTACAATAATTTCTTCTTTGTAAGTCTGAATGAACTTGAAACGTAGCAGTTTAAGTATCCACAACTGGTGGGTGTGCTGGTGTAGGGAGGCTGAGGCAGCAGCTCTCTGAGTACAGGTCTATATGTCAAGTTCCAGGCCAGTTAGAACTGCAAGGTGACACTGCCTGCCTGTCTGTCTGTCCATCCAACTGTCCATCTATCTATGTATAACTCATCTTCTACCTTAGGAAGTGACTTTGTGGCTTTACCAATTCAGCAACATGGATTATTTCTCTATCCTTGAATGTGGGCTTGTCCTAGAGCTGTGACCAACACAAAGCTGCAGAAAAGATGATATGCCAGTTCCAAGACTGGGCCAAGTGATCCTTCCTGCTTCTACTCTCCCTCTCCCATCACCTCCTTCCTTGGCCACCTTTGGCCATATGTATACCGACCATGAAAACAAGGCCAGGCTAGCCTGCTAACTGAAGAGAGGCATATGGCTTGATTGCCCCAGGCATTCCAACTGAGAGCCTGCCAATGTCAGAGCTGATTGGCAGCTGACCAGAGAGATACATGACTGAGTGTATTAAGACCACAAGAATGGCCTACTTTAGCCCAGGCCAGCAACTGATGAACAAAATTTTAAGCTAAACAATTGTTTTAAGAACTAAGCTTTAGAAGCAGGGCAATGGTGGTGAATGCCTTTAATCCCAGAACTTGGAAGGCAGAAACAGGCGGATTTCTGAGTTCAAGGCCAACCTGGTCTACAGAGTGAGTTTCAGGACAGCCAGGGCTACACAGAGAAACCATGTCTTGAAAAACAACAACAACAACAACAAAGAACTAAACTTTGGAATAGTTGTTTAAAACTATAAAACACTAATAATAATAACAGTTACAAATTTTAAATGTGTGTCACAATATAAAAATATTCTAGCATATAGAATATCCTCAGAAAATGGAGCTGGAAAGATGGTTCAGCAGTTAAGAGCAGTTTCTGCTCTACTACAGAGGATACTAAGTTCAGTTTCTAGCACCCGTATGGTGGCTCACAACTGCTTGTAACTCCAGTTCCAGGGGATCTGATACCCTCTTTGTGAGCACTAGGCATATACTCGGTATACATATATACATATATACATACAGGCAAAACACTTATACTCATGAGATTCTAAACGAAAAGTTAAGATAAAACCATGAAATGCCAGGAAGATAGCCAGTGGGTAAAAGCATTTGTCAAGCCTGAAGACCTGAGTTTGATCCCCAGAAACTATAGTAGAACTGACTCCCAAAAGTTATCTTCTAATGAAATGTGTTTCATGGCACACGTATGCCTGCACACAGATACAGACACATTATAAGCATCATATAGTAATAATTTTCAAGTCTATAATTTTTTTAAAAATCTAAGGTAGAGAGCAAGAGGAAATAATACACACAGAAAGACACACACATCCTGTCCTCTGGCATGCACGCACGCACAGCCTGTTCTGCTCCTATTAATCTTTCCCTTGGTGTCAGGTGAAGAGTCTAGCTACGCTTAGTCCATGGAATTAGACCACACACAGGGAGGCACAGAGGCTTGAAGAGGCCTTAATTAGGCCTAGACATCCAACACCAGGTGAAAAGCCTTCAGGATGACCCAAACACCACCCAACCATCCTAATTGCCAGATGGCCACCTAGGACTGCTCATTAGTCTGCTCCTGAGATCCTGAATGACAATGCTTTCTTCTGTTTCCCCCCAGTATGTTCTGTGACGGCATGCTATGCAACAGCAGGTAACTAAAGCAGTAGTGGAGTCAGGCAAAAGGGATGAGGCACAGAAATGAGGATGTAAATAGTCAGGGTTAGCCAGAGTTCTCACCTTCCTGAAACCTTCTTGGAATTTTGCTTGCTTATTTGGTTTTTGAAACAGTTTTCTCTGTATAGCTCTGGCTGTCCTAGCTCTGTAGACCAGGCTGGGCTTGAATTCACAGAGGTCCGCCTGTCTCTGCCTCCCACATGCTGAGATTAAAAGTCCATGCCAGCACCACCCAGCTCCATGCAGCTTCTTACCGCCACCATTCCTTATTCCTTACGGGAGCTCTACCTGGAGCTGGCAAATCATCAGCATACTCCAGCACCTTTATTTCCATCAAGCCATGATCACCTTTATTTCTGTCCTGACAGGTGTGCTATCAGTTGTTACATCTGTCTTTCTCTCTCTTTCAGTTCCTTTATCATGAACCTGTGGAGATCTTAGCATGTCCCCACATTTATATATTAGTTTAAAGCTGTATACAGTGTCGAAAACCTATTATCTCAGTTACTAGGGACCAGAAGTTCAAGGCTACCCTGGGCATCATAGGGAGGCTCTGTCAAAGAGAAGGAAGAAGGTAGGAAATAAAAATGTTAAGACCCCATTAAATTTTGCTTAATTTGTAGCTGAGAACCTGAATGGTTTAGCACTTAGCTTATTTATTAATAAGCATAGCAAGGCCACAGGGTCAGAGAAAATCACCCTGAAAATATGAAAATTGTCAAAAAAATTGTCTTTAATAAGCTACTTTGAGGAAATGTCACATTTAAGATATTTTAAAACAAAAGTATATGAGTTCCAGGCAGAACCACTCATGAATACATTCATAGTTGCAAGGCTGAAACCATGAGTGGCTGTATAACACTAGCTGGTGAGCATGCTGTCCCCTATTACCGTTATTACTACCAGGGGGAAAGGGGGAAATTCTTCTATAAGCAACTTTACTGTCAAGGTATTAAAAGGTAAATGTGAGTCTCTGAAATCATGTGGCAACTGCAATGACAAGCTATGCTGCCCGAGTCTGGGGAGGCTATCTTGTCCCCTCAGTGCCCTGTGTCCCCTCTGATCCCCATGCCCGCTCTGTGCCCTCTTTGTCAGAAGGAACTCTCACCCTAAACTCTCATGATGGGATATATAAAATAGAGAACTGACCCTAAAGGGCAAATAAAGTAATTATCTTCTTTAAATTTTATGCCTCTTCCCAAATTGCTTTTATTCTTGGAAAATCAGCATAAATATCAAAACACCACCAACATTTACAATCCATCACATTAATAATTCAGTCCTAAAATAAATACGCATTTATTTCTCATCAGCACTGCATCCAGGCAGACCCATCTTGCTGTTGTTAATAGAATCCCTGCTGCCCCATCAAAGCACTAGTCTGTGCAACCCCAGTTCCCAAATACTGTGTTATGCCAACCTGGAAATCTGACTCTACTCCTGGAGGGAAGTGTCTTTCTAAACAACATTTCTCATGCACACACCCTGCAAGCCCAGCAAGGTCTCCAATGTTTCTGACTCTATGGAGTCAATCTAGTCTCAAAAGATGCAAAGAACTAAATCTAATTTTAAAAAATAAAAAAATGAGAGAGAGAGAGAGGGAGGGAGGGGGGAAAGAAGGGAAAAGGAAAAGAAGGGAAGGGAGGGAGGCAGGGAGTCCTACGTCCTACATCATGTTTCCAGCTGCTAGCACACAGCAGTGCCTTGATAAAACACCTGTTTAATGTAGCAACAGCAAACCCTCACAGATGAGTATAATGGTAAGTCCTGGGAAATGTCTGGATGGCTGGAGAGAAAAGACAACTCAAGTAAAGACTATACAACACCAACTTGCCCATTACCAGTTTAGTCAAATGTCCCTTCTTTGAAAAGCATTAGTGCCATTAAGACAAAATTCCTATGTAGAGACACACCCCATAACCATTAAATGTATTAAACACAATTTCAAAGTCTGGTCCGTGTACAGTTACGTGGGATAATAAAGCCCACTCAAGTGAGGCACTGTGTATGCTTTACTTGCAGTCTCCTTAGTCTCTTACAGCTCCTCTGAGGAGTACCTCACAGGAGCAAGGCAGGAAGTGAAAAGCCTCCTAGATTTCCAGATAAAGAAAACCCCCTGCCTCAGAGGGCTGTATGGACGTTGAAAAGCACAGGAAACACATCATCAGCTAGCAAAAAGTAGAGTACAGTGGCATAAGCAAGCACTATTGCTGCAATCTGTGACTATCACTGTTACCAGATCCTGCTTTCCATCTCATGCAAGAATTTTCTTCAACATTTATTTGCAGTTCTGCTACCACCTGCTTATACATGATCTGCTTTCAAGTTCTTTCTAACTAAACAGGGTCAACTCGATCACATTATGCCAAAAAGAAAATGCTATCAATAATTTCCTTAATCCTGCAAAAAAAAAAAATCCAAGTTATCAGCCTGATTTCTTCATCCTTTATATATTTATTTCAACTTTTTCTCGCTAAATGCTACAATGTATGCCTTTTCATAATATGGAAGCAACCAAGCAACAAAAGTAAAACCAAGTGTTTCAAAGTCTACTCGCTGATAATAAAAAGACAATACTTTAGAACAGTGTGAGATAATAATGAAAGGAAAAGAAAAAAAATATTACAGATGGAACCGTAAGCTCCACATGCCTTGGAAGTTTTACTTTAAAGTTTAGACTATCTAGGATGTATAGAACGTTTGTCATTGCTGAGCTTATTTTTACTAAGAACAATGATTCTCTACTATCTTTTTAACTTTTCTTTTCATGTGCGTGGACAGGTGTTTTGTATGTCTCTGTCCCATATGTGTGCCTTGTACTTATGGAGGTCAGCACTGGATTCCCTGGGACCAGTGCTGCGTGTCACCATGTAGGTAACTGGGAAGGATGGCCATCTCTCCAGCTAGGTTCTCTTCTCTTGAAGCACTCCGGGTCCTTACCAGTTACTTCATACTACCCAACTCTTTTTTTTTTTTCATGGTCATAAAATGTTTTATTATAGAAAGGAGAGAAAAGAGAGGAAAGTAGAGGCCGGCCATGGCCACTTGGAGAGAGGGGAAGGGAGAGTAAGAGGCTAAGAGAAGAGACAGAAAGGAGAGACTACTCAACTCAAAACGAAATGGAATTTTATTTACATCTAATCTTTAAGAAGTATGCCACACTGCACTATTAGAAAATATGTCAAGATGTCGGGCAAGCAGTTAAGACATTTCTGTTATATGACCCAGTGGGTCCTGTAGTTCAATGCTAACAGCTTTCAGAGAGCTTTAAATCATTCTTTCTCTTTAGCACTGCAGCTGTTGTTCCAACCTCTCTGTTTGGAGGCCCCAAGAAGCAAAATGTGCACACACACACAGTGCTGACTTCCGAGAAGCTGCCAGTCCTTGCCTGTCCTGCTACTGTTAAGGGTTCTGTTGCTTCTAAATTCTGTTCCAGTTATCAGACAGCTTCCTTTTTTTTTCGTCTTAAAGATAGAAAAATGGATTTGTTTACTTATTAGTATTTTTTTGAGATAAGGCCTTACTATGTAGCCTAGGTTGGCCTTCAATTGACAATTCTCTTGCCTCAGACCACCAGACACTTAGGATAACAAGGTGTGTGCCACTCACACAGCTTAAGGTGGATTGTGTCTTTAAAAGATTAGAAAACAAGAAACTCAAACCTACTCCAGAAGACAGGCTTCTCTTTGCTCTGGAACCTTACCTGAGTAGTTCTTGACAAATGGCAAAGGGGCTTTTATTTTCACATACATGGCTTTGCAAGCTAAGGACTCAGACAGCTTCCTATTGGTCTCCTGTATTATTTGCTTCACCAGCTAATAGTCCTACAATTTAAATGGTTACTTGTATCAACTACAAGTTTTATTTCTAAGGTACAATGAGAAACTGAAGCCAGAAGTGCATTTAGCCTACAGTGAGGAGTTCATCTGAGGCCAGGAACAGGACAAACATTAGCTAGAGCTCGAGCCAGGTACAACCAAAGTTACTAGACATCAGTTGTCCATGCTCCAAAATTTCTGCTAGCCTCTTCTCTGGCTCCTGGTGATAGCATTATGGATGACAGCTACTCCAAACTTCACACTCTCTTTTTCTTTCAAGTCCAGTAAAAATGGACAAGTCCCTCCCAACCCCTGCTTGACAGGCTGTTCAAAGTTTCTCTGCATCTCACTGATCTGAGCCTTTTGACGCCATTTCACTGGTGCCAGGAACACAGAACACCTAAGCCTAGGTTATCATCAGCCATCTGAAACTGGACTGAAATCTCAGCAGGAGCCCCAGCTTCAGGGAGGGACTTGAATGAAGGGTGGGTGATGCTGGACTTCTTAAACAACAGATTTCAAACAATGCTGTATCCCTTGTAGAGAAAATGAAGACTGGGGAGACTTAAATTAATTGCTGTCAGAACTACTCTGATCCCACTAACATTTTGTCACCACCACACAATTTACTCTAACATTTCAGAGAGGGTACTACTGCTTGAACTACAGATCTGGGTTTTGAATTCATTCTCTGGTAAACATTTCAAAGATAAACTCCATATGTAGCTCACAACAGTGCTGATCAGAATAAACAGAAGAAATATCAGGACAAACCTAAGGTAAAAGGAGGCACTGTTTGTGCTTTTTGTATTTATGGTTTGAATACATGTACATGGTACAAAATCACAACAAGGAAAAAGATGTGGAGGAAGAAAGCTCCCTCTCGCCCTGCCTCCACAAGTCCTAATTCCTTGCAGAGACAGCCATTGTTACTAGTGTCTTGCACAACCCATGCGACAGAAACATGAGTAAGGATTTCCTAGAAACAAACAGTGCCACCATTTATTCTACACCTTGTTTTTGAAAATATACCAGCTTTCCCCTTTGAGGAGCATAAAGGAAAATGTCCAATGTAGGATCAAAGAAGTTTTCCTGGTGTATGCTCAGTCTCAGGATCCTGATCCTGCCCACTGCACTCTACGCCAGAGGATAACTCAAAGCTCCCAATGTGCAGTTGCCCTCCCTTCTAACGTGACATTATCACAAGTAATTATAACAAAATAAGACCTGTACAAAATAAGGGCCTGAGGTAAAAACTGTGGCCTTTATGGAAAAATGCATTGGTATTTTAAAACCTGATTCTATTAAGATCTACAGGGAGACACCTCTAGCGCCCTGGCACTGTATTTTGCACAACGGCTCTTTGAACTGAAAATCAATTCCCTCAAGCACCTTCAGAACAGGTGAGGCTACCCCATGACATGTTCTTCTACAACAGTGGGATCATACAGAAACCCAGAAGAGTATGATAAGAGTCTCTGTACTATGCTGAATGAACAAAATATCTGCTAAATACTGCAAGAACTAAAAACATTACCATGGGATCCAGATATATGTCTCTGCACTTTATAGCACTTGTTGCTCTTGCAGAGAACCCGAGATTCATCTCTCAGAACCCACACAGCCACTCACAAGAGCCTGTGACCCCAGTTTCAAGGGACACAATACCCTCCCCCTTCTGTCCTCTATGGGCACTGGTATACACATAGCATATACTCACACAGACACAGTTTTTTTTAAAAAAGCATAAGAAATGACATAACAGTCTTTACCACATAGTCAACACTCAATAAATTTAATTTCTAGACATTATTTTGATCCAAAAAAAGAATATCCTAAGAAATACAATCTTAACTCCACAGTGGCATGAACAGGATATTAACAACACTTGGTGTCCTGTCTAGTGCCAGGTAATTGGCAGGCCCAGGTCTCTGAAGACACAGTAGACTTCCCTCCTAATTTAGCTATTTTTAGTCTCAATAAATTATTTGTAACCACTACACACAAGCTGTAAGAGAAAATTGTTCATTTTTTTTTCATGTGACAAATCAGGCAATCAAGGAATACTAATCCTGACCAGCATTCAGCCAACTATGACAACCTTCCTGGCTCCAATACAGAGGCTGTGTGAAGTGAAATTCACAACACAGTTTTTGTATATAGATCATTCTAGGCACCAAAGACATTTGAGAAGTATACATATAATCCTTAAAGACCCCTAGTATGCTGGGCGGTGGTGGCGCACACCTTTAATCCCAGCACTTGGGAGGCAGAGGCAGGTGGATTTCTGAGTTCGAGGCCAGCCTGGTCTACAGAGTGAGTTCCAGGACAGCCAGGGATACACAGAGAAATCCTGTCTTGAAAAACCAAAAAAAAAAAAAAAAAAAAAAAAAAAAAAGACCCCTAGTATTAACTTGTCAAATGGGAACATCAATAATCTCAATCTGTCTATTATGCTATCAAACTAGATTGGAACAAGCGCGCTGTAATCTCTGAAGGATCACTTTTGAGACACACTTCAAGAGAGTGTGGACTCTGAGTTAGTACAAATAGTCAAGGAGTTGAGTTCACATCCCTGGCAAATGCTGATGCCACTCCACTTTCGAGTATTTTTAGATACAGGACAGTTATGCAACAGAGCTGTTTCAGTGAAGCAATGGGTCCTTCTTAAGAGAAACCAATAAAAGTAATCTCAAATCAGTCTTCCAAAGCTGACATGTCTGAACATTCTTGAGGCAAAGTAAATAAAACACCTAAAATCTTTATGTTAATGATAAAAATATTCTATACTATAAGGAAAAACAAGTGGGGCGAACAGACTTATCTACAGATAACTTCTAAAATCAGGATGTAGTTAGCATCAGAGACTCTTTTAAATGGGGCTGTATGTTCCTTATTAAAAAGAAAACTATGCAATAAAAATGGAAGTGACCATACAAACAGCTAGATTTTAATCTGTCAGGAGAATCCTCCATGCTCCTCTCCAAAAGGAAGTGAAGACTTTAAGTACATACCTTCCCATGCAATGCAGGCCTTTTTATCAGACAAAGTGTATATGCTAATTTTAAAATGATAGTAAATGACTTGCATCCCTGAAAAAGAGATGCTAGAAGATTTGAACAGCAAAGTATAATTTAGGGATTCACTGCCAATTCAACGTAGTACACAAACCCACTAATTAAGGAAAAAACAAAACAAAAACAAAAACAAAATCTTAAGGTTGGAGAGATGGCTCAGCAATCAAGAGCACTGGCTGTTCCTCCAGAGGACCTGTCTTCAAACCCCACATGGCTCAAGACCCTCTATACCTCTAATCCCAAGGAATTTGATGGCCTCTTCTGTCATCTTTGGGCACTACATTCAGATGGTGCATAGACTAACATGAAAGCAAAACACACATAGACATAAAATAAAGGGAAAATTCCAGGAAGGAAGAAAGAAAGGAAGGAAAGAAAAGACTCATTGAGAACCATTCTGACACAGGAGGTTAAATAGGCTAAGTTACTGTCTAGGGTCTTACTACTTTATCTCTTACTTGCAAAGGACAACATACTACTATGTCTGAATACTAAAAACTTTTAGAAATGTTTCCAAAATCTATAGCTAAACATCAACTATCAGGGACTCTAGATAACCATTAATGAACACTGTGATAACTCTGCTGGAAAAGGTCCAACAGACAAGCTCTCTCAGTAGCTCCAACTCAGGACTCCTCATGAAGACCTGGGGAGGAGCAAATGTAACTAGATGGTAACAAGGCCTGATTTCATTACAGGAATTTTGTGTTGAGCTGATAAGATGGATCAATGGATGCATGTGCATGCCTTCAAGCCTAATGATCCCCATGGCTGAACAATATAGTAGAAGGGGAGAACAGACTCTAACCCCACAAGTTGTTCTCTTATTTCCATACACTCACCATGGTGCATAAACCTGTGCACACAAGTACACACACACACACACACACATAACCCTCCCCCCCAAATAAGTGTAGTTAAAAAAATTTTTTTAAAGATTCAAGGGCTAGCCAAGCAGTGGTGGCGCACGCCTTTAATCCCAGCACTTGGGAGGCAGAGGCAGGTGGATTTCTGAGTTAAAGGCCAGCCTGGTCTACAGAGTGAGTTCCAGGACAACCAGCGCTATACAAAGAAACCCTGTCTCGAAAAAACAAATACAAAAACAAAACAAAACAAAAAAGAATCAAGGGCTAGCAAGATGGCACAGTTGGAAAAAGACACTTGCCATCAATCCTAACAAATTGAGTTCATTCCCTTAAAAGGGGAACTGACTTATCCTCTGAGCTCCACTGTGCACATGTGATACTCTATACAATAAATGTTGTAACAAAGAATGCAATATTAACTCTTAAGCATATTGTGATAAATACATACCAATTTAAAAGTTAAAGAAACAGAATTTAAAATTAGAAGTTCAAAAAGATCTATGAAAGTTGGATGTGGTGGCTCTTGTCTATAATTCTAGCACTCTGAAAGTAGTGGCAGGGGTTTTGAAGAGTAGTCATCTTCAGCTACAAGTTCAAGGCCAGCCTGGGCTTTGAGGGACCTTGTTTTTTTTTTTTTTTTTTTAAGCTAGAAAAACAAAAAACGGATTAAGAAACAATGTTTAACAAAAAACAAGGAGGGAAATAAGGGCCAAGGACCAACAAGAAGTGATGGGGAGGAATGTGACAGGGATGACAGGACACACACATACACACACACAAAACCAAAATGAACAGACAATGAATAGCAAAGTGTTAGGCCTGAGCACACTGTTACTAATTACACACCATAGAGGCTAATCTCTGCTGAAGACAACTGTCTCCACAGCAGGACTGGACAGAGCTTTGTTCTGCCCCCTCATTGAATGGGCCTGTACTCGCCCAAGGGCCATTTCACCAATGCAAACCTTAGAAGATTATTCTGATAACTCCATCCCTTCCAATGCTGAATATTGAAAGGCAACAAATAACTGAAAAATGAGTATTAAGGGATGGAATGTTCTCCTTTCACCTAAGTTTCTGGTTACTGTTAAACACTCATTTTGTTACAGAACCTACATTCTCACCAACTCTAAATTTACTTGCCAATGGTGTTCTTTTTTATTAATCTTCTAGATCACTCAAGAGAATCTGTATCAACTTCAAAACTGATTCTTAAGGTGTATTTTATAACATGTTGTGTAGCAGTTCCTCCCAGATTAAAACCTTCCATTTTGCAGTGAATTTTAAGAATTGGGATGTTGCGCCAGGCGGTGGTGGCGCACACCTTTAATCCCAGCAGTTGGGAGGCAGAGGCAGGCGGATTTCTGAGTTCGAGGCCAGCCTGGTCTACAGAGTGAGTTCCAGGACAGCCAGAGCTACACAGAGAAACCCTGTCTCGAAAAAACCAAAAAAAAGAACTGGGATGTTAAGAGAGAGGTGAAAACATTGAATCTTGCAGGGAGGTTTATAAGAATCAGGAAATAAACAACTGAATGGCTTCAGGAAGTCCCTGAAACTGACCAGATGCACTGGATCACTCCCTCTCCTCTCTCATATATGCAATTAAGGACTGATGAGAGACACTCTCAGACAAGTTGAACTGCCTGGAAAAAGAAGCAATCAGCAAAGCTGCCTGCAAGAGACTCAGACCAACAGAGCTACCAAAACAAACCTACAAAAACCCCTCTGCAAGCAGCTAAGCAGCTATAGGCTGTGCAGTGCAGTCTAGGTGTCAGTTCTAGTAAGCTGCTACCATTCTGGAGTGGACTTTGGTGATCTAGTTTGTCTTTGCAGCATTTCTGCTCCTGTAAGCAATCCCTCTTAAAACACATTGGCTCTTCACATTGGTCTTTGATGGTCTGCCTACCTTGGTCCATTGTCAGTTCTGAATCTGAGGTGGATAGACTTTTGTTAACATCTCTTAAGAACAGTGTCTCAGAACACACACCCTGAGATATACACTGCTTTTCCCATAAGAGACTGCCAACTCAGAAGAAGTTGAGTTCAGGGTCTATCAGTCCTAGAATTCTGCTTCAAGACTCGCACCCTGAAGACCCACCAAGATGGACAGGCAGGCACAGGAATGCCTAGTGAAAGGTGGAGAAGCTGCAGACAGTGGCTTCTTATCAGTCCACTGGTACCATGTGCTGGATGCAACCTGTAGGTGTTGCTGTTGATGGTTACTCTCCTGCCCTTTGAGGAGGTACAGGAGCTTCAGTTAATATTTCAAAATCAAAGAATCAATTCTGACCAGCTGGTCCCAACAATCTATCTAGTCCCCCACAGCTAAACCCAAACAACAGAAGCCTGAAGAATCACAGCCAGCTTTAATGAGCCAAAGGTGAAAAGCTGAACAGCAAGTCTGATGTTGCTCCACAAAAAGGTATGACAAATAATTAGAAAAAAATGGACACTTTTTTTTATGTGCCAAGACCTACTTTAGCTTGACAGAGGAAGAATCGTGTAATTTTAATTTGTTTAACTTCTAAGTTTGAAATTATTAGTTCCATTGGAGAAAACAACCAGGAAGGGATGAAACACCAACTACCAAAGATTCTTTCTTTTTAAAAAAAAAAATAAAGTGGTTGGGGTCTTCCCACTAAGTTCCATCAATACACATTAATAGTGAACAAGTCTCATTTCCTTCTAGGTCAAAAAGGAAGAAAGGGTGGCTGTTGCAGACATCCACATAAGGGAAAGAACCAAAGCTACTCTCTGATGTCACCTCTTTCTCCCTATTCAACATCAAAGATACTGTATTGAAAAGAAGTAATGAGCAGGACGGGCAACTATTTGGGAATAAAGCCACATCACTTGCATCAAGGCTTGGGTGGGTCTGAGTTCATGGGCTCCTTTTCTTCCCTACTCTAAAGCTTACAACCCGGTTTCTTTCTTTCCTTCTTTCTTTTCTTCTTTCTTTCTTTCTTCTCTTCTTACCTTCCTTCTTTCCTCCCTTCCTTCCTTCCTTCTTTCTTTCTTTCAAGATTTATTTATTATATGTAAGTACACTGTAGCTGTCTTCAGACACGCCAGAAGAGGGCATCAGATCTCATTACAGATGGTTGTGAGCCACCATGTGGTTGCTGGGATTTGAACTCAAGACCTTTGGAAGAGCAGTTAGTGCTCTAAACCGCTGAGCCATCTCTCCAGCCAAACAACCCGGTTTCTATCTTTGGGCCTCTTCCCATTTCAGTATGTGGCTTTAACTCATCCACTGAGAGAACTTCAGCCACAGCCTAAATGAAATCCCAGAATGTTTACTTACTTACCTCTGGCCTGGCCTCCCTCTTAAAGTTTTTTTTTTTTTCTACCAAATTATAGTTTGTGCATAACAAAATGTACACACCGAAGTGTAACTTTCAAT
The DNA here is from genome assembly GCF_008632895.1 of Mastomys coucha. NCBI lineage: Eukaryota > Metazoa > Chordata > Mammalia > Rodentia > Muridae > Mastomys > Mastomys coucha. The sequence continues at coordinate 7,252,283 of NW_022196911.1, read as the reverse complement.
TAGTTACATACCCATCCAACTGCCACAACAATCACAATCTCATCACCCCACAAACTGTCTTGTGCCATCTCTACAGTGTCCTGTAAGACCTGGACACTCTTATGCAATCACCTGTGTCTGTCTTCTCTCACTCATACACTGTTCTTAAAATTCATTCACCTGAGTACATGTATGATTTTCAGATTTATTTTTAATTACATGCATGGTGTGGGGAGTACATGTGAGTGCACAATGAAGCCAGCAATGCTGGCTTTCTCTGGACTCTGAATTACATAGATGGCTTGAGCTGGATGGTGCTGTGGAATTGAACTGTGGGCTTCCACAAGAGGAGCAGCAAGCATCCTCAACCACTGAGCAAGCCATCCCTCCAGCCCCCGCATACAAAAACTTGAACTTTACTTTTTAATAGGTAATCCCACCAGGTCATCAAATACAGCATATCCCCAAACGGTCAGTCTCCTACAGAGGAGTAAATGGTGCCTGCTCATAAAGTTATGGGGCACTCTGACCCAACCTTTTTTATTTGCCATGTACGCCCAACCAGTTTGCAACCCACTTATTTTACCTCCAGTCTCCCTCCCTCCCTCCCTCCCCCTTCCCTCCCTCCC
>NW_022196911.1:7235082-7251647 GCF_008632895.1 Mastomys coucha | reverse complement strand
CCTCTCTCTCTCTCTTGACAGAGTTTCTCTGTATAGCCCTGGCTGTCCTGGAAGTCACTCTGTAGACCAGGCCGACCTTGAACTCAGAAATATGTATGCCTCTGCCTCCCAAGTGCTGGGATTAAAGGCGTGCGCCACAACCACCCAGCCCAGCGTATCTCTCAAACTCACTCTCTTCATTCTCATCATGAGAACACACTCTTTCTGCCAAGATTCTTACCAAAGCCTTTCATCCTGAGTCTCAGCTCACAATTCAACCCACAACCCACACTACATCTAGCCAGGGTTCTGGACAGGATAGCAATGGATATGACCCCCTCTTTAAGCTGTTTCCCATCACCTAGGGAAGATAATCCTTTACTTGGTATTCCAGGTATACCAGGAAGAATATCCTCTCTCTTCTCCCCGCTTTCTTCCCTACTACACTGATACTGATACAAACCTCTTCACCACTTCTCTTTCCCCTTTAGACCTCTGCGTGTAACACAGGGAGTCTGAATCATTCCCTGAAGAATTCTTTCACATCCTTCTCACCATTGCCTCTTAAATACTTTGTATACACACCTCTTCTCAATGTATGGAAATTCATCACTTGATAATGAATATTTTGAAGTCAAGTATTTTATCCTTTTCCACATATCAACAATATCTCCCCAAGCTTTCTCTTTTAAAGAAATGGGAGAAGGCATGAATAGTATTTTCTGCCTGTAATCCCAGTACTTGAGAGGTTTAGGCAAAAGGATCAGCACACAGTCATTCTCAGTTACATAGTATGTTCAAGAACAGTCTTCAGTACATGACTTCATGACTCAAAAAAGGGAGGGGGAAGAGGGTGATGGTGAAACGCTAGCAGTATGCTGAGCACGCCTATTAGGAACATTCCACATCTATCAACAGACAGGTAATTGTTCACAGCGATGGCAGCCAGCCAATGTGACAGCACATGATGGGAAAGTCAGCTCATTAGTACAACAAAATGTATTGCCTTGACCTTGCCTATTTAGTGATGATATCACATAGTTGGTCATTACCTTAGTCACTTGTTCTACTGCTGCAAAAATACACCATGACCAAAGCAACTCTTATAAAGGGAAGTGTTTAACTGGAGCTTGTTTCTAGTTCCAGAAGCTTAGTCCATTGCCATCATGGTGGGAACATGACATGGCACCTTAGTGCTGGAGAAATAGCTGAGAACTACATCTTGATCTCAGAATAAACACCTAAACTTACTAAATTACTATATTATTGCACCTTGACTGCCATGAGTTTCAGGGGACCCAATATTATACCTGAGCATAGACAATATGACTCTCTAGGGACCTAGGCCTACACAGGAGAATGCCTGCCCAATCAGAAAACAGCAAGAGAAGCGTATTCACTTGGCATGTATATGAGTGGAGCTTGCATCCAAGTGAGTTAACACTCCTCTGATCCAGAAGAGAAACTGTTAACATCAAGGCCTTCGAAAGCCAGGCTGTTTGGACAATGTTCAGTGATCACTTCCTACTCCCAAAGACTGCCCTCACCTATGACTCCGAATCCCACCAAGTCCTTCTGTGGTCGTGGCTCTGCCTCAGCATAATGAGGGAGGGTCCTTGGACCAAGCTCACCTTCCAGCCTACTGGCTCCCTACAAGGTGTAACATAATGTGGTTGGACAGTGTCACAAAAGTAAGCTAGCCCATTATACGTACGGTGCTAAATTCTCTACAGGATAGAGGGAAAATGGTTAACTAAGCTGTTGTGGAGCAGTTTACACTCCAGCCAGTGCTCTTGTAGCTACACAGAATAACCCAAAGAAAACTAGCAGCTATTCTACTCAAACATGTGCTTCAAAGTGTGATGCATGAGAATGTCCATGAGAACATTAGGAAGATTAACGGCAATGCCATATTGACCAACCATACTACCTTTAAGCCTATGCTTTTTAAGTGGTCATTTTTGAATGTTATTCATTTCATTTCCAAGACTGATTTGCATTTCAGTCCACCTAAATCAGCAACAACCCTGTTGTTACTGCTGGCTAAATTTTTCCTTACTCTACTAGGTTGTGGACTACATAAAGGCATAGCAAACAAATATTAATTTTGATATCTACTCTAATCATTCCTTGATTCTAATGCAGATTCTTGATAGTCCCTGAGATCATCATCATCCCGTAAACTTGGTTTATGTGTTTTCAGAGGAACAACTCAAGCTATTCTACCCTGACCAATTAGAGAACCGCCTTCCTGGGATCATCTAGTCTGGTCCCTTGACAAACACAACATGATATGACTCAAGCCCAATATTTTTATTGGGGAAAATACAGTTGGCTTTTATGTTTTTATTTTTAAGCAGCAAATCAGGAAGCCTGGCAGTAGTGACACATGCCTGAATCCCAGCACTTCGAGGCAGAGGCAGGTGGACCTCTGTGAGTTTGAGGCCAGAATGGTCTACAGAGTGAGTTCCAGGACAGCAAGGGTTATACAGAGAAACTCTGTCTTGAAAAACCAAAACACAAACAAACCGGGAGACTGCTGTGACCAAGTGCAATCACACTGAATCAGCCTAAGAAAAAAACTACAATACAGAAGGCAGCAAGAGAGATACCGGGTCCTGTTGTCTCAAACCTGACATCCTTGGGTGTTTGTAAACACATCCATGAGCCAATTATTCTTTTTATGAGTTGTCTGAACCAATCTGAATAGTTGTCTGTGCTTGTAATAACATACATTATAATTAACAAAATCTGTATTCACCTTCTTTACCTCAACACCAGGCAGGGCAGGTAGGGAATGTTAACACATAAGAAGCTATTCTTTTAAACAAGTTGTAAGTTGTTTTGGATCAAAATATTTACATATGCAATTTTATTTCAATAATAGTAGTAATAATAGTAGTAATATATACATAATAGTTATAAAATCTTAAAACTTTTAAAATTAAAAATGCAATGGTGAAACAATCATAATGCATTTACTAGAAAAAGATATGAAAAAAAGTCAATTTTCTAAGCATAAAGCTATTACAGAAAAGAAACTGTTAATAGAAGTTATAAATCCTTACAATTTTAATGCATTTCACATTACTTGAGGTACTGGCCTTTCCTTCCTGATAAGCCAAGTCTATGCTGCCAGCTGACTATTACAGCACCACAGAAACATACAAAGATGGGGGCTGTCTCAACAGGCATCTGGCTCTAAGTTACGTCCCCCTTCTCATTTGTTTATTTTTTCGTTTGTTTGTTTGAAGAGAAAGGAGAGTATTGAAAAGGAGTCTTGTGTAGATCAGGTGGGCCTGCATCTTTCTGTAAACTCCTCCCAAGTCCTGGGTTTACAGGTGCACAGCACCATATGGCCAGCCTTGGGCCATATATTTAAAAACTAAAATGGCTCTTTTTTCCCATAGAAGAAAATAAGTTAGCTGATCAACAAGTCTCTAGTGTTCCCAGTAAATGTCCTCCAAGTTGAGAACAGATTTTTAATAATTAGATTGTCCATTCTTCAGACATAAACTAGTAGACATGATATATAAGCTGAACATTAACTTGGCAAAGATATTACAATGGCACAAGAGTAATGTGTGAAGACATTGAACGTTTTAAACATGTCTTCCAGGTTGCAGGTACAGATCCATGAGAAGCAGTCCTCAGTTTTACCTAATCCCTTCTGTGCCCAACATACCCTATAGTAAACAACTTAGCTGATAGAGACTCTAAAGACCAAGATGATGCAGTAAGTAAAGTCAAAATTATATAAAATATTAAGAGAAATACTTGTTATATATTGTTTATATAAAGATAAAGGACTAATACATAAAGTCCCCAATACACAAAGACTAAATTTTTTTTTTTTTGAGGCAGGGTCTTATGTAACCCAGGCTGACTTCAAACTCATATTTCTGCCTCTTCCTCCTGAATGCTCATATTACAGGTGTATTCTATAACCAAACCTAGCTATAAATAACTTACAAGTATAAGTTTGGACATTTGAGATATCATACAGTGGTAAGTACACAGCATGTACAAAGCTTTAGTTCAATCTGTAGCATCGAAAGTTAATGAATTAATTAAAATAAAATATAAACGAGATAAAGTAACCAAAATTCCTAGATACAAACCTAGATGCGGAGGCCAAGGACAGTGGTCCACACCTGAAATGCTGGCTACTTGGAGGCTTGAGCCAGGAGGCCAGAGCGTTAGAGCTCGGCCTGAGTAGCAGAACAAGGAACTAACTCACAAGGGAAAAAGGAGGGGAGGGGCTAGATATGGGAAAAGAGAAGGAAAAACAACAAACAAACAAAAACCTCAACTTTGCTCTTAAAAAGAGACATCCTTTACAAGCTCGGGTCCAATATGGGAGAAAACAGATTTTTTTTTTCTTTGAGACTGGGTCAGGTAGGATTTTAAAAAGCTATCCACCCTCTAACATTTAAAGATGGGGACGGGGAGAGCGACAAAGCAGAGTGCAAAGTTGAGGCCAGAAAAGTAAAAGAGGAAAGCCTGGTGTTCTGAAGAGAAAGAAGACATTACAAGTCTGCTGAGACTCGGGTATATCACGTGCGGAAAGCACACCTATGGATTTTGCATTGTGAGGTTACTGGGAAGGGTAATGCTTTATTAGCTAGGGAAAGAAACCACAATGAACTAGAATGGAGAGCTAAACAATCCTTGCGAAGCTAAGCCACATTTTCTGCTAAGTTTGCCAAACCATCACTGAGCAGACAACTTCAGCCAAAGTTCTGGCAGTGCAACCAATCACAAGAGTCTGCTCAACATACAGAAGGGGAACAAGTCAGAGAAAGCTTCTCACACTTAAGCAGCCAGTGAGACCACACTGCAGTGGAAATGGAGCACATATGGATGGCTTCTAGTAGCACTCATAATAAAACAAGTATTTTTGCCCCTGAAGTGATGGGATGATAATAAAGAGCCTCACTCATATCAGCTCAAGCCTTGCATTCAATTAACAAAAATTCCTATTTTCAGAGCCCTTAATTTCAAAATTATAAGGAACTACAGACTGCATGTAATACAATTTTTGAGAAATAAAGATAAGCTGAAGTGTCTCGGACTCGATTAAATTCCAGCTCTCCCCATTACAAAGCACACGAACTTAGACAAGGTGTCAGTGTCTATGAGCTTGCGTAGTATCTGCAGCGAGTCTTCTGGGAACCTTAGGTACAGCACTAGGTTGGAAGCTGCTAGTATCAACTTTGGCACTGGACAGTGGAAATACTGTCTTCATGTGCTGGGGACTTCCCTGGACTTAGCATGGCCAGTACATCTTGGGAAACTAGCACAGTTGGTCACTCTACTCAGCAGGCAGTCATTCTGGGCTACATTCTAACATGAAAGAACTGAAGTTAATGAAGAATATAAATGTCGAGTAAGGAAAACGCGACTCAGCTTCAACAGTGAAACAAGTCACGGAGTTACAGAGCCTTCTATGGTAGTCAGAATTCTAAGCTCTCCCACTCTAGTGTGTAACCTTTCTCTTAAGAATAGAGGGGAGCATACCCAACTCAGGGCCTTCTCCAGACAGAATCAGAAAGATTGCAGAGTGGACAACTGAAAGGACAAGCTCACTCAGTGACCCTCTGGGCCTGTATTAGTCAGGGTCCTCTAGAGTCACAGAACTTATGGAGTGTGTGTGTGTGTGTGTGTACACATATTATGTGTTTATATATGTATATGTGTATATATATGTGCATGTGTGCATATATATATATATATATATGGAATTTATTGTACATATGGAATGACTTCTTATAGGCTACAGTCCAACTAATTCAACAATGACTAGCTTGTGAATGGAAAGTCCAAAAATCTAGTAGCTGTTCAGTCCCACAATGCTGGGTGTTTGAACTGGATCTCATAAAGACAATTCTCAACTGAGGCACCTTCCTCTCTGATGACTCTAGCTTGTGTCCAGTTGACAAATAAAGCCAACCAGTACAACTGACCCTTTGGGTCAACATGACAAGCACATTACTATTAAACCACAACCCTTACTTTCTTATTCATCTCCAAGATCTCACATTAAAAACATAAATAGAGGGCTGGAGAGATGGCTTAGTGGTTAAGAGCACTGACTGCTCTTCCAGAGGTCCTGAGTTCAGTTCCCAGCAACCACATTGTGGCTCACAACCATCTATTATAGGATCCAATGCCCTCTTCTGTTGTGTCTGAAGAAAGCAACAGAGTACTCACATATATAAAATAAAATAAATAAATCTTTAAAAAAAAAACCATAATTTTAGAAGTGCCAGAGTCTTTACAGATTCAAACACATTAAAATTTCAGTTGCTTTAAAACCACCAATTTCTTAAATTCCAAAGTCTTTTAAAATTCAGAATCTCTCAACTGTGGACTCCAGTAAAATAATTTCTTAGTTCAAGAGGGAAAAATCAGGGCACAGTCACAATCAAAACCAACCAACCGTCTAACATCTGGAATCCACTTACAATCTTCTGGTCTCTCCCAAAGGGCTTGGGTCATTTCTGCAGCTCTGCCTTCTGCAGCATCTTCTAGGTTCCAGCTGCCTCCACTCCACTGCTACTGGTCTTGGTGGTCATCCCATGGTACTAGCATCTCCAATGCTGGGGTCTTCTGCACTGGGCTACACTTTCTCCAATTGTCTCTCACAGGCTCCCCTCATGATGCCAAGCTACAACTGCTCAGCATGACCCCTTCAATTCTAGGCTGACAACTGCCACTAAGGCTGCACCTTCACCAATGGTTTCTCCTGGCCTCTCACAGTGCCAAGCCTCAGCTGCACTCCATGAACTCTTCATGCCTCCAAAAGCAGTACCACCTGGGTGACTCTTACATACTACCAAGTCCAGCTGCCAGCACAAGGTAAAACCTTGGTCATCTCTGGAACACAGCTTCTCTGTGCTTTCAGGAATCTTCTCAGATTCTCAGTGATGCTGGTCTCTTCTTAATCACCACAAATATCTTAGCCCCAGCTAACCAGCATCAATTATTCCAGTAACATGAAAGTTTCACTTCAATGGTGCTGGTCTCTTCTGGATCACAGCTAACTCTGCAGCTCCAGCTGACCAGAATGACAGTCTTAATTCAAAATAGCAAACAGCCCTGATAGTCTTTAAACTTCCCTCTGCAACTTCACAATTTGGGCCTCTATCTTCTGCACTACTTTCAACGTTTTTATTTTTCTCCTCCTCAAAAACATTCCAATGACGCTCACACTCAATGGCTTTTCTAGCTCACAGTTCCAAAGTCCTTCCACAATTCTTCTAAAAACATGGTCAGGTCTGTCACAGTAATAACCCACTATGCTTGCATCCACATGTATTAGTTAGAGTTTCTGTTGCTGCGATGAAACACTACAACCAAAGAGCAAGTTGGGGAGGAAAGGGTTTACACTTCCATATTGCTGCTCACCATTGAGGGAAATCAGGATAGGAACTCAAACGGGGCAGGAACCTGGAGGCAGGAGCTGATGCAGAGGCCACAGAGAAGTGGTGCTTACTATAGTAGACTTGCTTCTCATGGTTTGCTCAGCCTGCTTTCTTACAGAACCCAGAACTACCAGCCAAAGATGGTACTACCCACAAATCACTAGTTGAGAAAATGCCTTACAGATGGATCTTATGGTCCAAGTGGTAGAGCAGACTGCACAGCAGCCTAGACCTGTGGAAGAGCCTTCCCCTATCCCAGGGCTCCCACAAAGCTAGCAGTTTCCGAGTCATTTGGTGTACAGGCAGGTTTAACATGCCCAAGTGGGGAATAGAATCCAAACAGACCCATTAAATCTTGTGATTCTGTCTTGGTGGTTGGAAGGGCCAGGTACAATAACTTATACTTCACCTTAGAAGGAATATCTCTGCATGTCCCACAGCACTGAAATCCTAAGAATTTCACTGTGGTAGAAGGCCTTTGACTTTTTAGTTGGATTTTTTCCCATCCTCTAATGCCTATTATGTGTTATCAATGAATCCTCCTGCTCACTTGGTCCAATCAGCATAATGTCATCAATATAGTATACCAGTGTGATATTTTATAGAAGAGAAAGACAATGAAGATCCCTTCTAAGTTAAGACACAAGGCAGGTGAGTTAATATATCCCAGAGGTAAAACTGTAAAGGTATACTGCTGGCCTTGCCAGCTGAAAGCAAATTGCTTCTGGTGGTCTTTATGGACAGGTATGGCAAAAAGGCATTTACTAAATCAATAGCTGCATACCAGGAAATGTGTAAATTTGCTCAAGTAAGGACTCTCCATCCGGTAAAGCAGCTGTAATCAGTGTTACCACCTGATTTAGTCTTCAATAGTCAACTGTCATTCTCTACAATCCATCTGTCTTCTGCACTGGAAAGATAGGAGAGTTAAAGAGAGATGTGGTGGGAACCACCACCCCTGCATCTTTCAAGTCCTTGATAGGGGCAGTAATTTCCACAATTCCTCCAGGGATACAATACTGTTTTTGATTCACTATTTTCTTTGGCAGAGGCAACTCTAAAGTCTTCCACTTAGCCTTTCAAACCATAATAGCCCTCACTCCACAGGTCAGGGAACCAATGTGAGAATTCTGCCAACTTCTAAGTATATTTTTCCCAATGATACATTCTGGAATGGGGGAAATAACTACAAGATGAGTGGGGGGATCTACTGTGAACTGAACATCAGACAAACTCTGTTAATCACCTGTCCTCCATAAGCCTCTACTTTAACTGGAGGATCACAATGTTTCTCAGAATCTCCTGGAATCAGCGTCAGTTCAGAACCAGTATCCAATAGATCCTGGGAAGTCTGATTATTTCCTTTCCCCCAGTGTACAGTTACCATTGTAAAAGGCCAGAGATCCCTACAGGGATAAACTGGAGAAAGGCTAACAGTAGAACTAGGTGTCTTAACAAGATTCTTCTGCAGGAGAACTTGGCAGCCCCTTTATTCCAAGGATTCTGGGTCTGTATATTGGCTCAAGTCTGGAAATCAATTCACTGACCAAGATTGCCTTTGCCATGATCCAATGTAGCCTTTCTTTCATGTGTTTGAGACTTTTTCCGCTTATACAGATCAAACAAAAATGCAGTAGGCTTCTCATCTATTGCATGCATGGAAACACCATGATTTACTAGCCAGCACCAAAGGTCATACCACAATAAAATTCACTTTGCTTGCGTTGACTATTATGGGTTAGGCCATTATGAACATTGTTTTGTCTATACTGCCCATTACAATAACTTCGATCACCTTGCCTCTGTGGATTCAGTGTTGACACCCTGGCCCCTGCTACCTTGGGGCCCAATTAAATCCACTGCATTTAATCCATCCAACTGAGCAGCAGCATCTCCAACCCTAGAGTCTGGCACAAGGTAAAAGACAATAACAAAACTCTTCCCATGTGCTGGTGCCCCTCTGACCAGTTTGTCTCTTATAGGATGCATGAAGGGCCTGTCTTCTGGGCCTTCCCATTGTGGAGAACTAGATTTTACACAGCATACTCTAGCACTGCAATTTCCTTGAGCTTTAAAGAATCTCTTTTTCAACACTAAGCCAAGGGATATCAGGCATCCCCAACACCTTTTCAGTTAGGCCATCTTTTAGTAAACAAATTTTTTACACCTTTTTTTTCTGATAAAGAAAAACATTTAATTAGGGCTAGCTTACAGTTTCAGAGGTTCAGTCCATCATCATTATGGGGGGAAGCATGAGAACATGAAGGCAGACACGGTGCTGGAAGAGCTGAATGTTCTACATATTGATCCAAGAGGAGGCTTGTTTCTTTGATACCTTTTTTTTTAATTGTACGAGCTTTATATTAAACCTAGAATCTAGTAGTTGCTTGGTTCCACAAGGCTGGGTCTCAAAGAGGCATTTTCTCAACTGAGGCTCCTTCCTCTCTGATGACTCTAGCTTGAGTCAAGCTGATAAACAAACCCAGCCAGTACAGGACCCAAAAGCCTTGTCCTACAACCCCAACAACCTGCATGAATATACCATGTTACCCAGACTGAGAGATCTGTGTGAGCAGACTACACTATGTGCAGAGATTCATACTGATCTTATTACATCTTTTAAAACAGTAACCAAATTATGCTTCTGTAAGACATTCGTTTTGTGTCCCCACTGTAACAAATTTGAAAGTATCTGCAAAATATAATTCTTCAAAGAACATTGTATAAAATCTCCAAAAAGTAATAAAAATATTATACACACATTATGTAAAATTCCTGAAATTGTATTTTTAGTAAGAAAAGTTCAAACACAAGAAAGTTCTAAGAAAATTAAACTTACACTGAGAAGCAGAATCTCAACCTGGCTTTACAACTGAAATTTTCCTATTTTGATGGTGGAGTGTAAAATGGTATAACCATGCTGGAAAACTATTTGACAATTTCTACTTTGAAACACATGCCAATGCTATGATTCAGAAATTCCACTTTCTGAGCACAGCTCTACCAGAAGTTATGCACTGTACATGAATGTTCACAGCAGTTATAAGAGCCAAAAACTAGAAGAAATACGAAATTTAAATGTCAGCAACAGAATGGACAAAGTGTGTTCTTCTATCATGGAAAATATCACCAGTTTAAAAGAACTGTCTTAACAGTGTACACACAGGGATGCAAGTACAGTAGCACCTCCATCAAAGGCCTGATGGACACTACACCAAAGGACATGTATGAAGTGGAGAGTAAGCTTTCAGGCATGTACAGTGAACCTGCTAGAGCCTTGATCTGGGAATTCAAGTTTTCATAATTATGAACAATAAATTTATGTTATTTATAAACTACTTCGTATAAGGTATTTCATTACAGCATCAAGAATGGACTAAGATGATTGTAAAGTCTGAGAAGGAGCAGCCACAGGTACCTGTAAGTACTGGAATATTCCATAATTGATTAGGTGGGAATTTACATGTAAGACAGTAAGTTATATTACTAAATAGGAATGCTGAGGTCCTCCCTAAGCTACTACTAAGTTGAAACACCATCTAGAGACATGGACTTTAATAAAAGGATTAAGTCATGCGAGCAGTGCCCTCATGAGTGGGACTGGTATTCTCACAGGAGATTCCAGAGGACTTCTCAACCTGTTCCCAACAGAAAGTCATCAGTGTACATGTCAAAAGAGTATACCCCACTATCTTCACAGAACCTTGTAAACTGGCAACCCAGACTTCAGACCAACCTCCAGAACTGTGGGAGACGAGTCAGCATTATTCATAAACTACCAAATCGATGCCATTTAGTTATAGCAGTTTAAATGGATTAAGACACATATATCAAAAATATTCTTGCTTTTCCATAACCACCTAATGACATTTTAAGATACCGGAAATCAAAAAAAAAAAAAAGATACCTGAAATCATCAAAGACTCTTCCTAAGAAATACTCAAAAAAGCTAATGAACAATAAAACATATTATCATGATATTATACAAATAAACACTAAGCAAGAAACTATCAGTCATGGTTTTCTTTTAAATACAGTTTTTAAATGCTTAAATACTTAAGTATTCCTCAATAAATCATAGAATAAACTTCACATGTAATGCCTCTTTGGGGTTTTTAGAAGACCAGGAGAATCTGTGTATAGATTTTTGTATAGAACACACAAAACATTACAATAGAACCTACACAATGTGGAAACAACATGGATCATGACAAATTAATGAATTCTTTTACTTCCAAGATACAGGCTAGGTGTTAAACCATCAGCCCAGAAACACAATGACTGAACACTGAGTTGAAGAAGGCAACAACACTCTGATCTGGAACAGAACACACACTTCTTCATGCAAACCAGAAAACTAGAAAGCAGGTTAGGGTTATCCTGTGATTCTCCCACCCTAATCAGAAAGCCCCACACCTACCCCATACTGGGCATCCCCCAACAGTTGTGCCCTTCAGAGAAGCAGCAGTAACTCTCAGGAGGGGAGAAGAAAACAAAAAGAGGGGATGATTGACTTACTTATGAAAGGCACTATGAACTGTGCTCACCTTACTATCTTCCTTGGCCACACACAGGAGACAGAATTTACAGTACCAAGTCTCACTACCATCAAGTCTAAGAAACTGGAATTAAGTTTGGGGCCAGGGAGGAGGCTCGAGAAGAGCACTAGAAGTGACCACAGAAAATGCTAACAGAATCAGAGCTCACCTCACTGTTGTGGCCTCGCAGGTTGAAGTTTATTCTCTGTGGTGTACTCCTATCTCTGCGACAGTGACTCGAGGTGAAAGTCACCCCCACCACACCTCGCCCATTGCCTGTGGCCAACCATCCTTCTTCATAGTAGCGCCTTCTGCACACAGGCTTCTCCTTCTCACTCTTGGGGACACGCCCTTTCCAGGACAGGCAGAGGATGTTGGAATCGCTGCAAAGCACAGGCCCATGTTCCACTGCTGCATACATACTTTTTTCAATGAAGTATTTCACTTTAAAAGTACTGACGAATTTCAAACCAAGTTCTTTTATTGGCTTATTTTTGTGGTTGGGTTCTGTTGGTTTGGTTTTTTCTCCTTCAGTTACAACTAATCTAGAGTCCAATTAGGTCAATAGCTTATAAAGATCCACCAAATGCATAGTGAAAAAACTCCTCTATAAAAGACATCAGTTGGCTAAGAAAGGTAATGCCTAAAAACACATGGGGTCCTTTCTCATTTTCAAGTTCTTAGGAGGCAAACATGCCAATCCTTTGAAGACCGGTTAGTAAGTGATGATGGAGAATCAGTTTTCTTCAATTTTAATTTTACTCAGCCTTGTTAGTCTCAACCTGAGATTCCAGTTTTTTTGTAATGTGATTCCAGAAAAAGGGTTACAAACAAATAGATTTCAAGTAACTTAAGGCGGTAAGAATTGCTCTAGCTGGATTTCTCTATTCAACAGTTCCAATGCAGAGAATGATCATACAAGAACATTTTCCCTCTGAAGTCACCCTCTGGCACGTTTTCGGAACTAGGCAAGTTTCTGCTACACAGCTAAAAAAGATTGCGTAAGGGAAAAGGCACACTAATGTGCAAAGTCAGAACAGAGCTCATGCAGACAGCAGTCAAAGTTTTAACAAGAAAAACACTTTCCCCCACCGTTCACAGCCAGAAGCTTCCTGTCTCAAACACTGGCCCTATGTCCCCAGGAACACGCTTCCTAGAATGATTCCTCCATGGGCTGGAACAACACTCAGTGCCCTGGAGACTGGAGCTAAGCCCCTTCCCTCAGCAGAGATGCAAGCCAGCAGGTCAGCAAGTATGAGTAAACTGCTACCTAAATGGACCAAGTATTTTCCTTAGTTTGGTCCTACTTTTTGCTTACACAGCGTCAGGATGCAGGATTCTGTTTCTCCTTTCTCTTGTTTCTCTGTTTTTTCATTAGTAAAAGTCATTTATTCTTCTATCTTAATGAAAAAAGCAACCTTAGAATTATGTCCATTAAATAATCTTCCTCTCAGATGCAAATCTTTAAACCCAGGTGTGTATCAGAGTTCTCCAAGCTGTACCATCTCCCAGGACTGGCTCCAAGCTTTGCTAAAAGATATCTTCCTGTTCACATTCAAGCCTGTTCACATCTTTAGACCAAGAAAGGCTTTTCTTGATATTTATTTTGTAACTGACAGTTCCAATTAGTATTTTAAAATAGCATATATATGCAGAAAAGAAAAAAGATAAAAATAAATAAAAATTCAAATAGCTGAAGACACAAAGGAATCCGTTCCTTTTCAGATCTATCCCCTCACTCCTTCTACAATCACAGTAAAAGTTTCTGAGTTTCAATCCAGAGTTTTAAAGTGTGTTCCTTCTTCACACTGGAGAGGTACTCTTTAGGCTTAACCTGTGCAATTTTTTCTTCGGCAAACTTGCTTTTGCTCATGAACACTGTAAGGAATGAAGTTGTTTCATCTGATGCTTAATTTTCATCAGTGGCCAAACTCTTGATGTTCAGAATGGAAAAGTTTACATGTAAAGAAAAGGTTTTACATATATAGACACAATCTTCAAAGGGCACTTGATATGTTTGTTTTCCCAGTTAGTTCAGGAGCCATCAGATTATTCATGACTGGAAGGTCCTGGATGGTCTCTACAACTCTGTAAAACAACAATGACAAAAAGAGTATGTGCATATATACATATATATATATTTTTTAAGTAGCAAATCAAAGTTCTAATAAGTACTGTACCTGAAACTAAAGACTAGATTTTACATTACAACTATCTGATAAAGCCACTTATTGTAATGACTGGTAAAATTTAAGTAGTGAATGGATATGAACTTAAGAAAACATAACAGCTAGAGTCATTTGCCACATACTATCGCATTAAACCTGTCGATGACATTGCACTGTCCTTTCTAAAACTCTGGACTCTCAATATGGTACATTCCCTTATTGAAAACTTGGTTTGAACAAGCTTTCACAAAAATGAAATTCAAAAGAAGCCCAGAAAAGTTATCAGATGTGTAGGGTTTTATTTGTCTTTTCCATCATTATTAGATATTCCTTAGCCACACAAAACCGCTAAGGCCTCTAAAAGGCCTGGTCCCTGACGGCCACTGCCTTGAGGAAGTGTAGCTGTTTACTCAGCCTTCAACTTTTCTAACTAGCTACAAATGCCCAGATCAGTGGTTCTCAACCTTCCTAATGCTGCAAGCCCTTAATGGAATTTCTCATTTTGTAGTGATGCCCCCAACCATAAAATTATTTTCATTGCTACTTCATAGCTGTAATTTTGCTATGGTTATGAATTGTAATGTAAATATCTTATATGCAGATGGTCTTAGGATCCGTGACGGTCTTGACACAGTGAGAACCTACACTGGACCATTCTTTGCTGTCTTCCCTGTGTTGCTAGTTGCACCAATTTGCAAAGACAATGGTAATCAAACTGTCAAACTGTCAGTTCTATCAAGACTCAGAGAAGTGTAACTGCAATAGAAGGCTATGAAATCTTTTAACACCAGATTATCTTCGCAATTGTCCTCCTTAGGATTACTACTGCTATAATGAAACACCACGACCAAAAGCAAGTTGGGGAGAAAGGATTTATTTGGCTCACATTTCCACACCCCAGTCCATCACTGAAAGAAGTCAGGGCTGGAAGTCATACAGGGGAGGAACCTGGAGGTAGGAGCTGATGCAGAGGCCATGGAGGGGTGCTGCTTACTGGCTTGCTCCCCATGGCTTGCTCAGCCTGCTTTTTTATACAACTTAGGACTACCAACCAGGGATAGCACCACCCACAATAGGTTAGACCCTAATTAAGAAAATTAAGATTGTGAGCTACACGGCAGACTTCGTCACACTTTTCCCAGAAGCTCTGAGAGCAGCAGACCTCCGTGCGCATTCAACACTTGTTTGACCTGAAATTCAGCATTTGGATCTCTGTCCCCAGAAACTCCTAATGTCCTACAAGCAGATCTTATGGAGGCATTTTCTTTTCTCTTTTCTTTTCTTTCTTCTTTTCCAGTTTTGAGACAGTTTTTGTTTTTTCTGTGTAGCCCTAGCCACCCTGAAACTAACTCTGTAGACCAGGCTGGACTCAAACTCAAGAGATTCATCTAACTCTGTCTACCCAGGACTGGGATTAAAGGTGTGGACTACCACTGCCCAATACAGAAAGGATTTTCTCAACTGAGGTTCCCTCTTTTTAGATGACCCCAGCTTGTATCAAATGGACCTAAAACTAGCCAACAAAATGACCTTCACAATAAAAACTAAAATTCTCATTTGTTTCAAAAGCTAAGAATATGAATTCATAGTGAAGTAAGGTAAAGAATACTTTAAACAACCAGGAAGGAAAAAAAAAAACAAATAATCATTTAAAAATATATTTTAAAATGATACAATGACATAAAAAATAATATAATGTCCTGTACTTGGCACAGCTTCAATTGCTATTATATTTAATCCAAGACTTCTTGCCAGGATGTGGTGGCACACACCTTTAATCCCAACATAAAGGCAGGTAGATGTCTGTGAGCTGGAGCCCAGCCTGGTCTACAGAGCCATTTCAAGGACAGCCAGAGCTATACAGAGAGACACTGTCTCAAAAAACCAACCAATCAACAATGAAGAAAAAGACTTCTTCCTTCCGGTCTCTCTGGGCTGGTGTCCCGAGCAGACATTGGGCGCAAGCTCTGAAGCTAGTCCCACAACACCCAGAGGAAGCTCCACTCCCAGGCGCTCTGAAACTCTCAGAATCAGAGATGAGGAGGACACAACATCTGTCCCAACACCTGGAGTAACTGGGACCAGCGGGACCAGGCACACAGGACCTCCACCAGCAGAGTGGCTCTGGTTCTTTCCAGTCTCTTTGGGCTGGTGTCCTGAGCAGACCTTGGGCTCAAGCTCCCCAGCCAGTCCCACAACACCCAAATGAAGCTGCTGCACTCCCAGGTGCTCTAACAAGCCCAGGATCACAAGATCCCAGAATCACAGGATCACAGAGACAGCTTGACTCTGAGAAGTTCTGACATAACCAGGATCACAGGACAGGCTCCAATCAGATTTAGCAAAGGCAGGTAGCACTAGAGATAACCAGATGGTGGGCAAGCGTAAAAAAATAACACAAACCAAGGTCACTTGCCATCATCAGAACCCAATTCTCCCACCATAGCAAGTCC
>NW_022196911.1:7233534-7233972 GCF_008632895.1 Mastomys coucha | reverse complement strand
CCTCTTGTCACATAATAATAAAAACACCAAATGCACTAAACAAAGAAAGAATTTTAAAAGCAGTAAGGAGAAAAAGGCAAGTAACATATAAAGGCAGGCCAATCGGAATTATGCCAGACTTCTCACCAGAGACTATGAAAGCTAGAAGATCCTGGGCAGATATCATACAGACCCTACAAGAACACAAATGCCAGCCCAGGCTACTATACCCAGCAAAACTCTCAATTACCATAGATGGAGAAAACAAGATATTCCATGACAAAACCAAATTTACACAATGTCTTTCCACAAATCCAGCCCTACAAAGGGTAATAGATGGAAAACATCAACATAAGGAGCAAAACTACACTCTAGAAGAAGAAAGTAATCGTTCAACAAATCCACACAAATCTAATTCCACCTCTTACAACAAAACAACAGGAAGTGACAATTACCTTT
>NW_022196911.1:7223640-7233330 GCF_008632895.1 Mastomys coucha | reverse complement strand
GCTGAGAATGAAGTCACTCACTCAAGTCAAATAGTTTTGACCATAGCAGGAAGTCTATATCCAAAAATCGTGCCTAGGATTCATTTCTTGGTGCAGCAGAACTGTCAACTCTCAGTTTAGCTACGATGGAGGTAAAAATCCTTTGGTGATGTGAAGGTCATTGAAGTACAGCCTTATTACAATGAAATCCAATGTTTAAAAATTGTTCTTATTTTGGGCTTGTACCACAGTAAGAGCCAAGATTTTAAACTCTACTAAATACAAAACAAACAAACAAAAAGACTTTATATATTTATGTCCATTTAAGAAAATACTAGTAGTGATGTATTATTTTGAAACATAGAGTTAATATGTTTGAAGTTATTTAAAATTTATATTGAGAAAAACATGTATTTTCAGTATTGGTGTAGACAAGCATCTACATAAAACTGTTAAATTGTTTTGTATAAAACAACTTTTGTAATACTCATTTTTATTTTTATAATATTTTATAAATTTTAAGGAATATGACAAAAAACAGATATTGTAGATATTGAAGGGGGGTCTCTGGGAGGAGTTGGGGTACAAAAGGGAAACAAGAATATGACTTAATTCTATATACTTAAAATATGTTTTTAAATGTCAAAAAATTCAGATAAAGTGAAATCATGCAACTTTTCTCATAATAATGCAATAAAAGTTAAAAAAAAAAAGACTTCTTCGAATGTGTTCATATTACACTGGTTTTGCTACCAATTAAATTTACTGTTACACTAAGCCTCTAATGAAAATCTACACCAAGGTCAACTCTCAACAACAATTTACAAGTTGGTAAGTATAAGGGGAAAAATAGAATATATAAGAAATCCAGCTGAGCAGTAGTGGCACATGCCTTTAATCCCAGCACTTGGGAGGCAGAGGCAGGTGGATTTCTGAGTTCGAGGCCAGCCTGGTCTACAGAGTGAGTTCCAGGACAGCCAGGACTATACAGAGAAACCCTGTCTCAAAAAAACAAAAAGGAAAAAAAGAAAGAAAGAAAGAAAAGAAGAAAAAAGAAAAACATAATTCTCTTGACTAACATGACTGTTGACTCTCCAATTACTTAGAAAGTTAAGCACAGGGGCTAGAGAGATGGCTCAGAGGTTAAGAGCACTGACTGCTCTTCCAGAGGTCCTGAGTTCAAATCCCAGCAACCACATGTGGCTCACAACCATCCGTAATGAGATCTGATGCCCTCTTGCAGTGTGTCTGAAGACAGCTACAGTGTACTCAATTATAATAATAAATAAAAAAAGAAAGAAAGAAAGAAAGTTAAGCACACACCCGAACCACCTGTCTAACCATCCAGCAAATGCCTCACAGTTAGGCTGTTACAAAGGAGCATGATCTCATGTTTTCTTTCTGATTTAGAGACTAATTGAGTGGGGGTAAAAAAAAGGCAAAAAGGAAAGGAACATGACTGGTCCCAGGTGTGGTGGAGGAGAAAGATTATTGTAGATAAAAAGAAGAGTCCAGCCTGGACTGAGGGAGTAGAGGGAAGAGACGGAAACTGGTGCAGCATCTAGGAGGCCCAAAGACAGTAGACAAAATGGTTGGATTATAAAGGGAAGAGCAGTAGGAGGAAGAACAGCCAGGAGGATCAAGTAACAGGATGGGACTGAGGGATGCTGGGAGAACCAGGAAGCCAGGTCTGCTTTAATATGTTAAATAGGCACCTCAGCCATTTGCCCAGGTTTGAAACCTAATGTCTGGGGACAGAGATTCAAATGCTAAATTTCAGGTCAAGCAAGTGCCAAGTGCCCACAGAAGTCTCCTGCTCAGAGAGCTTCTGGGTAGAGAGTGAAGATGTCTGCCATATAGCTCAGTAAGAACCTATACATGAGGTACATGTCCCAACACTAAGCTCTGCTTCCAGTTCAGTTCCTGTTAACACTCTAGGTAACATTCAGCACTTAGTAAATTCCCAGCTAGTTCTATTACTGCAAGTAATTCCCAGGTAGATGAAGCAGTAACCAACAGGAACAAGAATGGGCTCGGGGTTCAAAGAGTTTGTGAAGTACATTCACTCTGGTCTGTCAAGTATCAATGAGCACTTGAATCTGAGCTTCCAGAAAGGTATAGATCAGAGACATAAACTTAAATTAGCCACAAAAGCAAGGGAGAAGAAAGGATGGAGAAACAGGTCCGTCAGAAGACAGTCCAAGAATGAGCCTGTGTGGGGAGAATTCTGAGTGCTTGTGAGAACACTCCAAGAAAACAAATCAAGAATCCTGTGGCCTCAGTTTCTTCAGAACATGGAATTATTCTTGGAATGTGTTTTTATGCTCCTCCCTGGTGTACTGGATAGGAGTGAATTTGACTCAGATTATTCATTAGTGCTTGCTGTTGTTATTCAATTAAATATTTAAACTATCTTTTACATGCCTCTATGGAAAAACATGTCCCACTGCTTCTAGAGCAGCGACAGGGATCTAGTGGTAAACTCTAACATTCCATATCAGGCAAAGGTGGAAGATGCAGATAGGGAGTCTAAGAAAAGAGAGTCCAGAGTGAAGAATAAATGAGAAGAGCAACCACAGCACACTTAAAGAGGAAATGTTTCCTGAGCTAAGCAACCACCATGGGCACAGGCTAAGCTGGCACTGGGAACAAGCAGGTCAGTAGAGTCTAGATCCTGATCCAAGTGGCACCAGCATGGTAGGAGAAGACAGGCAAACTAACTCCTCTATGAAAAGATCAATGCTGCACACATTAGCTAACAAGTCCTCAAGGCAAGCTGAGAGAATCTTGATGCAACTGTGTGCTTGGTAGCATAGGCAGTGCAGCAACAGTAAAGCAAAGAAAAACCTGGGCCAAACAAGGAAACTTCACTGACTTTAGTTTTTGTCTTAATTAGAAAAAGTTAAAAACTAGTTAAGACTGAAGATGAGGATGGAGAGATGGTTAATGGTTAAGAGCTCTGGCTGCTCTTGCAGAGGATCTGGGTTCAATTCCCAGCACCAACAAGTCAGCTCACAAATGTGTGCAACTTAGAGAACACACTATTCTGGTCTGCATACGCATAGGCACACTTATGGTACACACATATACATGTGAGCAAACACACATTTTTTTTTTTTTTAAAAAGTGGCCCAGATAGATTAGGGAAGAATTTCAAAGAAAGAAAAGAAAAATCAAATTATGTTGCTTAAGTTAGAAAAACCTCAAAGCTATGGATTAGAATAACATACTTAATAGAAACAATGCTTTATGTCAGACTCTTTAACTTCATAATCATTTTAACTTTTTTCCCCACGTCTAGATCTATAAGCAATAGAATGAGCTTAAAGAATGAGGGAAATAAGAAAAGGCCTCCAAATAAATAGTCGATCCTGGAGAGGCCGTACTGACCACAGAGAAGCAGCAGGCAGGTGCAGTAGCTGTGCAGGTGGGCCTTGTCCAAACTGAGATCAGAGGGTCTCTAGACTAAGAGTTCAATGCTTTCCAGTCTCTCAGATATTCTGAGACTTCCCTAATCTGAAAAACCCAGAAGCTGACAAGCTATTTTAGATTGGGCTGATGAACCTACACATCAGCAGCCAGGCCCACTGGGCAGTAGCCTGCTTATCAGGCTCCCCAGCTGGATCTTTCTGTGACTCCATTGTCTAGGGAGTGAGAACATTAAAACCAACACATGAAGGCGTTACAAGTAATTGCCTGGCTGCCATATAATAGTAAATGTTGGACACTGCTACTGTTACTTTATTGACATTCTACCACTTATAAAATCTGGAATAAAATAAAAGGATATTCAAAAACTATTCATTCTGATTCTGTTCTAAAGGTAGGGTAAAGAATAATGCAGAAAAGAATTACTCTAATTACAACTAAAATACAAGACATTGCACTTCTTACTGAATGGCCTTAATATGATGGTGAATTACTGAAGCAGAGAAGCTGAGCAAGGTCTAAAGATTTCTGTATTACCAGGGCCACTGCTCACCTTCACATTCACAACCTCCTAAGGTAATGCAACCACTTTACAAACACTAACATGAAGGCTCAAAGATTTTAAGTGAGGTTTTCAGAACTCACCAGTCTATGAGTAACAGACATAAGATTCAACAGCTCATGCCAAAACCCATACTTTTTCCAGTGAACTACACTGCCAAGATTAACAATAGTCATTTCCACTCCGCACCCATGTGGTTGTGAAATAGGAAAGGCCATGTGATTATTTGATGAGAATAAAAATGAATCCAGACCAAATTTGACTATTCTCAGGCTCTAATATATCTAGAGGAAATAACAAATGACTTAAAGAGAGAAAACAGTGAAATCTCAAGAGTGGCAGTTAGGAGCCAGGGCATTTTTAGATTCTAAATCATTAAAGCATCATGTTTTATGGTCTCTTTTGTTTATGTTATTATATAAAAGTTAATTTAGTTAAAATTGGGGTTATGTCTGATTCTTAATTTTTACTGAAAAATCTACTCTGTGTATACAGATGCAAGCCACTGGATTTTTTAAAAATAAAGCACATAACAACACTCAAAAAGAGAAATAACGAACAGCCAAAGAGAAATTTACTTTAAAATGACAAAGCCACAGATTTAGAAGTAGGTTCACAGCACTCCTGGTCACTCAGCACACTGTGGTGTGCATGTGCATGACAATTATTCTCCAGTTCTGGTTTGCCTTTCCAGAAAATAATTTGGCAAAATGCAGAACATAATTAAAATCAACACTGGCAAAGACAAAACTAAGAATCAACCAAAGATGCTCACAAAATGTGCTATTCAATATCATCCCAAATTCCAGATGGTATATTATCACAAGGTAAAAGTCATATAAAAGTAGAAAGTACCTAAAATCACCTTTATCTACATGTATAATTAATAGATAACAGAATTTAATGAAAACATATTAAGAGAGTTAAGATTGGAAAACACAACTGCTACAGTCTAAGTCAATTTTTGTCTGCCCCCTAAACTGTCATTAGACCCTAATACTCAGGTGATACTATGGGACGTTGGGCTGAAAAGATGGCTCAACAGTTAAGAGCACTTATTGTTTCAGGAAAGCTAGCTTCAATTCCCAGCTCACCAACATCCGTAACTCCAGATTCAAGACATTTGATGCTCTCCTCTAACCTCCAAGAGTACCAGGCATATGCATGGTATGTAGATGTGCATGCAGGCAAAAACACTATAATCACATAAATTAAAATAAATAAACCTCTAAAAAAGTTTAAGAGGTGGGCGCCTTGGGAAGTGATTCTGCCATGAGAACTTCATCCTCATGACAGAGGCTCCAACAAGTTTCCGTGTCCCTTTCATTATACTATAAGGTACAGTGCTTCCTAGACACCAAATCTACTTGAGCCTTTCACCTTGCACTCCTCAAGTGTCTGTCACCACAAAGCTATCCATCTCCATTCTTACTGAGAGGGATGAGACAGGCTGACTCCATGACAGGCTTCAAATAGGCAGTCCAGGAGACTAGGTCTAAGAACTGGGCAAGTCCAAGCAAGCCCAGGCAAGTCAGTTACTAGAAAACCCCCAGGCTCCAGCCCCCATGGCCCAGTAATGGCTCTGGAATGCCTATAGATAAAGATAAAGCTCACCTACCTAGGATTCCTCAGCAATAGTTTCCAGCTCCCACATCCTGTAATGGCTCTGGAATGCCTAGATACAAAATAAGATAAAGCTCACCTACCTTGGAATTCCCCTAATGTGCTTTAAATCAGGCCTGTGAGCTCACTTGATTATCTCTCTATCTTGGTAATAGATGACCCCAGCATGCTGGACTTCTGCAGAATAAAATACTCTTTGCGTTTACATACTATTTGAATCTGGGGTATCATTCCTTAGTGAATCATGGTCCCTTACATTACCATTCTACAGTTGATGTGAAATGCTAAAGCTTTATGTAATTAGAGTATTTGAAGACTTTGCAATAAGCCAAGAACCAGGGAGGCAAACAAGTTTTTAAAAAGAGAGAGAAGCAAGAAAGTGATATGGGCAAAGAATCCAAAGACAGTTCTGGAGCTCTGGCATTTACATACTTCAGTGAAAGTCTACTTTCTCATCTGCACAAAGACTTGTTTGCTCTGCCCTGGATCAAGAATACTACAAAGACCAGAGGGCTGGACAGATGGTTCAGCAGTTAAGAATACATATATACATATTCTTGTAGAGAACCCAAGTTTGGTTCCTGACACCCATGGTGGCTAACAATATCTACAACTCTAGTTCAGGGGATCCAACACTTCTGATCTATATAGGTTCCTGCATACATGTGAGGTACATATATACACTCAGGGATACATAAAATTGAAATTGTTTTTGAAAAATACTACAAAGACCAAAGATGACAACGTTTGTAAAGATGATTTGAACAAACTGATAGCTTTAAAAATTTACAAGGTACTAAATGTACAGTATTAATTTAGTCTGTGTTATCGTATCACAGGTCATCATGAAGTCAGCCCCTCATTGTTGAGGGAAGTCCTGATGCTGTTTGTATTCTGATGTTAATTCTGCTTCCTCAAGAGGGACTGCCCCCAGCGAGCAGTCCATCCAGTACTCAGGTGGTCTCATGTGAACCTTCTATTTTAACTAGTCAATAAAGGCTAGAGCCTGTGACTGGGCAGTGCAAAGGAAAGGTGGGACAGGAGGTTTGGGAGAGGGAGGAGGAAGCTAGGATGGGGCAGAACCACGTTGCCAGGAAACTGCAAGTAGCAAAGGGTCTTATATAGCTGGGGAGTAAGTTAGCACAGTGCCAGATCTGCCCAAACTAGGCTGACAGTTTATAAATATAACTGGACTGTGTGGTTTTTATACAGGCTTATTAGGGTTGGAAATTGCTGCTAAACATCATATTCCATTCTGTTTTTACATTACTTAACTGGTCACATTGAAGACATGAAGTCTCTCCAGGTCCAGGGAGGGAGAAGAGGGGTGAGATTTCTAACAGAGCGGGACACCCTCTGGACACATCACAGATTTTCAGGTTACATAATTTTCACTTATTTTAAAGCTTTAATGTAGTTTTTCAAGAGATGCATTCCAAATATTATAGGCCAAGCCACTACCAAATTTCTATCCGTTCTTTAGTTGAAATTTGTATCTTCTCACTAATAACCCTTCCTCAGACAACACTTAAGAATTTCTCCCTAGGGGTTGGGGATTTAGCTGAGTGGTAGAGTGCTTGCCTAGCAAGCACAAGGCCCTGGGTTCTTCTGTCCTCAGCTCCAGAAGAAAAAAAGACAAAAAATAATTTCTCACTAAAAAATTTCACACTAAAGCATCTCTCACAAAGAAACAAAGACATCCAGGAGAGCTACTGTTTCTAAAGCCCTAGAGCTGGACCCTTGGGTGGTTGGCCATGCCCACCTATAGGCCATTTACTGTGTCTAGTTCTCAGGAAATGAGCCCCACAGCCTCTGTGACAAAGAACTCTTACCTGTATTTCTCTCAGCCCACACCCACTGGTCAAATGCCAACACTCCCCAGAGCCCTACAGAAGACCTTGTCTCCTCATTCCACCTAGGACAATCAACTACAGTATCAACTGTCATCCTTACACAGAAAGCTTAAATAGCTACCACATCTTAATATCCTTCCACTTTTTAATCAAAAACCCAATGATAATAATCAGTGATATTATAGGACTGGCCAAGCCAGACAGACTTTACATGTGATTAGAGAGTTGAAACTTTCAACCCTACCCCTATCCTCTAGGGATGGGGAGGGGCTCAAGGCTAAGTTCAAACACGAAGCCAGTGAAGTCAGCAGGCCCCCACATAATGGTGAATACAGGATTCTACAAGAAAAAGCACAAGAGCTTAGCAGCAGCCAGGATGCCTCTATCTCATCTATGCCCACAGTGTCTCTTCAACTTGGCTGTTTCCCAGTTGTACACCTCATCACAATTGTCATGGCACGCAGGTTTGGCTTTTTGTGTTGTGTGTGTGGTTTTTCGAGACAGGGTTTCTCTGTATAGCCCTGGCTATCCTGGAACTCTGTAGACCAGCTAGCCTCAAACTCAGAAATCCACTTGCTTCTGCCTCCCAAGTGCTGGGATTAAAGGCGTGCACCACCACTGCCTGGCTTTTTTTTTTTTTTTTTGGCTTTTTTTAATGAGTTCAACTCATCCAACCTGGCAAGGTAGCAAGGAGTCCTGGATTTGCAGCTGATAGAAGGACAGGTGGCTCTTCAAGACTTGTAGCTGTTATGTGCCAAGAGACAACTAAAACCTGAGGGTCTGACATGAAGTACAAATGGAAACAGAATTGAGTTGAATTACAGGTCTCAACTAGTGTCAGAGAACTGTTGGATTATGGGTCACTCATACAGTGGAGATATTCAGTCACAAGTGATTCAAAGGCACACTCATTAGAGCTAATGATGTAGCTCTCTGAAACAGCATTTACCTAGCATGTGAGAGACCCTAAGTTTGATCCCAGGTCAGGAAGAAAAAAACATCTTATAATCACTAAATGATACCTTTCAATTCCCTTATCACTGCATATGAGTTCAGAATGCACACAGAATGTACAAACTAACTTTTGCATACAACTGACAGAGTTCTCAAATTCACACAGGGTAACTACGTGCATAAACAATGAGCCAAAAAATGAACAGTCATTTTCCATAGCCTCAAAAGTCAGTAGATGCTAAGAGTGGTGTGGTAACCCACACCTTTAATCCCACTGCATGGGAAGCAGAGGCAAAGACTTTGTGAATTTGAGGTCAGCCTGGACTACATAGCTAGCAGGCTTCAGAACACCCAAAAGCATAGAGACCCTGTCTCAAAAGAACCAAACCGAACCAAACCAAACCAAACCAAATCAAGTCAGTGGAGTGTGACTAACCAATGAATAAGTGACTCTAATGAGATATAAGCTAACAAGGAAGGACAATACACTAGAGATGCCTAATATGAATGAATACGCTCTAGGAAAACTCAGATTCACAAAGTTATTGTTTTATTATTACAGGGAGGGAGGGAGTACAGGCTCTCACATATGCTATGACAAGGTCAGAGTACACCTTCTGGGGACTGGCTCTCCTTCCACCTGCTGAAACAAGGTCTCTTTTGTTTCTGCTGCTTCACACTGGAGGGTAGCTGGTTCACAAGCTGAGTCCTAGGACTACAGATGTGCACCATCGTATGTGGCCATTCCACATGGATTCCAGAGCTCAAACTGGTGTCAGAAGGCTTATGCAGCAAGTGCTTTCACCCAATGAGGCATCCTGCTAGCCAAAATTAGCAGAATTTAGAACAGGACTTAAAAGGATTTCTTCTGATAGCTAGCTCTTCCTGTGCATATAAAATAAAATGTTTTACTTATATTTAATTTTCCAAGAAATACATCTTTCACATCAAGTTACCCTGATGACTAACCAAACACTGGTGCCATTTCACTGACCTCAAACAATGCTATGAAAATGGGCTCTTATTTATTAGGAAGTTGAACAACTTTCCTCTTAGACATATTCAATTGAAGAATTATGTGCATGTATATTTGTAATAAAACTCAAAGTTACACCATCATATTAAATAAAGAAGAAATTAGCTGGGTGGTGGTGGCGCACGCCTTTAATCCTAGCACTTGGGAGACAGAGGCAGGAGAATTTCTGAGTTCGAGGCTAGCCTGGTCTACAGAGTGAGATACAGGACAGCCAGGTCTACACAGAGAAACCCTGTCTCGAAAAAAAAACAAAA
>NW_022196911.1:7100735-7223630 GCF_008632895.1 Mastomys coucha | reverse complement strand
AAAAAAAAAAAAAAAAAAAAAAAAAAAAAAAAAAAAAAAAAAAAAGAAGAAGAAGAAGAAAAGAAATAAGAAATTAGTCAGATACCTACAAGAAAATGGAGCTGGAAGAAATATTTCCCAATCAACTGCACCACACAATCTAGCCAAGCATGAGCCCACACACTGCAATAATCAGAAGCATCTGACCTCTGAGACAGATGTTGAATTAACTTTATTTTAATAAACAAAACATCTGATCTTATGAGAAGTTCTGCAGGCAGGTTCATTTGCTCATTTCTCCCATGATCCACTGTGTGGTCTGTGCTGCCGGCCTTTCATATAGCTCTCCTCTAGCTGCAGGTCCAGTTTTACTGTTTGGCTGGCTATGCTGACTTCTGACTCTGCTGATTTCTGGCTATGCTGCCAACTCATCTCAAACACCTGAGCTCAAGCTGTTCTCCCACCTCAGCGTCACACATTATACCTGGTATATGTTTCACTCTAGTTCTGTTTTTGCATTTTTTCCTTTTAAGATTTTTTTATGTATTAAGTTTTCTGGCTGCATGTATGTGTGCCACATGGGTGCTGTAACAAGGGGCCAGAAGGAAGTGACTAGATCCTTGGAACTGGAGTTATCAAAGGCTATAAGTTTCCATATGGGTGCTGGGAATTAAACTCAGGTCCTCTGAAGAGCGGCAAATGTTCTTAATTGCTGAGCCATCCCTGAGGCCCATAGGCGTTTTGAAACTGGATGTCATTATGTATCCCAGACTGGCCTCAATAAGTAGCCTAGGCTGGGCTGGAACTCAAGACTGTCCTGTCTCAACCTCCTCATGCTGGAATTATTGGCATGTACACATGGCTTTCTGTTAATTTTTAATGCAAGGGTCAGGTGTTTTCCCAAGTTAAAATCTTTATATGTGTAACAAATGATCCCTTCCAGTAGATGTCTCTTGAGCTCATCTGAATAGCACCACTCTGTCAGTTACCACAGGAGTGGTCACTTTCCACACCATGCATCAGTTTCCCCAGAAATTCATTAATTCAGTGCAAAAAGTAATTGCAGTTTTTGTACTGTTCAATTTGTCACCTGATACTAGCATACATGCTAAAATAAATGTGGTTCTGTTATGCGTCATCTTATTGTACATATTTTTTTTTTGCTAATGATTTACTTGCTGTTTATTTTACATTTATTTTATACTATGGAGACAATATTAGACAAAAAGCAAACTCAAGTTCCTTTTTTGTTTTTTGGAGACAAGGTCTCACTAATGTAGCTCTGGCTGTCCTGGAACTTGCTATGTAGACCAGGTTAGCCTCAAACTCAAGAGATCTGCCTGGCTCTGCCTTCCAAGTGCTTGGGATTAAAGTATTTTGTTTTCTGTTTGATTATATTTTTACTAATCTGGGGGCAGGTGCAAACGTGGAGGTCAAAGAATAAGTTGAAGGAGTTACTTCTCCCTTCCCACCATATGGGCCCTAGGGACATGACGCAGTTGTCAGGCTTGGCAGAAAGTGCCTTTACACCACACTGAGTGATCTTCTTGTCCCTGGAACAATTTTCTTATTTGAATCAAAGCAGTAGAAACAACTGAGAAGATCAACAATGCACACAGACCATGAACTGCTAAGGGCAGTGTAGTGGCATTCAACAAGTTTTGCAAAGGCTGGGCATGGTGGCATACTTCTTTAATCCCTAGAGTCAGGAGGCAGAGGCAGGTGAACCTCTTGAATTTAAGGCCAGCCTGGTCTAAATACTGAGGTCTAGGACAGCCAGAGCTGCATAGTAGAAGAAATCTTGTCTCAAAAAGACCTATCATTGAGGTTAATCCTCTTTGAACTATGCAAGAGGTTGCCAGAGAACTCATCCGGCATTTGAAGCAAATTAGAAAGGTGAAAAGGCTTCAAAAGTGGGCGCCTCATAAACTGACCAAATTCTGAATTGTTATTCTTGCTTATTCTATCTACAAAACAATATAGAACTTCTCAGTCAGATTTTGTCATACAACAGAAGTAGACTGTATATAACAACTGGCACTGACCACCTGTGATGGTTTGAGTATCTTTGTTCCAGGGAACGGCACTATTAGGAGGTGTGGCCTTGTTGGAGTAGGTGGGTCACTGTGGGCATGGGCTTTAAGACCCTCTTCCTAGCTGCCTGGAAGTCAGTATTCTTCCAGCAGCCTTCAGATGTAGAGTAGAGAATGCTAGCTTGTGATAGAGGCACTGAGGGAAGGAAGCTAAGCAAGGGATTGGGGAGCAGGTAGGAAGTTTCCAGGGTCTGCCATACATACATCCTCCCAGGCGCTGCACTGGTCCCTGGTCTAGATTCTGCAGATCAGGAGGCCCATCCAATAAACTACATTTGTCATTTTGATCCAATTAAGACTCTCAATAGATACCAAGATTTCGTTGACTAACAGAGGGCTCTAGAGGTTTTCTTCATTGTTTTGAAAGAGGCAAGAGAGAAACCTATGCTGGTCCCAAAATAAGCCACAGTTCATCTTAAAAGATATTTCTGGCTGGTTACTGAACTACAGATTAACTCCTCCAGTTAACCTACCAATTAACTGCTAGGTGAGAAGGGAGTTATTCTCTGTTCTACACTGTTGCTTTGTGAGGCCAATACATGAGAAACATTGGGGATAAAACCAAAGAAACCATGCCAGCGAGGCATGGTAGTGTGTGTCTTTAATCCTAACAGGAAGCAGAAGTAGAATGAGTTCTAAGTTTGAATCTATCCTGGTCTACATAGCTGGTTCCAGGCTGGCCAGGACTACATAGAGAGACCCTACCTTTAGAACAAACAAACAACAACAATAAAAAAAAAGAGAGAGAGAGAGAGAGAGAGAGAGAGTCTGGTGTAATGGCACATGATTGTAATACCAGCACTGGGAAGGCAGAGGCAGCAAGATCCATGGAATTCACTTGCCAGCCAGACAGCTGGCAAGCCTACCAAATCCTTAAGTTCCACAATAGTAAGTAAGATTGCCTCAAAACACAAAGTAGGCAACACATGAGGAAAAACACCTAAGATAGCCTTTGACTACACACACACACAGAGCAGAAAAAATGGTAATCTTATTACATTTACCATAATTTGCAAACAAAAGGCCTAACTACCAACAGGGTTAGAGACAGCTAGAACCCCTTACGCGTAGTAAGGGCAGTTGGTTGGTAGGCCTGTAAATAATATGCCTCTGGCCCACCTAACTCATTATATTACTGGGACTAGGCCAAGTGTTAGTCTGAGTGAGCAGACAAGAAATGTCTCTTCAAGGTATGAGGGGGAGAGGGCTGAACCAAGCAGTTATCTTCCTAATTCAATGTTGACAAGTCACTCAACACAGACTATACTTCTCCTAGTAGTGGTAAGACCTACTCAGCATGGTCTGTGCATTACTAATCCCTAAACGTTTCAACATAAGCGGAACAGTTCCTCACTCTTCAGAACTCACTGTTGGTTTCCTATCAACCACAAACAGATGGCAGCTCAGAAGAGCCCTGTTTCCATTATGCCAACTTGGCAGGAAGCACACCTGCCACCACCTGAAACACCAATCCCTTCCACCTTTACATGAAGATTCCCAAACACAACTAGCATCCTACCTGGATGCCAACTGATAAGCATCCTTAAGAGCACTTGGGGGTGTCTCCTCACAACTCAACAGTAAAAAACTACGAAGGAGCACACCACATCCTACTGTAATTTCAGAAATAGTCTTTCAGTACAGTTCGACCACAGGGGTCAGACAGGACCTCTGCCTGATTACACTGGGATGGAAGCCAGTCTTACTAACAGTCAAACGTATACAAATCACAGCAGATAATAGTACATCAAGCCTGGAGGACACTTAGGCAGATGAGAAAAGCTCAACTTTAGATACATTACTACATCCTACTCTTCTGTTTTAGCAGTCCTGGGGACTGAACCTAGGGCATCATGCATAGGGAAGGAAGCAAGTGCTCTACCAATGAGCGGCATTTTATATACATTAAAAGTGTGCATCCTGTTTTTATATTATTAATACAGATTTCTTAGCTGACATTTTTTAAGTAGCCCAAGACCAAGAGAATGACAGACTACTCACAAATTATTCCTGAGGAAAGATGCATGGAAATTACTCTCTACTCATACAGAGGCAAAGATGAAGAAAGGGTGTTCCCTTACAGTATTCCAAGATGCTCTTAATCTCTCAGGATCACCTGCCAATAAAGAGGGCTTTAGTCATTTACTGCTTTCTTGCCTGCTCAGCAAGCCAAAGTGTTGGTCCAAGGTTTCCTTTGGAGAGTGCAGTCTAAATTATCCTCTGCTCTGTGCTCATGCCGTACACCTGGTTATAAACCCCCCCAACAGCTCTGTTTGTGAAATAATACCAAAACCTTTAAGCACAGGTCCAGCAGGTTAAAGATGTTCCTCACAGTGCCTCTGCACTTCCTCTCTGACACTCAATAAACCATACAGCAGTGCCAGGCATGGTAGCATGGCAGCACCTTTAAACCCAGGCCAGAGGACAGAAGCAGAGGCAGGCAGACTTCTGTGAATTTGAGGCCAGCAATGTCTAAATACTGAGTTAGTTCATAGATAGCCAAGGTTACATAGTAAGGCTATTGTCTCAAGATAAATAAATTAAATAAATAAAAAGGAAGAAAGAAACAATCCATATAGTAGAAACTATGGATAAAAGACAAAGTTTGCCTCCATAAGAAATTTCAACCTTGATCTATCAAAATGTCATAAAGCTGAGAAGCAAATAAGCTGAAAATATTTATAATACATGTGGGAAAATACAGTATAGAGTAAATTCCAAGTTATTAAAAAAAATGCTGGGCTGGCGAGATGGCTCAGCAGGTAAGAGCACTGACTGCTCTTCCAAAGGTCATGAGTTCAGATCCCAGCAACCACATGGTGGCTCACAACCACCCGTAATTAGATCTGACGCCCTCTTCTGGTGTGTCTGAAGACAGCTACAGTGAATTACGCCAGAGCGAGTGGGGCCAGCAGAGGTCCTGAGTTCAATTCCTAGCAACCACACACAGGATAGCTCACAGCCATCTGTACAGCTACAGTGTACTCATACACATAAAACATAAATAAAGTAAATCTTTAAAAAAAAAAAAATGCTACTTGCCTAAGTGCTTGCTCTATGGCTACAACTATTGTCACACATTCCAATCATATGACATGTCCAAACTCACATTCCAAATGCCATCCAACTACATACTCCTTCCCACTGTATCCGATGCTTGCGATTCCCCGTAGCCAGGGGTTCCACCATGACCAAAAGCAAGTTGGGGAGAAAGAGGTTTCTTTGGTTCACGTATTCTAATTCCCAGTCCACTAAGGGAATCCAAGGCAGGGACTCAAACCAGGAGGGAACCTGGAGGCAGGAGCTGATGCAGAGGCCATGGAAAGTGCTGCTTACAGACCCTGCTCAGCCTGTTTTCTCAGAGACCCAAAATGGGATGGGCCCTCTCACATCAATCATTAATTAAGAAAATTCCCTATAAGCTTACCTACAGCCTGATCTCATGGCACTTGTTCTCAACCTTCTTAATGCTGTGACCCTTTAATACAGTTCTTCATGTTGTGGTGACCTCCAACCATAAAATCACCATCCTTGTTACATCAGAACTGCAATCTTGCTATTGTTATGAATCATAATGTAAATATCTGTTTACAGATGGTCTTAGTGACCCTTGTGAAATGGCCATTTGACCCCCAAAAGGGTCACAACTCACAGGTTGAGAACCTCAATAACACTGTCAATTTCCTATCTCAGATAACTCTAGTTTACACCAGGTTGACAGAACTCCCACCTTTTGTTTGTTTTATCATTACTAACTAAAGTCTCCTGGATTTGGTTTGGTTTGGGGGGGGAGGGTGTTGTTGCTGATTTTGTTTTTTGGTTTTTTTGTTTGTTTGTTTTTTTGAGACAGGGTTTCTCTGTATAGCTCTGGCTGTCCTGGAACTCACTCTGTAGACCAGGTTGGCCTCGAACTCAGAAATCTGCCTGCCTCTGCCTTCCAAGTGCTGGGATTAAAGGCGTGTGCCACTACCGCCTGGCTTTGTTTCTGGTTTTTGAGGCAGGATTTCTCTGCTTGGTCCTGACTGTCCTGATACTCAATCTGTAGACTAAGCTAACTCAAGAGATCCTCCTGCCTCTGCTTCCCAAGTACTGGGATAAAGAAAGGAATGCACTACCACACCTGGCTCCAAAGTCTCCTTAAACCTAAAATTTTTCTCTCCAAATCAATATATCAAATTCAACAACTTGGAGCCTACAATCAAGTCAAGCAGTCAAGTCAAAATAGCTGGAAGTCCAAGAGGAAAATGAAGAGTGCCAAAGCCAGCAGTGTCAAACCTCTACTACCCATTATCCTGAACAAAAATCAAGCAGGAAAACCCCACACGAGGTGTCTTCTCACACCTCCAGCTCCACATTCTGGGACATCTAGAGATTCACATACTCAAAGAAAAAACATGTATCCTACTGCATTTAGTAACTTAAATTAAAGCTCATCTATCTCCGGGCTGGAGAGATGCTTATCAGTTAAGAGCGTTGGCTGCTCTTTCAGAGAACCCAAGTTAAATTCCCAGCATCCATATGACTGTTTACAACTGTCTATAACTCTAGTCCTAAGGAATCCAACACCCTCTTCTATCATCTGTGGGCAACAGGCACACACGCAGGACACATACAGGCTAAACACCCATACATACAAAATAAAATAAACAATTTGAAGCTGATCTTAACAACATTCTGATTGGTAATTCTGTTTACTTGTTTGTTTTTATTTGGGGTCTTTTGTTGGGGGGTAGTGTCTCAATATGTAGATCATGGCTGGCCTAGAACTCTGAAGACCAGGCTGGCCTTGAACTCACAGAGATCCAAGTGTTGGGACTAAAGATGTGCATCAGTAAAGTGTGAGTGAATGTTTTAGATTGGTTTTTTTTTTTAAATAAAAAGGAAACAAGCAATTAAAATATTTCCAAGTGTTCCACAACTATACACAGTTGGAGTTGTCAATATAAAACCGGCATTAAGAACATCAGCCACGCCAGGCAGTGATGGCGCACGCCTTTAATCCCAGCACTTGGGAGGCAGAGGCAGGAGGATTTCTGAGTTCAAGCCTGGTCTTCAGAGTGAGTTCCAGGACAGCCAGAGCTACACAGAGAAACCCTTTCTCAAAAAAACCAAAACAAACAAACAAACAAAAGAACATCAGCCACACCACCATAGTAACAGGAAGCAGCGGTGAGCACAAGGGCAAGGTTCTACACATGAAATAACAGAGACCAGAGTGTGGCCATGAAAACACTGAACTAATATTTCCATAATACAAGGTTTACATCTTAGTAGATTTTCTTCCAATAATACTAGACAACCTATGTTGTAAGATAGCTTGATTTCTGGTTTTTGTTTTGTTTGTTTGTTGGGTTGGTTGGTTTTGTTTTTCGAGACAGGGTTTCTCTGTATAGCCCTGGCGGTCCTGGAACTCACTCTGCTCCACTCTGTAGACCAGGCTGGCCTCGAACTCAGAAATCCGCCTGCCTTTGCCTTCCAAGTGCTGGGATTAAAGGCGTGCACCACCACCGCCCGGCGATAGTTTGATTTCTAAATCACTAAATGATAACAGATAGTAGGAAAGACCAGATAGATACAAAATAGAGAAAGGAATTGTACCAAACCCTAAGTTTCTAGACTCATTCATCTCTAATTTGTTATTAAGTCCAGACTCCACAGAATACTTCTTCAGACTTCTCACCTCAAGGTCCACTTCACTGCTCATTAGCACCAAAGGAGGCTCAAGTCAAACCAATTTTGCTAATCATTACCAATCTAGTAAAAGGTTTGATAACTAAAATTAAAAGGTTAAAGTAATCTAGACACTGACAATGCTATCATACTTCCTCCAAGTTAGAGTGGTTGTACATACACAAGACATAGATCAATTCCCCAGAGCCAGGCATATGCCATCTGTGTCACAAGGAGAAAGTTCACCACCTGATATGGGTGAAGGACAAGCAAGGAAGTTGTCTCTCTATGATCCTCAGGGAGCAAAGGAGACCACAGTTATTGGGGGAACACAGAAAGCCAAGAGACAAAACTGATACCCAAGGCCAACAGAACTAATGACAGTCATATTATTTCTCAATCAAGTGAGCAACCTGCCACCTCTCTCATCTTACAATAAACTCCTACAGGGTTGATTTCCAAGTACCTCATGACACTGATGATTCCTTCTTTACCTCCATGAAGGAAAGCACTGTCAGCCTGAGAGATCTATATAATACTTAATATTTCATACTCATTTTTCTTATACAAAACTTTATGATAAACACAAATCTCATTCATTATGACAACTTTCTATTGTGTCATAAACATTTCCAAAGCATTTTAATTGATCAAAACTTTAAAAATAAGCTGAGCATAATCGTTCCACTCCAGAAGCAGAGGCAGGAGGATCACTGAGTTCCAAACAGCCATAGCTACATAGAGAACTCTCTCTCAAAAAAAAAAAAAAAAAAAGCCAGGCAATGGTGGCGTGTACCTTTAATCCCAGCACTTGGGAGGCAGAGGCAGGTGGATTTCAGAGTTCGAGGTCAGCCTGGTCTACACAGTGAGTTCCAGGACAGCAAGGGCTACCCAGAGAAACCCTGTCTTGAAAAACCAAAACAAAACAAAAACAAAAATACAACAACAAAAACTTTTAAAATACATTCATCACTTTCCTCAAAATGGAGAAAAGGTCTGAAGTCATTAGTC
Organism: Mastomys coucha; assembly: GCF_008632895.1. Lineage (NCBI taxonomy): Eukaryota > Metazoa > Chordata > Mammalia > Rodentia > Muridae > Mastomys > Mastomys coucha. Next base: position 7,214,877 of record NW_022196911.1, on the reverse strand, counting down.
AAAATTAAAGTAAAATTAAATTATGGTGATAATCATAATCTGTAATCTTTGCACATCAGTGCTTTGCTGACAATAGAGACCCAGCTATCACATAGTGTCCAGAGGAAGAGGGAGATGCAAAACCAAAGTAAGATGGTGTGACTCCAAAGAGGTGGGGAATCCATGTTCTAGGAAGTTGTCATGGACAGATTCTGAGCAGCATCTCAGCCCTCTACCTACCTCGTCCACAAGTCCCTCAGAACGTACGTACGTGGAGTAGGAGACAGAACAGCATGTGCCACTTTCATTCTCTTCTGTCACTGGGTTAAACTGTTACTGATGGAGTCAGGTGAGCTTTCTAGTGTTTGTTAAGATTTGTGCTTTATTCAAGGCATTTCAAGTCCTGCAGGATTTCACAAATTTCCTACATATGAAACACAAGACTGGGCTTCTCATCTCTTGAGGGAAAACTGAGCCAATCTCCTTAAACCTTCTCCCAGAAAGAGTAAACCCAAGACTGCTTTTTAAAATCAATGTTTCTCTGATTTGACAAATAACAAATTAACAATTAGCAGTAACTCTGACAACCTAAACAGTCAGCTAACTTCTCATGCTAAAAACTCTAACATGGCAGCCACTGAAGCTGCCCCTAACTACCTGTTACTTCAGCTAAGACTAACTCTGTGACTAAGAAATGACGGTATTCCAACAAACATCCTGCATGTGCAAACACTGCTCATCTCCTTTTCAACACAGTTTTAAGCTGTTCCAGGACTCACAGCTCAGCCTGCTGCTCATCTGATGACCTCTGACACTACCACCTTATCACAGCTGCTAGAAATAGTCATGTGTTTCTTGAAGACCAGAAACAGAAAAGACCTGGAACTGGAAAGGTTTTCAATACAAGCTCTAGAACGCCCCAACTCGAGCTTGAAAAATCACACACACAAATCCGGAGTAAATGCCTCAAATAGTTTAAGCAAATCTTCCCTTTGTTAGTGGAGAAAGAACAGTATCCATAGGAAAATAATGTCTGTCCATAGCTTTTGAGTAGACTCTAAACACACTGACAACAGAAAGGGTTTGGGAGGCTAGGAGACTGTTTCTCACCATTTTTGTTGTATTTATTTGTTGAGCTATGGCCTTGCTCTGGAGCCCCAGCCCTTGAACTCACAATCCTTTGCCTCAGCCTTCCACGTGGTAAGATGGTAAGCACTTATCACATCTGTTTCTGAACAAAACGGTTTAGAACCTAGTACTGTAATCAATAAGTAGCCAGAGTGACAAACAGGGTAACACAAGAATGAGATACTTCAATTAATCTTTGAAAAGGCTAAATTCTCAGCATTACCCAGAAATTAATAGATATACTACAGAAACTCAATGGTTCTAATATGATCATTTCAAAAGGCATTCAAACACTAAAACATAATACCTCACATAAAATGTTTACAAATTCTTGTATGTCCGTTACAGGACAAACTGAATATTTAGTTTTTAAGTGAGAAATCTCTTACATAGAAATCTCCTACCATTTTGACTCTAATGGTACTAATCAAATAAAGGCTTATTATCTAGCCTACAGAGATAACTACAAAACCATAATCTATAATACTACACTATTACTCTCAAAGGCTTTCTAAAAACATTATATGTTCTGCTTTTTTGTTACAGTGTCTAACTATGTAGTCCTGGCTGACCTGGAACTTCAATATGAAGAACAGGCTGCCTCTGAACTCAGAGATCTACCTGACTGCCTCCAAGTGCTGCAATTAAAAGATAAGCCACCACACCTAACTACTGTGTTTTAGTTCTATTCTTGAGACAACACATAAGTACAACCACTGCTACTCATTTACTGACATCAGAAAAATATGTGGTTCTCAACCATATTTAAGGAGGAAAACACTAATTTTTAATGTTTAATTTTAATGTCAATAATAATCTTCTATGAAGGCAAGAGAAGAAACAGAATTGGACACTGATACAAGTCCTGACACATTAAGGGAGATAATAATTAAAGGAAAAACAAAGTCCAAGTCCATCTGTTCATAGTAATTTGATGGGTAAATGGTAATTCATTCAACATTTCAGAGAAATGAATGCATCTACCTCTAACAGGCAGCAGGTGTCTATGTCTTTGTCTTCTCCTTTCTTTAATGTGTCCCAGCTCTCCTGTGACTTCCTCCCAATCCTGTGCCTTGTCTCTGGAATGTGAACTGACAGCAAAACTTCTCCTACTCTCTTTATTCTCATTCTGGTGTGTGTGTGTGTGTTCACATGCCAAATTGTCCTATGATTTTTTTAGGAAGAATTTCTATTAACTATAGATATTCCAGGTCAGTGCTATGTGCATTTTTATTAGATAGCTAACAGCAGCTCTTCAGACTGAAAACCTTAATTTCTACCTCTTCTGCACCTGAGAACATATACATTTCCCTTCATGTGTACTGCCCCAGGAGTTACTATCATCCTTATTCACATTCCACACTGGCAGTTATCCAAATATTACAATAACTAGAAGTAGGAACAGAAATCATAGTAATACAATACTGTAACTGATTTTAAATTTTACCAAATTCACTTTCATCCATTAGGGTCTAAATTGCCAACAGCTAGAAATGCCATCTTAGTGCTAGGCTCAGGCTGCTATACTAAAACAATTGTCCTTCAGTATCCATGGGGGTTTGGATCTGATTCTTCTCATGGAGTCACTACCTACCAGCACATAGGGAACACAAAAAATAAATTGATGTGGTTAACAGTATGGAAACACAATCAGTAAAATTCAGTTTCTTCAACACAAGTTACAAAGAGAAAAAAGGGAGAAGAATCTACGGATGAAAGAGACTTGAAGCCAGGCATCGAACTAAGTCACAGCTGGAATTTCTGCACTAGGGAGGATGGATAATTGCAAGTCCAAGGCCAGCCTGGTCTACATAACAAGCTCCAGGACAGTCAAGGAATACAGGATGAGATTTGGCCTCAAAAAAATAAAATAAAGGGGGGGGGGTGGCTGGAGAGATGGCTCAGAGGTTAAGAGCACTGACTGTTCTTCCAAAGGTCCTGAGTTCAAATCCCAGCAACCACATGGTGGCTCACAACCATCCATAACTAGTTCTGGCTCCCTCTTCTGGTGTGTCTGAAGACAGCTACAGTGTACTTAGATATAACAATAAGTAAATACTTGAAAAAAAAGGGGGGGGGGGAGTAGTTAGCAAAGCAGGGGAAGGGGAACACTAAACAAACTACTTAAGTGTAATGTATGGACTAAAACAACCCTATGTAGCTGATTCCATAATTAAATCTGTGCTTGTGTTTATACCACATAAGTTATGACATATACATATGATAATCAGGGAGCAAGCAGTAACTGGACGTATTTGATAAATTACGTGCACATGTATATTTGTGTGTGTGTATTCTTTCTGAAGTATCACAGATCAAATTCAGGGCTTCTCACGCTCTAGGCAAATAATCTTACCACTGAGTTACATTCCTAGTCAGAAATTCGGGGAGGAGGAGGCAGAGCATATGTGACAGTCAGAGGCAATTTAATAGGAGTCACTCCTCTCCTACCATGTGGATTCCAGGAAATCAAACTTAGTTCATCAAGCTTAGCAGCAAGCACCTTTACTCACTGAGCCATTTTAATAACCCAAAACTATTCTTTAAAAATAATATTTATTGCGAGGACCCTTTTTAGAGGTGTACTAGGATAGAGACTAAGTTACAAGGGAGTCTGATTTGCTTTGAAATAATCCAATGACAGGAAAGAAGTAGTAACCCTAAAACAAGACTAAGGATGTTACTGCAACAACAACAATAAAGTTAACACTTTGAAGAAAAATATTCCCATGTCTCTAGATCCTTCTTCTACCAGTGCTCAGCTCTGGCTGAGTTTTAACAACTCAACACTTATCGAGGTATTTCATATACTCTTTTTTTTTTTTTAAAGTTTGCCCATGTATTTTTTCATTCATATAGTTCTTTGCTGTAAGGACATTTAAAATAAGGGAAATTCTGATATTCTAACACATGGATAAGCCTTAAGGATATCATGCTAAGTGAAGTAAGCCATTCAGGAAAGGCAAATCATTGTGTAGTTTTAATTGTATTAGACACCTAAAGTTGTCAGCTTCAGAGAAGCCAAGGGGTGTTTGAGAATCTAGGAGACTAGGAAAACAAAAAGTTCTGACTAATGGGCTCCAGTCTGAAAACCTGTGGTAACTGTTCTTCAACAATGAAAGTATTTAATGCCACTGAACTGTTCAAAAACAGAAGCAGCAAAAGGGTATCCCAGCTTTTATTTATATATACTTTAACCTAAAATATTTTCATTATGTTAATATTTACTCACTAAATAAACATTATCCCAGCCAAACTATAAGAAGTCTGTAGCTGTGATCTCAGATTCTAAGCAGTTCCAACAGTCTCAGTCCAGGCAATTGGTCCTGAGATAGTGAGGAGAGTTTACAGATGCTAAATAGGTTTCATCCCGAGGTTTTACTAGGTTTTTAACTGTGCTTTGTCAAAATACGCACAACCGGCCACTCCCACTGTCTTCACCTTTGCCCTCCACAGGAAGCAGGAGAAAAATGAATGTTATGAATGTGGTCTAAGGCATGAAGCCACTGATTACCAACTACCTTACTCATGCTTGAAAGAGCCATCCAATACCTTCCTGAATGCAACCTGCAGCAAACTCAGAAAGCAAGCCGGTTCACCTTTGGTTCTCTAAACCATCCAGAGTGCTGAAATCTGGATGTAGAATGGCTGCTGTCTTCCACCATTCATTACTTAGGACCTTAGCATCAACAGTGAATGGCTCCATTTAAAAGTATTCACAAAAATAGTAATACATTTAAAAAAAAAAAAACCCTCTCTTCATGAGGCTATAAAGAGGGTGAACATATTAAAGAGCACCTTCCGCTCTTTCGGGGGACCTGGGTTTGGTTCCTGGCATCCACATCAGATGGCTCACAGCCACCTGTAACTCCAGTTCCAGGGGATCCACCACCCTTTTCTGTCCTCAGACAGAACATGCATACACTCAGGCACAAACACATAAAATATAACTAGACAGAAAAAAGAGAGAGGTATAACAGGAAGCAAGGAAGGAAACATTCATTATAAAATAAGTAAGCTGGTTTCATAGATTCCCCCAGCCTTTTAAGGGTTAAAATTCCATTTGAAGTTTTAGTGGAGGAAAAAAAGTTATGAATAACCAAATTCAATTCTTCTGTCTCCATATGAAAACCACAAAGCTCAGTATGATCCACATTTATCATGTCTAAGTTACTTAAAATACATGTAGTAAATAGCAAATGGGTAAGGTTGGCTTACTACTCATCCTCCATGCCTGAAACCTCCACGAGTGACTTCCTATAACTCGGACACAGCATATATATCCAAGTCTGGAAGGCAACACCTCCCCCCTCGCCTGAAAACGCTGCTACTTCCACAGCCCATATTAAAACAGAGTTCTTCACTGTTTTCAAGAAATGGTCATTGTCTAGTAGCTCTTTCACATGCATGGCTCTTCTTTAATTGAGGAAGTAAAGACTAGATTTTGGCTATTCATCATGTGCTCATACAATCACTTCTCTAGCAGGATCACAAGAAAGGACACATGTGATTCCCATTCGGAATGTGGCTATCACTGTACAGCTCCCAGCTGCCCACCTGAAGGTTAGGAGCCTCCCCGTGGGTTTTCTGGATTACATACAGTAGGGCTACGTGCATGGAGCCCAGTCATGTCACATTAATCCCAAATTGGAATTCTCCAAGAATATGGCACGATCCCCTTGGGATTCCTGCAAAACTCCCACCAAGAAGTGGTGATTCCAGAAACAAAAACAAAAACAAAATCCCACAGGCTCAAAATAAGAGAATCTCAGAATGGTTTTTACATTCCTCTAGACCTTAGAAACAGCTGCCCCTCTCCTAAAAGCTGCTGCAGAAACATAAGCAAATAATACCCGTAAGATGTTCTGCCACCGTAAAATAAAGAGGTGGGCCTGGTGTGGTGGCACAAATCCTTCATCTCAGCTCTAGATGTAAAAGGTAGGCAATCTGTACTAGGCCAGTCTGGTCTACACAATGAGTCCCAGGCCAGCCAGGGCTAAAAGACCCAGTCTAAATAAAAACAGTATTAGAAAAGAAAAAGAAAAAAAAAAAGAATTATTTTTAAGAGAAGAGTCCCCAAGTAAAGAAACCCTGAAAACAGCCCCCCCCCCCAAGGGGACAGATCCCCAGAAGGAGTAGAGTTACCTGGGCAGGTTGGCAGAAGGAACAGGTCCCTAAGTGACATCAATCTCACTGATGACTGTCAACTCCTCCACATTCAATTCAAACCACAAAGCTAGACGGCCCTCACCTTCCCAAGCAAGAGGCGCCTCCAAAAGAAAAAGTGGACACCTCCTTGCTAATTACCCCCAAACGGTGAAACTTCACATCAGCAGCAGGAGCAGGGTTAGGAGAGTGAAGGAGCAAAAGAGGAAGGGTTAGTGCCGGGAGCGGAATCTCCGTGATTTGCCAGAGGAAACCGCACAGGCTCCAGACAGCAGAAGCGCCGGGATTTCCATGCAGCTGCCACGACAGGTGACCGGGCCGCTTTGCAGACACTCCGCTCACCCGCTGGCTGGCCCGGCTTGACTGAAGGTGGGGAAGAGCAGGAAAGGGAAGGAAGGAAAGGAGAAGCCGCCCCAGGGACCGGGAGGCCGACAGAGCAAAAGAGGGACTGTGGGGGAGGCCGGGCCCGTGCAGCACGTCTCCCCGGGAAAACCGGTAGAAGGGATTTTTTTTTTTCTGTCTGCACAATTAAGGAGAAGGGGAAAAAAAAATATGGCTCCAAGCCAAACGCCTTCTGATTTTACACACGCACGCCCTAGCTCCTCCGTCGGCCCCAGTTCCTCGTGCGCCGGAACAAAAGGCGAACGAGCTAGCCAGGCGCGGGCCGCCCAAGCTGGGGATCCGCGGAGAAGCCCCGCGCCGGCCGCCCCCGCCGCGCCCACCGCCCGGCCCCCGCCGCCCCGGTCCTCACGGCCGCCCACCCCAGCCTCACCTCCCTAGCGGCCGTGGCGGCGGCCCCGGTGCCTCTCCGCCTCCACCTCCGGCAGCCCTCGGCGCCGCCGCCGCCACCGCCTCCCCCCCGCGTCTTAGCCGAGACTCCGCCTCCCTCGGCAGCCACAGCGACCGCCAGTCGGGCTCGGGGCGGGGGGCTGGGGGGGTGCGGAGGCACGTGACCGCGCCACGTGACCCGTCGCCTCCCCAGCCCGCCCTCCTCGAGCGGACCAGCGACGGGTGGCGCTGCCCGGGGCGCGCGTGCGCGTGTGCGGGCGCGGCGGCGGCGGGGTGCGGTCTCGAGCCTTCCACGCGCCATTCGGCTCCCGAGAAGACTCCGGGACCGCCCGCGTCGCCCGCCTCCGCCTCCGCCCCGGCCTGGGCGCCCAGCCTGGACCACTCACCTCCTCCAGAGCCCTCCTCACACGCCGTCTTGTCAGCGGAGGCCGGAAGTGGACATCAAGCTGTCTCCTACCCAGCCAGAACCGCAGCAGAGCACACCGCGGCTCGTACTATGAGCACCGTGGCTCCCCTGGAAACAGTCATTCAAGTGTCTTTCGGCGGTGCTGCTGTGGTCACGTCAGTACCCCCTCCAGTTGCTTTCAGGGAGGAACGAATCCATAGCGTCATTTTAAGTCACACAGGCACAATCACAGCCTTTACTCCCCCCGCCCCACCCCCGACCCCGTTAAATTGATGTGCTAAGAACGGAAACTTCAGCCATCCCTCGGTTTTCCACTGTTACAAAGAGGGCGTTGCTGGGTGTAGAGAATGCGTGGTTGAAAATGTAAAAATAGACAAGATCGCATCTTTCCTTGAGGCAAGGCTAAGAACAGTAGACACTCTTCCCAACTGTTAGGCACTGGTTTCTATTTCTGAATGTCGACAAACGTTAAAACCATTTTACGGTTCTTTGTGCGTTCGTTTGTTACAAACCGGGTCTTCTCGATGTAGCGTAGGCTGGCCTCAAACTCAGTTCTGCCTCTTGAATGCTGGGATTTCAAACCACCATACCTAGCCAGTTCTTGTTGTAAAATTATCCCTCCGCTAATTCTATCAGAAGTCTGAGTAAGAGTCCATCGGGTTCTGCAACTCTGCTTGAGATTTTACGAGTGCTAACAAGTGTTTGTAGTTTCTGTTTTTGAGCCTAGATCTCACTATGTAGCCTGGAACTCTCTGTGTAGACCAGGTTGACATGGAATTCACAGAGAGCCACCTGCCTGTACAACACGGTGTTCTTTCTAATGTAATCACTCTTCTGCTAATACTATATGTTTAATTTTACTATCTTTTGCCTTCTATGCCTCACCCCACTCCTTAACCCTTAAAGATCTCTTTCATGACATTTTCAGGAGCAAGGTGGGTTGCTTAAGCCTGTCAGCTTGGGTCTCACCTGGGGACTCTCTTACAGCAATCTGTTAAGTGGGCTGTGAAGCTGCTTTTTGTACTTTAAAAACCTTTCTAATTATGGAACGAAGAGAGCTGCCTTCTATTTAGAAATCTGGGGCAACTGGGAGTCATTAGAAGGAAGATTTGGCAAGGGGACCCTTCTTCTGGCCTCTGAAATCCCACTGGCCCAGTAATTTTCATTTTCTTGTGTTTAAAATGCTTTTTCACTATTAGAATTGTAGTAACAGTAGGAGAAATTAAACCAATATACAATAACTGCTGAAGACAATTACTACAACGAACACTCTTTGTTGAATATTACTGGCTCTATTAACTGGCTTCCCTTGGCTCCAAGATCAAGTTTGAGAAAAACTTCTTACCATCCTGACCAATCCCCTATTAAGCAGTAAGGAATGTGTGACATTTCTTTGAATGCTGCACACTCTTCTACCTTGGGGGGTGGGGGGTGGGGGGTGGGGGAGGGTGTCACACAGTGAGCTCAGAGTTGACCTGAGAGCCAGTGTGGTTAATAGTATGATGACACAGTGTGACATAAGTATTGTGTACTCTCCAGTGTGTGACTGAGCCTCTGATGGAGGATGGGAACAGCAGGATGGTAAACACCACTATGCTGCCCGACCCTAAAACTGGTCCAGCAGGCACAAGGGCTCTGCAGTTATCGACAGGTAACTGGTTGATCAGTCTTTACCTCTCTATCCATCTCCTGACACCCTCTCACATTCCCAAGATACCCAGATCCTGGAACCCCAGAGATCCTGCCACTGAGTCTCTTTCCTTTCCCCCCACTCCCCAATACGTCTGTGGGTACCTCCCCACCTTCCTGGCTGTAACAAAATTTAAAGCCCAAAGAATTTGCTGATTCAACCCTTCAGCCACCAAGGTATTTAGCACAGACACATGGAAACTGGATCCTGGACATCAGGAGATGGCAAAGGAGCCAGAGCTTTTGGAGAATAAGACACAAGCCTTTGGTCTTTCGGTGTGTTCTGAGAGCCAAAAATGTTTGTGCCAACTTAGACTTCATTACTGGAAACACAGCATGCTGCACAAAAAGTAAAATGCTTACATCCCCTGGGCTGCCCTGAGCCAAGCCACAAACATACTCCTACCAATTCTGGGTGCTACTAGTCGCATATAGAAGGACTGAAGTAAGTGCTGGGTAAATGTCTTACAATATTATAAACCAGTCACTACAATAGTCTTATAATGTCAGTTTTCACAAGAAGCTGTTAAGAGGAAGAATGTTTAACCCCAAAAAAATGTAAACTCGGCTAATGACACTGTGCTTGAAAGTAGCCACAGTGGGAATGATGTTCCAGTGCTTCCCTTCTCTTACTGAGCTCCTGCTCTTGACCAGGCTCGGTCCAGAACAAAAGCTCTGTGGCCTTGAGTCACATAAGAAAAGATGCCCTAACAGTGACCACAGAGGAAGTGGAGATCCAGCCTTGACCGAGCGACCGAGCCTTTGGATCTGCTGTGCCCAGATCTGATGAGCTGGGCTGGACACTCAGAACAACTTCAGTTCCCACCTGTGCCTCTGCCTTAGACCTGAAAGCTCCAATCAGCCAAATGTTCTCTCTTCCCATCCTTTTCAATGCCTCCCAGAGCAAAGTCACACCTGGACTGAATGCCTACAACCAAAACCACTGCTTGCCTTACCATGGAAGGGGGAAATGGAAAGTAGGGGAAAGTGGCTTTACAAAGAGACAAGCTTTTGTGTTTGCCTCCTTTGTCCAGTAAGAAAGCAGAGAGGAGCTGGGCAGAGTGCCACACTTGGCCTGCAGTTGGAGCATCTTTCTCCTTATTCACAGTGTGTAGCCTTTCACTGGTTTAAAGGGCATGTGCATGGCCTTGCTTAACCTGAAACACCTTTATCTGTTTCTAGAAATATGTTAACAGTGCCTTGCCTCTTGCTGTTGTTTTCTGACAGAGTCATAAGCTTGCTTGGAACTCAAGATCTTCCTGCCTATTCCTCCAGCATGCTAGAATAACAAGTATATACCATTGTACTAGCCCTTGATTAGCAGAAGTCTCTAGAAAGGAAAAGTTGTTTATAAAAGAAATTCCTCTTCCTACTGTAGGAGAAATGAGACCAGTAACCACTAGACCCTTTCTTGCATAGGGTGGTCAAGACTAGTGGCTGAGAGGTTGGGGGGCACTGGAAGCGAAGTTATTGAAAGCAGAGGGAGATGAGCTCTGGGGATCGTTGTGTAAGGCTGTGTCAGGGATCTAGGGTTATGTGCTGAAACAATTTTGACCCAAACTTGCCATCTAGGAAGCAGCCACCACAAAGCTGGCAGCTGAAGGCTATAAAGTCTAAGGGTGAAGACATCAGAGTAATGTTTTGGAAGCAAAATCAGATAGCAAGCACACTAAACACACCAATTGTCTCACCAATTTAATATAACCCACTTGTTGTATTTCATTTTTGTTTTAACCACCACATGGAAGCAGGAATCAAAACTCCTGAAGCTGTAACAGAGACCGGGGGCAGAGCTCAGGCATGGAGCATTGTATTGATTGCATTTCTACTGCTGTGATAAAGTACTCTGAGGCAACTCACGGAAGGGTTTGTTTGGGCATATGGTTTTGGAGTGTCCTTCGTGACAGGAAATCATGGCAGCAGGACAACTGAGAGCTCCAATCTTGAACCATAAGCAGTAAGTAGAGAAAGTAAACTGGGAATGGCTCTTGGCTTTGAAAACCTCAAAGGCTGGCCCTGTGACATATTTCTTCCAGCAAGGCCACATCTTCTAAATTTACCCAAACAGTGCCAACAACTGGTGACTGAGTTCAAAGGTCAGCACCTATAGTGGACATTCTCATTCAAAGCACTGCAAGCATTCTATGAGCTGAGTCCAATCCTCAGTCTCACTCCCAAAATAAACACACAATCTCAGAAGAACACATGGGGCTAGAGAGATGGCTCAGCAGTTAAGAGGACATGTCCCTACACCAGCCCTATGCTCACTTCCCAGCACCCACAGGGCAGCTTACAAACATCCCTAACTCCAGTTCCAGGGGACAAGGCACTTTCCTGACCTTCCCAGGCACCAGCAAACACATGGTACACAAACCAAATTCAAACAAAATACTCATAGATATAAAATAAAGCATAAATTTTTTAAAAGGACAAGATCGCAAGGTCTGGATTGCAAAGGACAAGATCGCAAGGTCTGGATTGCACGCCATGTTTGGCATGGTGCTAGGGTGCTTGTACACATTGCCATTTCTCTCCATTGGAATTCAGGCATTGCTGTCTGATTCTTTGAATTCTCAATTTTTATGCTGCATGTTTTTGTTGTTGTTCTTGTTTTGTTTGTTTATCTTGTTTGATTGGTTGGTTTGGTTTTTTTCTTCTTTAGGATAGGGTCCCCCTGTGTAGTCCAAGTGGACTTGAACTTAGGACAACTCTTCTTACTCAATCCTGTGCCATTACACCCAGCTCTAATTTTTGTTGTTAGTGGTAGTTTGGGGGCATGCCTTTTTTTGTTGAAATCCACCAATAAAGAGAAGTAGATTTAATTTCCTGACTCATGACTTTCACATGGTCTAGAATATTTATAACAACCTCCCACAGGTAATTTTGCTTTTGTTTTTATTAAGCCATAATGAAACTGAGGAACAAGGATTATAATGAAAAAGTAGTATAAGGCATGACTATGCAACCTTATATCCCAATCAAATGAAACTATTAAGTACCAAATACAAAGTACAAAATAAGTTTGCTAGGGCTTGACTTCTCTGCACCTCCCCAAATGAAGTTTACCTCAGTTTACAGTAAGGAGGGGGGAAAACATTTTAAAGTTTAATTTCTATTTTTATGCATCCTTTCTCTTTCTGTCCCTCCCACACCAGTCATTAGTTTATTCCTTTGACCCTGAGTCCAAGATACACAGTTAGCTGGTGCAGTGACTCATAGTTTTAATCCCAACACTTGAGAGGTGGAGCTCTCAACACTCACAGGTGGAGCTCTGTGAGTTTGAGGCCAGCCTGGTCTACATAGTGAGTTCCTGGACAGCCAAAGACATACAGTGAGACCCTGTACCCTACTTTAATAAGGGTACTTAAACGCTTTGACCTCCCTTCTGGCCCACCACCCACCAGAGGGAGTGGAAAGAAAAGGTTAATAGGAAAAAATAAGATGTGGACCTGTTTAGAAATAGTTCTTTGGGGCCATTCCAGTCTTTGATGTCAGGATAGGAGCAGTTCAGTTCACACGCTCCATCCATTTGCAAACACCAAATCAGCAATGGGAGTTCGATCTAGAATGAACCTTGAGGCTCTGCCAATTGGCCTGAGTCTGCCGAAGCAGCAAGAAGCCCCTGAAACACCACAAGAAGTTCTTTAGTGCGTTTCTCTCTATAAAGTCACAATCAACAATGATCAGCAAAGAAGACAAGGCAAACCAATGCCACACAGCATGGTCCACTGTCTGTTGGGTTACATTCATACCCTTTCCAAGCATGAAGTGTTCTTAAGCATCAGCTCTAGCAAAACATCACATGCCCCTCTTTCCAGGTAGCTTCCAAAAAGAAACAAACAAACAAACAAACAAAAACAAAAAACACCACGTCTGTTCTCAGCAAATCATTCTCCCATATAATCTGCTTCAGCAAAAACATCTCATAAGACAGCTTCCAGAAAAACATCACATGACACAACCGAGTCTCCAGAGAAACCAGGAATTTCCACTTCGATCCCCCTCTTTAAACAGCTCTGCAGTAAGCGAAGGCAAACAATGTAGAGAAGTGCAATGCTTCTTTGGGTCCTTACTTTTTAAGCCTATAAAGGGAGAAGTATAAAGCCAACCTGAGAATGGCTAACTGTGCCTGCAGAAGATACAGTATCTGTGGCTGCTACTGCCATCTTGTGACCAGGAGAGGAAGCAGCCAAAATAGGGCTGTGAAACAGAGGTGACTGTGGCTTAGGTCATTGACTCTTAGAAACAGCCATCATGTGTATGTTCCATTCACCTTGCCAACCTTGAGATGTCTGTATTTGGGGATGATAAAATGCTTTGGTGATTTTAAGTTTGCCTCCTCCTCAAATACAAAATTCTCCCAGCTGTTTCAATGCATACTGTGTTCTGAGGGCCCCAGAGATCTTTACATCCACCCTGAGTGTGACTCCAGCTTTGTGGATTAGTGTCACCATTTACCCTGGAGCTCCACAAAAAAGCTTTAAAAAGAGACATGGAACAACAATATGAATTAACCAGTACCCCCAGAGCTCCCCGACTAAACCACCAACCAAAGGGTACACATGGTGGGACTCATGGCTCCAGTTGCATATGTAGCAAAGGATGGCCTGGTCAGTCATCAATGGGAGGAGAGGCCTTTGGTCCTGTGAGGGTTCTATGCCCCAGTGTAGGGGAATGCCAGGGCCAGGAAGCAGGACAGGGTGGGTTGGTGAGCAGGGGGAGGGGGGAGGGAATAGGTTTTTTTCTCCCAGAGGGGAAACCAGAAAAGGGGAGAACATTTTAAAATGTAAATAAAGAAAATATCTAATAAAAGAGAGACATGGAATAAAATATAATATAGGAGCCACACATGAAGTTAATAGAAATCCTTAGATTCTAAAAAAGCAGACAAGCCAGGTGTGGTAGTACAAGGTACAGGCCTGTAATCCAAGCACTTGGGAGGTAAAGGCAGGAAGATGAGTTGAAGGTTAGTCTGTGTTACAGATCGAGTTTGAGACCAGCCTAAGCTACATGAAACCCAGTCTCAAACCCAAACAAAAGAAGCAGACCACATGCAGTAATACACTTGAATCTACAGATCTTAGTAAAGTCAGCTTTCTAAAACTAGGTAGTTAAACCATTATCTTTGTTGTAAAATTTTTAGTTTTTATCCATTTTCATTTTAACAAAAAAAATACATCTTTTTATAACTGCAAACTAAAGACCTGAAACATGATGCTCATCCATAGAATGAAGTATCATTTTTCTCTACATAATTACATACTGCTCCAATGAGAATGTAACTTATACATGAATAAGCCCGGGCACAGAACTGAGTACAGTGGCTGATATATGAAATCCCAGAACTGAGTACAGTGGCTTATATATGAAATCCCAGGACTTTGGAGGATGAGGCAGGAGCAAAGCTGCAAGTTCAAAGTAGCCATGCAGGGTGAACTCCACGCCACAGAGGTGAGCAGTGATCTACCTACAGTAAAACAACTTCACAGCTACAAAATAATGCATGAGCAGGATATTGTCAGTTACTATCTAGAAAAAAAAATTTATATTTGATTTGCCTGCTACATTTTCCTGACTTTGCCACATTTCTTGGCAGTATAAGCTGCCTAGCAACTTGAAATTAGTGACACATGTCCACTTTCCTTGACTTGCTTTTAAGAGCTATGAGATAGGTAAGATGGAATAACCCATAACACCCTGTGAACGAGCTTTAGAAAAAAACTACTAATGTGGTCTACATGTAAGGATAATGAACACTTCTTATGATGATTATACTGTTTTAGAGGCACCTGGCTGGTGAGAATAGGCTTTGTGACTATATGCATCTATGCACATAAACACACACATATCAGACAGGGACTGGAGAGATGGCTCAGACGACCTGTGTTCAAGTCCTGGGATCCACATTGGGTGGCTCACCACCACCTGTAAGTCCAGCCGTAAGTGGTCTGACACCCTTTTCTGGCCTCCACTGGGAACTGTACTCACATGCACATTCCACACACAGACACACATGCAGGCACATAATTAAAAATAAAAGCTTAAAAGCCCCTATGCATCTTATGTAACCCTTCTAACACACACACACACACACACACACACACACACACACACACACACGAAGAATGAGAGAGTAGAGTAATCTGGAAACAGTAATAAATTTCAGTCTAAGACCAAGAAAGCACAGGTGCATCAAACGAAGAAAAAATTTTAATCCCCAAGTATAGAAGTTTAGAAACTAAGAAAACATCCTTTAGCCAATTTAAATGTAAACATGTTCTTTTTCTAGTTAAAATTAAGCCTGAATTCCAAGCTAAATTCATTTAATGCAACGTACCACTTCTGAGGAGAAAAAAAATTTATATATATATACATATATGTATATATGTTTATATGTTTATATATATGCCATATATAATTTCCCATATGACCCAGGGAGCAATGATAGGACAAATTCTAGTGCATGGGAGATCTTGATCCTTGATGCCAGATCCCTAATATATGCCTGTGCTTTTAAAACTCTTGGTCTGAGCTCCCCCTACTGGAAAAATATACTCAGTGCTATAAGTCAGACTCCAGAAAGAGGTTCTGTTACCTCCTGAGGTATGTATTGAGTCGGCTCAAATTATCTCCAGTAATAGGGAACACAGCTGCATACTGTTGACACACGCTAAATGTGTGTGCTATTGTACCTAGGGCCTCCAACATTACTAGCAATCTCTCCGCCATTGAATTGCTCCTCCAGCCAAAGATTCACATTTATTTCTTAAGGTTTTTTCATTTTTTATGTGTACGAATATCTGCCTGTATGTAAGCACACCATGTATATGCTTGGTGCTCACAGAAGTAAGTAGACAATGTTAAGTCCCCTGGAACTAGAGCTCCAGAGATCTGTGAGCTGCCATGCGAGGAACTGCATGTGGGTCTTATGAAAGACAGGCAAGTGTTCTTAACCACTGAGCCATCTCGCCAGTCCTCCAAGATTCATTTTTAAAAAATCTTTATGTGCATTGGTATTTGCTTGCAGGCATGTGTGTGTGAGGGTGCTCAGATCTTGGAGTTACAGACAGTTGTGAGCTGCCATGTGGGTGCTGAGAAAGCAACTTCAGTCCTCTGGAAGATCAGTCAGCACTCTTAACCACTGAGCCATCTCTCCAGCCTCCCAAGATTAATTTTTTTTTTTTTCGAGACAGGTTTCTCTATGTAGCCCTCGCTATCCTGGAACTCACTCTGTAGAGTAGGCCAGAAATCCACCTGCCTCTGCCACCCAAGTGCTGGGATTAAAGGCATGCGCCACCACTGCCTGGCAAGATTCAAATTTTTAATGCATCTGATAGTGATGTGCCACGAATTTCTTCCTCACGGCAGAGGGAAGCCCTTCACACTGAGCACTGAGTTGTGAAAAGCCCACTATGCTGGACAGGTTAGAGCCAAGACAATGATGGGCCAATCCAAATGGTTTGGATTTGCAAGAATTTCAGATTTTGGATTTTTTGGAACAATGATACTCGAGTCATACATTTATGTATCTACAATATTCTCTGTCCTGTATTATAGCCTAAGCTCTGCATGAATTTTGTGTTCCCTTTTCTAGCTCCCAGTAAAGTACCTGTGCACTCTAAGACCACGTGGGCATGCTGGGCGGTGGTGGCGCACGCCTTTGGTCCCAGCACTTAGGAGGCAGAGGCAGGCGGATTTCTGAGTTCAAGGCTAGCCTGGTCTACAGAGTGAGTTCCAGGACAGCCAGGGCTATACCGAGAAACCCTGTCTCAAAAAACTGAAAAAAAAAAAAATCACGTGGAGACCAGTCTACTCAGCACACTGTAGATGGTTAAGTGTTTGTCTAAGGCATTTCCAGCTCTTACCATCATTTGGGAAAACAATTTCAGATGCATAGCATATTTAGGATTAATTTTTAAAGTTTTTATATGCATGTGAATGTGTGCCGCATGTGTGTGTCCAGGAAAGTGTGTGAAGGCCAGCAGAGGGACTTAGATCTCATGCTGCTACAGTTACAGGGCGTTGTGAGCTGTCTAACATAGGTGCTGGGGCCTGAATCGTAAGAGCAGCACATACTCTTAACAAAGCTTTTATATACATTATTATTACTGCTGTTATTATTCTATTTACTCAAGATACTAGAAATCACTTAAATTCTGAGGAAAGAGAAATGGCTAAATAAATGGTGACACACACACATATGACATGATATATATATATATATATACCATATATATATATAACATTTTATACTCATACACATATATTGTCATCAATACTTGTAATTGTTTAAAATGCGGCCCATGTTTGCCAGGTTGGCTGTTATTAACTCCTGAGTTCTGCATCAGGTTCCTGAGCAGCTGACACTACAAGTGTGCACTCTCATACCCTGCTTCTTATGTGTGATTTAGGCATAGAACCCAGGGCTTTGCACATTCCAGGAAAGTATTCTACCACTGAACTGTGCTCTTAGCTCCCAAATGTGGGAGCCATAATAACATGGAAAAAACACTTATCCTTTAATTTTTTTAGACAGTCTCACTGTGTAGCCCTGCCTGGCTTTGACTTCAGTGATTCCTCTGCCTGTCTCCCAAGTGCCCTCAGCAAAACTGCTTGTTTTTTTTGCCACCACAGAACAGACATGCACATGCCTGCATTAACTGCACAGCTTCGCTGAGGTTGTTCCAAGACCTACCTATGCTTAGACTAGGTCTGCTTCAGGACTGTGAGAGGCAGAGAGAGCAAACAAAGAACTTGAGCTCTAACCAAATTCCTTCCAGAAGACCAAAATGCAAGTCAGGCAGGGCCAACTGCAAAGTTAAAATCGACCAAACAACCAGCTAACCAACCAACCAACCAAACAAGCAACCAGCCAACCAACCAAGCAAGCAAGCAACCAACCAACCAGCCAGCCAGCCAGCCAACCAACCAACCAACCAAACAAACAAACAACATGATCTTTAAACACATATCAAGGGGCTGAGGAAATGGCTCAGTTGGTAAAGTACATACTGTGCAACAAAGAGAGCCTGGGTATTGATCCCTAACAACTACATTTTTAAATAAAAGTTGGGTCCAGCAGCACACTTCTGTTAACAACACCTGAAAAAGACATCCACTATCGATACCTCCCATCCACATACATGTGTACATATATACACGCATGTACATTTGTGCACACACCCATATACATACATGCATAAGGCACACATACAGAGTGTTGGGCATCAGCAGTGGAAGAGATGGTGAGGGAGTATGTAAAACTGCAGGGTGGGAAGATGGGTTAGTGAGCCACAGTGCTTGCTGCACAAGCCCGAGGCCTGCACTTTGCCTTCTAGTACCCATATAAGCCAGGTCTGGACTAATGTGCCACCCATGGGCTCTGTGGAAAGGGGAGATTGCTGAGAATCCCTGATCAGCCAGCTTAGCTGAAAAACAAGCTTGGGTTAAGGGAAAGTCCTTAATGTCAGCCGGGCCACGCCATTCTGTAAAGCCTCTTCATTTTGTTTGAACTCTGATAATTCCCCAGACTACAGTAATTTGATTTCTAGAGTTAAAGTAACTTATTTTTTCGAGATTCTTGCTTTCCCTGCCCTAGTATCTAGTCAGAGGCAGTTTGATTGTCAGCCACATGGCACAGACCATTCTGCTTTCCTGTGGAACCTGTACAGACATGCCACACTGCATTGGGCTAAGGAAAAACAAAACAAGTGAGGGCCAGGAAGTAAGAGAGAATTGGGAGTGCCACAATCAGGGTCAGGGGCTTCTGGTGTTGACTACCATCTATAAATTATAAAGATGATGGGAAGGGAAGAGCTTGTAGAAAGGGTGGGAAAGGTAGATCTGTTAACTGAAGCAGCTTCGAAAGATCCCTTTCTTAGGGGCTTCCCTCAGGAGAACTGGGGTTCTTACCTTCAGTGAAGAAATGAATTTCAGGATAAGTAAAGATAAAGATGAACAGAGTTGGAATTTATAAGAACACATTTGACACAGGCGTCAGCCTTTTTAGTTACCGAAGGTTCCTTGCCGCCTTTCTCTAAACCACACAAGGATACGGTAAAGAGCAGGTTTGCTCTTCCCATCTGCAAGGTGGGGCAGATGGATTTGTTTTCACTAATCTTTGACCCTATTTTTTAAAAAAATTAGATGTATGTGTTTTGGCTGCATGTATATATTGTATCATATGCATGTCTGATGCCTGCAGAGGTCAGAAGGCAGCACTGGCTGTTCAGGAATTGGAGTTATGAATGGTTAGGAGCCACCATGTGTGTGCTGGGAACTGAACCCAGTGTCTCAGCAAGAATAACTAGTGCTCTTAACTGCTGATTCCTCTCTCCAGCCCCATCTTCGACCTTATTTCTTGTGAAGTGATTGCTCAACTTTGAGGCTGTATTTGCCCTTTTGGATTAGGTGACATACAGCTGTCATTTGTCTTTGGTCCTCAGGTTTCCCCCAGAATTGAGTGGGTACAAAGGTTAGCAGACACAGAACATTGAGGCACCTTCATCTGATCGCTTGATGGTCATTCTTGAGGCTCTGCAAGTCAGCTAGCTTCCTCCCTTCCTTCTTTACCTCATTCTCCTCTTCCCTCCTCAGTGGTCAGCTGAATTAAATGTAGATTATTCCAATTTTGTTGGCAGCATCCAGTGTCATAAACAGGAAGTATTGGATATGTGCCTCCTTCTAGCAGGACCTATCTGGGAACATCTGGCCACTGTCACAGAGCTTCTTCACAGCCCGCCTGGTACAGTGCTTGTTGGCCTTGCCATCCACACGAAATGGTATCTTTTCCTCTTCAAGGCAGATTTGATGGGCACTGGACACCTGATGATGGCATAGTGGCCAAACAAGGGTTTCCAAGGATACCTGGGTTTCCCCAGGAGTCAGCATGGTCTTTTAGCTACAGCTATAGATGTCTTTCAGCACTGCCTTCTTGTCACCAAAGTCTTTGCTTTGAGCTTTGGTAGAGCAAACGCTTTCTCCTTCACTTCACCACTGTCTCGGAAAGGCATGCTGACTTCATCTTTCCGCTGGCCCACAGTGGACCCCGCACAGCAGTCCCTGCCCAGCATTAGTGTGCATAAAATTCATCTGCTGGACCCAGCAAGGTGAAGTTAAGTTTAGGATGGCCTTCTGCCTTGAAGCCACCGCTACTGGTCTGGAGATCCTTCATGGCTATAGGATTTTCTGATCCCTTCAGCAGTAGCATAAAAGAAATTTGGAGCTCCTCAAACACTTGGTTACTAGTGAAAAAAACTACTTACAGAGCCTACTGTTTCTCCTGAATTATGAGCTTGCGAAGGCCATCCTAGAATAGTCTGCCAGCTGCCAATTCTTTACTTTCCAGGGAAGATGCCCCCAACTGTTGCAACCAGTCTCTTCGCTTCCTAGAAAGACAGGAAGGTACAGAAGGAAAGAGGAAGAACATTCATTCATCACTTTGAGGTCAAGGAGTTTGGAGGGCAAAGTGGCAAGAACTCCTGGTGGCTCAGGTTCTTTCTACTGTTAACAGGATGATAAAGATAACCTGATGGTGACATCTTATGCATTTGGGAGCTCTTCCACAGGACACTGCTTCCCAGAAGTATAGCGTTCTCAAGATCATGGTAGAACTGCTCTTTTCAGGTCTGAAGGAGGTCTGTTATCCCAGCACTCGCAGGCAGAGGCAGGAGGACTTATGGGCCAGCCTTGGCTAAAGAGGTCCTTCTGTTCATGTTTTCTTTCCAAACTATGCACTGACTACTAATTATAGGTTACAAATAAAACGTGGTTTAATGTACTCATTAAGACTAACAGAGGCGGGCTGGCGAGATGGCTCAGCGGGTAAGAGCACTGACTGCTCTTCTGAAGGTCCTGAGTTCGGATCCCAGCAACCACATGGTGGCTCACAACCATCCGTAATGAGATCTGACGCCCTCTTCTCGTGCATCTGAAGACAGTTACAGTGAATTACGCCAGAGTCAGTAGGCCGGCAGAGGTCCTGAGTTCAATTCCCAGCAGCCACATACATGATGGATCACGGCCATCTGTACAGCTACAGTGTACTCATACACATAAAATAAATAAAATAAATCTTTAAAAAAAAAAAAAGACTAACAGAGGGCAGTGGTGGCACACACCTTTAATCCTAGCACTTGGGAGGCAGAGGCAGGCAGATTTCTGAGTTCGAGGCCAGCCTGGTCTACAGAATGAGTTCCAGGACAGCCAGGGCTATACAGAGAAACCCTGTCTCAAAAAAACAAAAACAAAAACAAAACAAAAAAAGACTAACAGAGACTGGGCTGGAGAGATGGCTCAGAGGTTAAGAGCACCAACTCTTCTTCCAGAGGTCCTGAGTTCAATTCCCAGCAACTACATGGTGGCTCACAACCATCTGTGATGAGATCTGATACCCTCTTCTGGCATGTCTGAAAAGAGCAATGGTGTACTCAAATAAATAAATCTTAAAAAAAAAAAAAAAGACTAACAGAGAATATCTTCTCCATTTCATGTCTTGTTGAAGTTCAAAATGTTATCAAGACTTTTTGTTATCAAGAATTCACAGAATTCTTCATGTCTCTGTATTAACTTTGCTTCTCTCTCTAGTTAGTCCCCATTTTTCTCAGAATGAAACTAACTTTCCACTTTAACAGAACATAAATCATATATCTAAAGGCTCTAGTAAATGCAGAGATCACTGAGAATTTGGGAAAGAGAGAATATGACAACCACATAGACAAGTCGTACAAATATTAAACTAACCTTTATGGTGGTGCCCACACTATAATCCCAGGACTCAAGAGCATTAGTAGAAGAATCTAGAGTTAGAGGCCAACTTAGGCTACACAGCCAGTTGTAGAATGCAGAAAGACCCCACTTCAAGAAGCCATACACTGACAGGACATAGCAGTTCCATAAAGAAATTATGCATATATTAGAAGCTGAAGAGATGGCTAGTCTCAGTGGTTAAGAGAATTTGTTTTTTGCAAAGGGCCAGGGTTTAATTCTCAGCGCCTACATGGTGGCTCACAGCCATCTGTAACTCCCAAGCTCTCATGTGGTGCACATTCATACACATAAACCTCAAAAAAAAATTAATTCCAGTAAACAGAAATGACTAAGACATCTTGCAGTCAATATTTGGAAACCAACACCCTAAGCAATTAAGAGTGCTGCAATTACTGTCATCCAGTCAAAGGATCCAAACCAAGCTAATGGCTGTCAGTAAAGAAGTTCCTGTAACTGCTCAGGGAAGCAGTTATCTAATTAGTGGATTTTAACAAAAGTTGGCTCCTTGCTGGGTATGCTCAGCATTTCCTTGGCAGTAAAAGGGAACAGATGTGTGAGAGATGAACCTACTGCAAATACAAAACCGGCTCCAATCTACTACACATCCTAGCTCAGCAAAACCAGCAGGGAGGCCCTCTGGCAAGGTGGGTGCTTTAAGCCTATCTCAGAACATTCAAGTATGGCTAGGTCTGGGCTGAAGATAGGTATTAGTATTTAAAGCTCCCAATGTAACCCTAATATACTCAAGTATCGGAACTTTTTGTCTCAAATAGAAATCTTATGTTTGTTTTGTTTTGTAACCATTTGGGGACGGGGGGGGGGGCGGCATATGCTTTCAGGACAGAGAACAATCTTCCAGTCAGCTCTTGCGACCCTCAGGATGGCTCAGTGTGTAAAGGCAGTTGCTGACAACCCTAATGATCTGAGTTCAATCCCTAGAACCCATACGGCAGAAGATGAGAACCAACTCCAGCAGAACTTTGACTTCACCATGATATACATGCCTCTCTCACCCCTACCCCACTGGCTCCTGCTCAGCATTATGGATAAAAGACCATGCAAGTTCACATGTCCAAGTGGCATGGTCTCACTGGGATGGAGGAAAGTTAGGAGGCAGTCAGTGCAGGTGTCCCCAGGAGCTGGGGCTGTACAGTGTTCTCTTTTTGCTTCCTTCCCCAGTCTACTTCGCTGTGTTCTGTGTACTAACCATTAAAAACAGATCTTCAGTTAAAAACTGTGGAAAAGCAAGTGGGCCTTATCTTCATTTGACAAGAAGCACAGAGACAAGGAGTGACTAGTTAAGAAAAGTACAGTGTGACAGCTCAGGAGGCAGAGACAAACGGGAGTAGTACAGACAGGTCTGCACTAAGGCAGACTGACTTCTGCAGCAGATTTGGAATAGGGAATAGGCAGAGCCCAAGGAAGAGCAAGGCTGGGTGAGAGGAGGAAGCTCTGCTGTTCACAGACAGTGGGGCGACTATGGTTCACGTTACATACCTCACTGCACAGACTTGACCAACACATGGCATATGTGGATCGAATTATCACAACACACCCCATAAATATGTACGGGTATTATATGAAAGTGTTAATAATGGAGAAATAAACAAAACGACATTTTTTGAATAAAAAAGTTTTGTTGCTGTTTTGCTTTTTTATTTATTTTTATATCTATCTATCTATCTATCTATCTATCTATCTATCTATCTATCTATCTATCTATCTATCTATCTATCTATTTATTGAGACATGGTTTCTCTGTATTGCTGTCCTGGAACTCACTCTGCAGACCAGGCTGGCCTCGAACTCAGAAATCCACCTGCCTCTGCCTCCCAAGTGCTGGAATTAAAGGCGTGCGCCACCACTGCCCGGAGCTGTTTTGCTTAAAGACAGGTTCTCACTTATGTAGCTGTAGCTTCATGCAATTTACTATGTAGACCAGGTGAATTCCACAGAGATCCACTTACCTTTGCCTCCTGAGTACTGGAATTAGAGGCATGTGAAGTTTTAACTGAAAACTCGGGGAAGAAAGGATATAGCCACAGACCATTTGCCCAGCATGTCCAAATCCTGGCTTCAATCCTCAGTACTTCCAACTCCCAGTCCCACTCCCAAATAAAACTTCAGAATTTCCTCTTTCCCCACTTGCTCTGTAATACATACTGAGGAACTGGAGGATATATTTGGGAGCTAAAGTCTTTCTCTCTGGCTCCTTGAGGCACAGAAAGAAAATAGTACCATGTACTCCATCAGTGGTGTTCGAGTCAGCCTACAGTCCCTATGGCCCCTCAGGCCCCTGCACGTGTGCAGATCTTGGTAGCAGGAGCATATGGGTGTTCCTCATTCATTGGACAGGAAGCAGAGAGAAGTGGGATTCAGAAGAGGCTAGGGCAGATACAAATCCAAGGACATGTTTCTAGTGACCTGCTTCATCCAATGCAGTCCCACCACACCCAAAAATGCCACCATACTGTCAGTCCACCAAACTACTAGTAATCCCCGTATTACACCAGAGTCTCATCATCTGATTCTCTCTGGAAAAGCCAGACACACATGTGTCTCCCTAATCCTATAGGTCTTATGCATTCAGATTAATGGTTACTTCTAAAAGTGGAGAACTAAGTAGGGCCTAGTCCTTCAAGTTAAATAGGCTTAATAATCTGCAAAGTGGAGCATGAATATTTAATATCCTCTCAGAGAAAAAACAAAAGTATGTCAAACTACCCATACTTGTTAATGGTAATAATAAGCTACTAAATTTTGGTGGTGTTGTTATCCCAAGACCATATGTACACTAGACAGAGGCCCTACCACAGAGGTACATTCTCAACTCTTAAAAATAATTTTGGCTATCACCTACAGTGTATCAGAAATTAAGGGCAGAATCTTTGTTAACTATAATCAGTAATGCCATTATTACTCACTAAAACTGACTTTTCAGCACATGTTTATGTCAACTATAATGCATACTCAGGAGTCCAAAGTTTTAGGATAACCACACTAATCACACAAGGAAATCTGGGCTCAAAGTTCGTGACTTTATTATTAATACAGTATTTAAACAACAAAGCAGGGCCCAGTGTGGTAGTGTACACCTTGAATTTCAGTACTAGAAAGGCAGAGATAGGCAGATAGGTGAGTTCTGGGACAACCTGGGCTAGATAATGAGACCCCATCTTGAGGAAGGAAGGACCCCTTTACGTCACTACTGTCTCCTCATATTTGGGATTTTGTTAAAAGTAAAGACAGCAGCCCATCATGGATATCTAAAGTATATCAAAACAAATGTCAGTCAGAGTCCAGACAGAGGCCGCCGGAGAACTTCCACTTTGCTGCAGTCGGCCCAGTCAACTGAGCAGCTAGGGGGCTCTCGCTGCTGTCAGTGGAGCCCATCTTCCCAAGTGTCCAGAGAAAGAGCTTCTGCATGTTCTGAATACTTAATAACAGGGACTCGTCCTTCAACCCACACTCTTGGGCTTCTGGCTTGTTTACCCACTTCTAAGATCCTAAGTCTTCTGTTTAATAATCCAGTACTGTTCCAACAGGAGTCTATAAAAATCTATCTTCTACTTAATTCTTAGTATCAGCTGTATTAGTAACAATCTACTGGAAAGTTCACATTACAATGCATGATTAAAAAGTACATGAGCAAGAACTGTGATGCACACTGAAGTATGGCAACTTGCGGATCCTGTAACACAAGTGCAAGTTAGCTGATAAGAACTAGCTGCCTTCCATCAACACAGAAAGAAACTAGGTTTGATAAGAATGTACGTAATATCTCCTAGGTTCTCTTCTCTGTTGGAAAATCCCCATCAGGGGACCAAGAAACACGGTGTTTAGTAATGGATGCCAAGCCCCTCTTAGTGTTTCTCTTGGCAATTAACAGTGGCTCCACACGATTCTAACCTAATTTACTGCTTCCTAAAAGGCAGTTTCTCTCTATTCCTATCTATCTTAAAAAAAAAAAAAAAAAAAAAAAGTCTACTAAGGATACAAGTAACCCTTATTTCTCAACACCTTGGAAGTAAATTGTGTTTTGAGATAGGGTTTCTATGTGTAGTCTGGGGCTGTGGAACTGGAACTCACTCTGAGGACCAGGCTGGTCTTGAACTCATGAATCTTTCTGCTTTGGTTTCTCTAGTACATTAAAAACAATCAAGGGTTGTTTTTGTTTTTTGAGACAAGGTCTCACTACGTATCCTTGACTAGCCTGAAACTTGCTATAGACATAAGGCTGGCCTCAAGAGTTGCCTGCCTCTGCCTTCTGAATGCTGAGATTAATGGTGTGTATCACCATGCCCACCCC
Organism: Mastomys coucha; assembly: GCF_008632895.1. Lineage (NCBI taxonomy): Eukaryota > Metazoa > Chordata > Mammalia > Rodentia > Muridae > Mastomys > Mastomys coucha. Next base: position 7,188,643 of record NW_022196911.1, on the reverse strand, counting down.
TGAATTTTGTTTTATGCTTTTAATTCCATTATTTTGAAAAGTATACTTAGGCAGATGGCCAAACAGCATAAACAGAGTAATACTTGACTTAACTGCATTCAGAGCATATGGGTAAAAATAGAACATTTATCCCCTTGGAGGCTGACCTTGCTGCATTTTTGTTTGAACCTTTATATTACGTATTTTGTTTATATACATATAAGAGTTCACACACATGCAAGACTTCCAACCCTACTCTCCAAATATTAAGCATAATTGCGGGTGTCTTCCCATTTGTTACACACACACACACCTACTTTTGCTATACCTTGCACTATCAAGGAACACCTGCCTTGACAGGAATGTCACCAATATAGTGTGAAAAAACTAAAGATGCAAAGCAGTGTTTCTTTCTCTTTCCCACTGGTTTCTATCCCTGCAGTACAAAAAATGTACACTCATTAATAGGAATAAGCAAAATTAATATTACCCAAGTTAAAAGGATAATTTAACCAAATGCCATTATTTTTCTGGTGTATTTAATTGGTGTTTCAAAAAGGTAGGAAAAACATTTATGATTTCATTTTATTTCCTTATTTGTGTGGGAGGGAGTTACACACAGAGGCCAGACAACAGCCTGTGGAATTTTCCCCTTCCAGTGTGTAGGCCCCTGGGGATTATATTCAGGCTGTCAGGCTTAGTGTCAAGGGCCTTTACCAAATGAGCCATCTTACTAGCACAACTATGATTACATTTTATTAACAAATAGTAAAAGCCAAATTGCAGCCAGTTGTTAGTTCTTCTATAAACAGATTTTTTTTTTTAATGGTCTAACCAAATCAGTTGGGGGCTTTCATCTGAATGAATGACCCCCGCAGCCTTTCCCACCAAATGCTCATAACAAGTCTAAACCCCATGAGACACTGAGCGGGGCCTCTCTCGTGGCCTCTCTCGTGTCTGTGGTTGGGATTCCCAAGTGCTCAACACTAGCGCTCTCACTTCTGGGTAAGAGAAAAGGCATTCTGGTCCATCAGTTCCCCTACTCGCTCCTGGAGGACATTAACCAGTTCCGCAATGACAAAGACATGCGTGTCATCAATGTCTTGAATGATGAACTTCTTCCCCAAGGCATTGGACTCATCCAAGTACAGCAAGAACTGCTTCATGGCAGGATCACTGTAGAAACAAACACAGATTAGCTATGACTTCACATTAGAAGTTGAATTAGATCAACTTCAAGAGAAAGGCTTTTAAAGAGCTCATCACTCACAAGAGGAGAGAACATGGCTATCTGAAGCTCTGCACAGAACAGTGCCTTGAACTATAGCTTCCTTGATTGACTTGAAAAGGAATGCCTGGACTCACTGACGAAGAGCATGGGGAGATACAAAAGGGCTCATGAGGCAAGTCTAGAAGCCCAGAGTGGACAAAGCCAGTGTAATGGGCTCCTTCCAGATGCTTTACTTTACAGACAGCAAGTTGGAGCTCCTGCTGCTCAGACTCACTTTCACAAATCGCACCTTGCCATAAAAATACAATCTTTCAAGACTCTAAGACTGAGTCTTAGAGGTGTTTGTCTTTGTTTGGGGGCTGGAGTAAGGGAGAGGGAGCTGAAGGAAAAAAATGTTACCATTTTGTCACATGTCAAATTGTGAATGTTCCAGTGTCTGACCCTCAGCTAAGAGAGCATAATTGTGATAGGTAGTATCTGCAGTCTCAGTGATGTAATGAGGACACTGTGAATCCTTGACAATTCGGGAATATTGCACTTTAACTTGACATGTAATCCACCATTCCATTAACTGCATACCACTCAGTATTCATCCCATTCCCCATTTCTTGGTTCAGTCTGTTAAAGTAACTTCGATTTATCTCATGTAACTGTTGTCTCAAGGGCTTACTGCCTCAGTCCCTAACCTAGGCCTAGTCCTGGAAGCTTCTAGCCTCTCTATACAATCTTATCTAGGCCTACAATGATTCCAGTCTCTGAGTGTTTACCTTCACTGTTTGGGATTAAAGTTGTGTGCTAAGGGCCTGTCTATCCCAGCCAGAGTAGCCATAGTGCTGGATTAAAATGTCTCTAAATTCAGACCTTTTACATTCTTGAACTATTTCCTGATTTAGAGTCCCTCCTACTTCAACTGTTTGTTTTTTGTTATTTTTTTTAAAACTGGCTTCGTTGGAATCTTTATCTTCTGAAGTCTACATCTACATTATCCTATGGGAGCTCACTAATCACACAGAGCATTTGATATGCTGTAAAAGTAAAATAGATACTAGACTTTGAAGTTTGTTTTTTTTTTTTTTTTTTTTTTTTTTGTAGACTTAATATACGGGAAAAGAGAGATGGTTCAGAGGTGAAGAACACTTGTTGCTCTTACAGAGGACCCAGGTTCAGTTCCCAGCACACACATGATGGCTCACAACTTCTTCCTAACTCAAGGTCTTGGCAATCCAATGCTTCTGATATCCTCAGAACACAGAAAATAAAATTACTCACAGCCTATCTGTTTCATTTCACTCTTTAATGCAATTACTAGAAAATTTAAGACTATGCATGTGGCTTAAACTGTATTTCTGCTAGGCAGTCCTGCTCCAAGTGTTACAGGTATCCTAGGTTTGACCCTGCTCCCTGCTCAGCTTTGCCAACACAGTAAAAGCACCACTACCCATGCAATGACTCAAAATAGGCAAACAGAAAGGAGACAGTATTTTCAATAAAGGGGAGTGTCCAGAGAACAGGGCTTCCAGCCAACAAAACAAAAGCAGAACAAAGAGCTCGAGTTTTAAAAGTCAGACAGCAAAGACCTATATTTTGGGTTACTTTGAGGAACTCAACTCTAAAAATGGTTTCTCCTTTGGAGAATCTCCTAAGTTAAGCCTGTTCCATTTGCCTCTCATTTCCTTTCAAGAAACGAATGCTGTAGTGGCAAAGATTTAGCCAAGTTCCTATATTACTTTATTCTTTTAATTTCTTGAGGCAAGGTTTCAGTATACAGCCTTGGGGGGATGGGCAGGATCTGAAACTCACTATGTAGACCAAGATAACCTTGATTACTGAAGAGCTCCACCTTCTGGGACTAAAGGCCTACCCCAAGGGCCTGGCCCAAATTCCTGAATTCTTCCAAACCTTAATCTAGACAAGAGCTGATGGTTTGAGAATAGGCTAATCTAACACACAAGCTTCCCATTAAAAAATCACTGGAAATAAAGCTAATTACATTCACTTAACAGAGACAATAAAATGTCATATCAGCAAGAAACTTAGCAGCAAATCCCCATCCCACTTTTAAGGAAAGCTTATGGAAATTCAAAGTTGAAGCCTGTATTTCATTTATATCAACAAAACAAAGTTTTGGAAAAGGCATATGTGTGTATGTACACACACACAAAATATTGAGGCATAGTGAATATATATAACAAGACCCGGTGTGTAAATTTAAAATTATTAATTGTTAAACTACGAACCATTCTATAAGCACTCCTTTCAAGACGTTGACCATCTTTTCCCAGGCAGATGGTACAGATGACTTCAAGAATTCTAAAATAAATAAATACAGTTTAAAAGAGATGAAGTGACATAAAATCCAAATGTTTAAACCTACTTTGGGGATTTACATCTGAGATGAAACAGAACACTAAATGTCAGTATTAAAAAGCTAACACTGAGGCATCCAGATATTCCCATTCTTACCCATGCTAAAGCAAACTATTTGCAACATTAATAAAGCATAAGTCTTATTTACAAATTCTACTTTAATTAATCTTTTAGAAAGTAAACTCCAAACATGTCAGGGTGATTCTGTTTTTTAATCCCAACACTCAGGAGGGAGGGGCTGGCAGGTCTCTTTAATTTTGGATCATCCTGGACTACATAGTGAACCACAAACTAAAACAAACAAACAAAAAAAACCAAAAAAACAAAAAACCTCCATTACTCAAAATCAACGAGCCCAACACTAGTGTAAAACAGATCCATTATTCAAATGCTTTTTTTTTTTTTTTTAATATCCAAGAGAACGATACACTGGTAAGATTCTGGGAGGCAGAAACTACAAAATGGTAGTTCCGAAAGAGCCTCAAAATTACAGTGACCCACCACCTGATTTTACTGATGAGACCGACTACCTGGGCAAAGCAGGTAATTTAAATTTACAAACATCTAGGTCTCCAGATCTTGCGTTCTTTTGATTGATATACTACATCCTCTAAGGATCTGCACTGGAAATCGCCTGCGTGACAGCCACCAGTGTCTACACCCAGGCATGGACCGCTACCTTCCCTACAGGAAAACCGTGATGCAATGCGTGATGGCCGCGCGGACCCGCAACACAGGCCTTAGAAAGGGTGCGGGACTCCGCCCGCCCACAGGACCGAAGGCTCCGTGTCTTTCCTCCTCCTCGCCTTATTTCCGATGCCGCCGAGCCCCACGCAACCTACTTTTTCAAGGCGCTCAGAGACAGCAGCTTTCAGCCCCCAACACACCAGAGCCGTCCCGGCGTCGCCGACTCCCTGCGCCTGCGCTGTACGTCATCGCGCCAGCGACACTCTGGTAAGTGGGGCGACTCTCTGGGGGCGGGGCCTAAGGGCGGGACCAAGCTCTCAGAGGCGGGGTCACGTGCCCACTGCCGCTGGGTTAGGACGCGGGTTGCTAGTGGTGGCGGAGGGTGGGCTCTGTAGCCGGCGAAGTCCACTGAGAGCGGTCGGGGCTGCCAGAGTCCTTGCGTTGGCAGGTAGGACTTGCGAACGGACAGACGGACGGACGGGCGGACGGGAGGGAAGGAGGGAGGGTAAGGGCGTCGCCGCAGCCGCAGGAGAGGAGGGCCGTAGCCCTGCACAGACACTAAAGGTCACGCGGCCTCGGAGGGACCCGGTGACCCGCCGCGGCACCTCGGGCCCGATTTTTTGCCCTTTTCTTGATTGGTCACTGCGCCGCGCTGGTTGCCCCTGAGGCTTGGAGGAGAGTACCTGAATGGAAGTGCACCATCCTGGGCTCTGTGTTCTCATGAGCCACATCTGAGTCAGACACATCTCGCTCCTCTGACCTGGGAGATTGATTAGTTGGAATGCTGATAGGTTTTCTTTCTAATCCCAGTAACCGTCATTTTAAGCTGAAGGCCTCCGGAAGGTTCTGAAGTTAATCCTATTCCCAAATTCTGATCTGTAGTCTTACACTCTTGGAGCTGAGTTCTCAGCAGTTGAGACAGGAGGTAGTTTTAGCGTCTTGATCCTTAGGTTAAATTTTATTTCCACATTTAAGCTCATGCTGATCTTTGCTTTACACGTGTCTTCTTCCTTTCACCAGTTTCACCCTTCCAGCTCCTCAAACTTCTTTTTTAAAAAATGTATTACATGTATGTATGTATGCATGTATGTATGTATGTATGTATGTGGGCATGAAAGCTCAGAGGACAATTTGAAGGAATCCATTCTCTTCCAGCATGTGAATCCCTGGGCTCGAACTGTTAATCAGGCTTGGCAACAAGAGGGTGCCATGTTTGCTGAGCCATCTTGCCATCCCTGGGCTCTCTTATTATTTCATTCCTTTTTTATTGTTGTTGTTTATTTATTTATTTTTGTAGAAACGCTGATTTTTTTTTTTCATTTTCTTTCACGTAATTTAAGAGGCTTCAGCCGTCCTTACCATAAATAGCTAGTGGTACCTAAAGGGCCACTCACCTCAACACAGTCTGCCTGGGACCTGAAGTCTCCACAGAGTGGAGCTTGCACAGTGCAAGCGTGCAAATTCCACAATGCATTAGATAAACAGAAGGGAGGTCTAAATACCATTTTACCCAGGAGATTAAAATATTCTTAAAATATTTCGGGCGGGCGGTGGTGGCACATGCCTTTAATCCCAGCACTTGGGAGGCAGAGGCAGGTGGATTTCTGAGCTGGAGGCCAGCCTGGTCTACAGAGTGAGCTCCAGGACAGCCAGGGCTACACAGAGAAACCCTGTCTCAAAAAAAAAGCAACAACAACAAAAAAAAGGAAATGTAGGCAGCACTAGTTGTTATTAAAATATAGACAAGGGGAGGGAGTAGTTTTGTTAGCCTGCATTAAGCAAGCACAGTTATACTCAAATGAGCCACTATGCCATTTTCAGACATAGAGATGATAAACCCCATTACCATTTCTGCCCCCTTACCACACCTCCTCTCCCTTTCACCACCCTGGGAGTCCACCTTTCTCTCATGCCCCACTCTCTCTCTCTAAATTATAAATATGAGAGAACACATGCAATATTTGCCATTGTGGGTCTAGCTTATTTCACGTGGCATCATGACTGCCTCTTCTACCATGTTCCTTCAGGTGGTGACTTTGCATTCTCATTTATGGCTGGATGAGACTGTAGCATTTTCTCTATCTGTTTGCTCCACTGGACACCTAGGTTGCTTGTGCGCTTGGCTACCAGGAGCCCTGTAGTAGTAAAGCACTCGTGTGCTGGTGTCTCTGCATCAAGCCAACTTTGACTCTTGGTTATGGACCCAGAAGCGGTGGGGCTGGATCATAGGTCTAAAAAGGAGGATTAATTTAGACTCAAGACCCATTTCCAACTGGGCACAGGAGCTTCCTTCTAATTCTTTAACTGCTCTACACCCTCCTGTCTCCCCAAACAAGACAGCTGTCCATCATGTGAACTCTGCTTCTGCCCCACTGAGGGGGAGAGCTCCTCACTTCTTCAGGAACTGTGAACCCCACTCTTTTAAAGCAGCCCCAAGTTTAATCTTCCCAAGCGTCTTTGCTTTGCTTATTTTCTTTTGGCCATACTTTCTTCTTTTAAAAATCAGTCCTGCCAGGTGGTCCGCTGGGCAGTGGTGGCACACGTCTTTAATCCCAGCACTTGGGAGGCAGAGGTAGGCTGGTTTCTGAGTTCGAGGCCAGTCTGGTCTACAGAGTGAGTTCCTGGACATCCAGACTACACAGAGAAACCCTGTCTCAAAAAGCAAAAAAAAAAAAAAAAAAAAAAAAAAGAAAGAAAGAAAGGAAGGAAGGAAGAAAAAGAAAAATCAGTCCTCTGGCTGGGCAGTGGTAGTATAGGCCTTTAATTCAGCACTTGGGGATCTCTGAGTTCAAAAAGGAGTTCTATAACTGCCAGGGTTGTCACACAAAGAATCCTTGTCTCGTGAAAAACAAAAAGCAAGAGCAAGAAAAAAATCAGTCCTCCAACTCTCAGCTGACTTGTGCATGAACCCTACTGTTGAGCTGTGGGTTCTGGACTCAGGCCTGCACATTAATGACCTGTGAGTAACCTGAACTCCACCTCGCAAATGCAAATGGATTCATCTCTTACGCTCACCTCAAACCCTTTCTGCTTTTTTACTGACTAAAATCCTCTAGACATCTCTGAGCACCTAATGTGTACCAGACACTCTTCCAGACACTTGTGGTGCAAAGGCGAACACATAATTGCTTTTCCTGGGAACAGAGAGACTCTCTATAAACAGATGACCAGAAAACTGCCAAGATAGGGATGCGATAGGGCTGGGAAAAGTACTTTGGTTAGGAAGTATCAGCAATGGATGGCCATCAGGAAGATTTTGAAATTGAACTTCTTCATAGCAGCACTAATGATCAGGAATTTTAGTAATAGAGACACAGTTCATGATGGCATTCAAAACTAAAGGTTTCTAGATAGGTGTCACGTTCAAGTTGTGAGATTCTGGGCTGGAGCAATGGCTCAGCGGTTAAGAGCACTGGCTATTCTTCCAGAGGACCTGAGTTCAATTCCCAACAAGCACATGGTGGCTAATTATATATTATATATAAACATATATAATATATAATAAACAGATCCTTAAAAAACCCACTTGAGGCTGCAAATGGATTCCCTCAGAGTTTTCAGTAAGGAAAACACTGTGGTTTTAGTCTTGTAACTCTGGGCAGACACAGCCAGGTATCTAGGAATCTGCATTAAAGATCTGTGAATTGGCTTCTTCTGTCTGTTTCCCTGATGCCCATCTTACAAAGAAGACCTGCCCAGGCTAGCCTTAGACTCACACAGCTCCACTTGCCTCTCTTGTGAGTGCTGGGACTAAGGCATGGCTTATTTAAACAAATCTGTTTAAAAACTATTAGCATTGCATAACCAACAGCACCACATGGCCAAGTAAGTTCAGAATCCTGCTGTGGCCCCTACTTCCATCCTCTCAATTGCATGAGTTGACAAAACCAGCAAGAGGAGGAAACCTAAGAAGTGCTCGCAGTTCACCCTAGTAGACATTTGTGGAGCACACTACCTGTTCTCTTCAAGTACATCTGGGGCGGTCATCATTATAGGGCCCATTCTGTACTCTAAGACAGACCTGAGTTCAATTTGCAAGAGTTGAGCTTCTGAAGTTTGCTTTTAACCATGGTGGAATTAAGCCAAGAATAATATAGAAATTGGGAGAATTCCAAAATATTGAGAACTAATCCCACTTTTTAATGGGTTAGTTGAGCTTTGATAAGATACTCTTGACCGGGCGGTGGTGGTGCACACCTTTAATCCCAGCACTTGGGAGGCAGAGGCAGGCAGATTTCTGAGTTCGAGGCCAGCCTGGTCTACAGAGTGAGTTCCAGGACAGCCAGGGCTACACAGAGAAACCCTGTCTCGAAACAAACAAACAAAAGATAATCTTGAAGAACTGTATTCCAGGAAAATGGAAAATGTCTTTTCTTTTTTAAGATTTATATATTTATTTTATGTATATGAGTATACACTATAGCTGTACAGATAGTTGTGAGCCTTCATCTGGTTATTGGGAATTGACTTTTAGGACCTCTGCTTGCTCCAGTCAACCCTGCTCACTCTGGTCGGCACCGCTTGCTCTGGTAGACCCTGCTTGCTCAGTCCCAGCTTGCTCCAGTCCAAAGATTTATTTATTATTATAATAAGTACACTGTAGCTGTCTTCAGACACCCTAGAAGAGGGTGTCAGATCTCATTAAGGGTGGTTGTGAGCTACCATGTGGTTGCTGGGATTTGAACTCAGGACCTTCGGAAGGGCAGTTGGTGCCCTTAACCACTGAGTTGTCTCACCAGCCTGGAAAATGTCTTCTTATGAGACCAAGGAAACAGGTGAAACTTGGTTTTACCAGCAGCACAAGTAAATGGAGTGTGTGTGCCTACGTGTGTGTGTATGGGTGCGCATGTACACACACATGAGCACAGTGGTGTGGATGTCAATGACTAGCATCCTTAATCACCTTCTTTTAAGAATATCCATATCCCTATTTTACTTAGTATTTCTGTGGGGTTAGGGAGAGAACATGTGCCACATCAGCTGAAGGTCAGAGAACAGCATTCAGGAGTCGAGTTTCTCTTTCCACTATGTGGATCTCCAGGATTGAACTCAGGGTATCAAGCTTGGTCCAGGCACCTTTACCATCACTGAATGATTTCCTTTGCTCCAAACTGGGGTTTCATCATGTGGCTAGACTTGCTGGTCACCATCAAGCCCCAGGAAATCTGCTTCTGCTTCCACAGTGCTGGGCTCATAGGCTCATGCTGCTGCCCCAGGCTTGTAACATGCACACTAGGGATCCAAACTCAGGCCTTCAGCTTTTCTTGCAAACATTTTACCAGCTCAGCCGTCTCTTCTGCCTTGGAAATTGAAACTCTCTTAAGCCCATGTTCTAAGCCCATCAATTTGAAGTATGTGTGATAGTTCAGTCAGATCTTTGAAACAGGACTCTTCCACAGGAAACAGTTCCACAAGATGAGCTCTCGATCAAAGATGATAAAGCTTAGTCAAATGAACTACCTCAAGAGCTAGGCACAGAAATGGAGTTTCAACACAGGGACTTTTATTTATAAAAAGTACTCAGGAGGCAGAGGCAAGTGGATTTCTCTGAAGTCAAGGCCAGCATGGTCTGCACAGTGAGTTCTAAGACAACCAGGGTTATGTAAGAGACCCTGTCTCAGATAAACAGCTTATAAAATATAAAGGGATCTTTAGAAACTGTGTGCATTGGCTCATTGCATCAGCATGAGCCATCCCAAGGCCCTAATGGCCCGCACTGCCATCTATTACTTAGCAGGGAGAACAGTTACAGGGTCAGTTGGGTCTGGTTCGACTAGAGCTGCGGTGCTTGCCTGGCAGTTCGTGCTGGTTGTCAGCTAGTGTTCATTAGTTGCCTTAGAGGGAATTTTCTGCATCTCTCCATGGATGTGTTGGGCCTTCATTTATACAGAAACATCGTATTATATTTACTTGAATTTTCCTGGTTTTCTATTAATTGCCACTTATAATTGAACACAACTGTATTCATGAAAGTGCCAGTACACTTTAGTAAGGTCTGGTTTCTCTTCAGAGGTGAAATCCTTCAGGTGATTTTTTTTTTTTCCTGTTTTTTGAGTAATCTGACTGCGAGTGGCTCACTGTGATGATGATATGTCCTTAGGGTCAAAGAATAGGTTTCGAAAATATACTAAATTAACCTTGTTCAATTTCTTTCCAACATAGGATGTCCCTGGCTGCCTACTGTGTCATCTGCTGCAGAAGGCTAGGATCCTTTCCTCCCCGATCAAAAAGTCACATGTCCTGGAGAAGTATCCGTGAGTATAGTTCCAGGCCTCCAGTTTCTCATAGGATTAGTGGTGGGATTGTGACCACTTCCTGGAAAGCACTACCAAGCCAGTAGTCCACGCTGAGCCTCTCGTTTGCTCATGTCTTTCTGTACTAATGATTCACACTAAGTGTGTAAGTCCAGAGCCATACATGAGCCAGAAATTGTCCTGGCCAATCAATTGTTCATGTCCATCTTTCCATCCTTAATTATGACTGTGTTCTCATTCAGCACACATTTACTTAGCTCTTGCATTGTCAGGTACCTCTGAACACAGTGCTGAGCAAGGAGAATGTCCCTTTGTTCTGTGGAGGTGTGGGATCTAGCCTCATCTCCCAACACCGCAGGCATGGATCTGACCTGATTTATGCCACACTATTGCCTAGCTCTCTTCCCAGAATTTTCCCTGACCTTCTAGGCCGTGCAGAGCCACCAGTTGCCATGCTGTCCAGTCAGTATAGAACCTGGTTAGTTAGCTAGCTCCTTCCAGAGATTAATCTCTGAGGGCAGTGTCATGTTCATTACTCTATCCCATTGGTTGTTCCATCTGTGGCATGCAGGGGGCGTTCCGGCTGTGCTTGTTGAACAGAAGGGTGAAATAACATACCTCCCCCAGCACCAATTCTTTTATTTGTAGAACAAGGCTGTCCTGTGCACCCTTCATTTATCTGACAGTAAACATTTATTAACTGTCTCCCGTGCACCAGGTGCTATTTTCAGCCCTGAGATTAAGGTGTTGAGTACGATGAAGTACCTGTCTTAGGGTGTTTCCTTTGAAGCTTGAGGATAGACCTGTTGGAATTGGGTGGGTGGAGCATGCCTTTAATCCTAGCACTCAAGAGAGAGAAGCAGGTGGATCTCTTTGAGATTGGGGCTATCCTAAGCATAGAAAGCAGGCTAGCGGGATTACACAGTCAGACCCTGTCTCCCCAAACAATACAAAACAAAAGTACCTCTTGGGCTGGCACAGAGGCTTAGTGGCTAAGAACGTTTACTGTGCGAGCATGAGGACCTGAGTTCAAATCCCCAGCATATATGCACTGTGTGTGTGTGTGTGTGTGTGTGTGTGTGTGTGTATACGTATGCACACACATACACATATAGTATTCCAAGGTTCATAAAAAGCTTATACTCTTGTTGCCAATATTTTAGATGGGGCTATGAAATCTCTGTTGCTTAAACCACCAAGGACAGTATGGTTAATTTGGGGGAAAAGTCATTTTAGTGTTCCCACTTGAGAGCCCCTCAATGAGGTGCTAGGAAGCTTAGTGACCTCCCTAACCCCACCTTGCCTCTGGCTGCAGAAGCTCCTACTGGTTACACTCAGCTGTATGACAGTGGCTGGGATCTGATTTCTTTTGACTTGGTTTGGGGTAGCAGAACAGGAGCTTGAAGGGCAAAGGGTGGAAGCCATGAGTCTAAATCATGTTTTACTCAGTGCTGCTATGGATTGAGAGTCAGCAATAATAAATATGATATGTAATGAAATCTCTTTCTCTTTGAAGGAAATATAATCAGATTTACTGGATCTCTTATCGTAGGGTAAGTACTGATGCTCACCTTCCAGTATTAATGGCTTCATGATACTGTTGTTGGAAATCTCAACAGAAGAAACTTGTAGCGAGCACAGAGTACCCATGGATGTGGAATGTCACAGGTTGAACATGCCTCTGTAGAGGAATGTATGTGAACATAAATATGAGTAATGGCATTGTATGTAATAGAGTCAAACTAAAGATGTCATGAGTGTTCATTTGTAGGACGGTGGATAAGTAAGTTGTGGGAAGCATATTTGTGTTGTGAGGGAACTGTACATACAGACAGTAGTGTGAATGAGTCACATGAACGTAAGGCTGAATAGAAGAACACATCTAGACTGAGTCTGTGCACACGAAGCCTAGAGTCAGGCCAAACTGAACTCTGTGTTTAGGTATGTGCACTCAGGCAGTAGACCCACAATGTGAAACAGTGGCATTATGATTATTGCCCCGGAGAGAGGGAGAACACACTGGAACATTTGGGGTTACTCATTTTGTGCTTATTGCCTGGTTATAATCATGTGGCCACTTGCTGAGGGGTGTGTGTGTGTGTGTGTGTGTGTATGTGTTGGTTTTTCAAGACAGGGTTTCTCTATGTAACTTTGGCTGTCCTGGAACTTGCTCTGTAGACCAGACTGGCCTCCAACTCAAAGATCCACCCTGCCTCTGCCCCCTGAGTCTGAGATTAAAGCTGTGAGCCACCACTGTCTGGCTCACTTATTATTTTAAGCTGAAATGAACATATACACATATATACATATGTGTGTATACACACATGTAAAGTGACCCTTGAGCATTACCATATGTTAGTTTCCTAGTAAACTATAAAGCAGTTCACTGTGAACAACTACTGGGTCATATTTAGATCCTCATTCATAAGGAACTTTTTGTTTCTTTTTTAGGGGTTCTCTATTTATTACATACGAAGTGCTGGCCCTGAAAAAGTCTTTAATGTTGGATACTCAGGTGGTGGAAAGAGAAAAAATGAAGTCTTACATCTATGTGCACAAGGCTCCTGTAGACAGGCTAGACAACCGTGGTAAGTTTCATGCGACATAAAGCTTAGAAGTGGGTCTGTTTTGCATACAGCTTTGACAGGCAGACTCAGCATTCTGGAAGGATCAGCAGAGCCTGTTGGGGCCAGGCTCCCAAGTGTCTTTCTTAGCCATGGCTTTATTGCAGAGAAGAAAGACCATGACCAAGACAAACCTTATAAAAGGGAGCATTGAACTGGGGGCTCCCTTATAGTTTCAGAGGCCTTGTCCATTGACATCATGGCTGGGAGTATGGCAGCATACAGGCAGGTGCTGGAGCAGTAGCTGAGAGCTATATCCTGATCTGTAGCCAGGCATGGGCTCTTTGAAATGTCAAAGTCCACCCCTAGTGACATACTTCCTCCAGCAAGGCCACACCTACTCCACAAGGCCACAACTCCTAATCTTTCCAATTCTATCAAAGAGTCCCACTCCCTGGTGACCAAGCATTCAAATATATGAGCCTAAGGGGGCCACTCTTACTGAAACAACCACACCAACCACTAAACTGATGACCAGATTTGGGGCTTCTGTGTTTCCCCAAGTCTTTAGCTCCTTTAGAACAAAGGACCGGCCCCTGCCCTTGTGTCTAACTCTGGGTTCCCTGTTCCCTGGGAGCCATCAGCTCAGTTTCACAAATGCTTGCTTTTGCCATTCAGCTCAGAGACTCTCATAGTGTAGGGAGTGACTCATGCAGCTGAGCTCAAGAAACAGATTGAGAAATGTGAACTCAACTTATTTATTGCTGCCATCTGTTGTGAATACTGAGCGGTCTGTCCATATGAGTTAGGACATCCCCTCCTCCATGTCAAGGTTGCATGCTGGCCTCTTGGCTACTTGGTAGAGAGAGACTCAAAGGAGGTCTCTTCAGCTCTGGGCATCTTAGCCCTCAATCTACTCTGCCTTGTAGCTATCCTAGAACGCCAGCCCTCATGTACGTGTGAGCAGGTTACAGCCCCTGCATGGGGTGGGCTCCTTGTGAACTATGTATTATCACCATACCGTCTTTATTGTGTTACCTCCTTGGGCTTCAGCTTCCATCTGGGCTACTTACAGTTTCAGTTATGGAGATTGTTACCGCGTCTTATAATTTACCTGTCTGGTGAGGCTCAAGCTCATTCTTAAAGCGTTTCCAGTTCTGTTCTAGGTCAGCTATTTACAGGGAACATTCTGAATATTGGTCAGCTTGGGTTCTTCATGAGGCCTGCTATAGATACTTTCTCACCTGTTCTCTTTCTCCCTGACCTTGTTCTGAGTCTGAAACATTCTGTGTTTCCACAACACAGTGGGAATGTGTTGCCACTTATAGCGGCAATAAGAGGTCATGGGTGGTATTATTTTTATGTTCTTTGTGATAAACTTCGGAGCCTAGTTTATGTATTTCTTGATATCAAAAGTGCACATTTGGTCTTATTTGCTGCCATCATTTTAGGGATTGTTTGGCAGGCAAGAAAAGAACTTCACAGAGCAGTAAGAAAAGTGTTGGCGGCAGCAGCCAAGGCACTGCGGAGCCCATTTGCTGGTACGTGTAGTCACGGGTCCTCATCAGTGGTCTGAAGGTTGTATGGACAACCAACTAAGATTGAAACATAGTCTTATGTTTTATTAACTATAAGAAGCTGCTGAAGAACTTCTCTTGGCTATGTTTAATTTTATAGCTTAAGGGCTTTGGACAGTTTTTGTGTCTATAACGTTAAGATGATTAAGTAACTGCTGAATGAATATTCTTTTATAAAATGGTTAGAATCGAAATTTGTAAGAAAATCACTCCCATGTTTTTTCATATTATCAAATCTCTAATTTGGAGTTAGCTCTAAAATGCTGTCCTGGACAGGCAGAGTTGTTAATCCCAGTACTCAGGAGGAAGAGGCAGGCAAGTCTTTTGAGTTTGAGACCAGCCTGGTCTCCAGCATGAGTTCCAGGACAGCCAGGACTACACAGAGGAACCTGTCTCAAACAACCAAGAAGGAACAATGGAAAGCTGGCCTAGTCTCCTCACAATGCTGACATCATGGAGGATATACAGGACAACTTTCTAGAATCCTGAGAGACTACAGAGAGCTTACCAAACCCTGCTTTACACCATCTTTAAAGATGTTTTACAGTAGCCAGGCGTGGTGACGCACACCTTTAATCCCAGCATTTGGGAGGCAGAGACAGGCAGATTTCTGAGTTCAAGGCCAGCCTGGTCTACAGAGTGAGTCCAGGACAGCCAGGGCTATACAGAGAAACCCTGTCTCGAAAAAAACAAAACAAAACAAAACAAAAAAAAAGATGTTTTACTGTGAATATTTCAATGTGGAGTTTGCCTGGAGTTTTGATTTTTTTTTTTTTTTTTTTGGTTTTTTTTTCGAGACAGGGTTTCTCTGTATAGCCCTGGCTGTCCTGGAACTCACTCTGGAGACCAGGCTGGCCTCGAACTCAGAAATCCGCCTGCCTCTGCCTCCCAAGTGCTGGGATTAAAGGCGTGCGCCACCACCGCCCGGCTGGAGTTTTGATTTTTGTGAGTGCTCTTGGATACAATAATAACATCATGATGTTTGTTTTGCTTTTTGAAACAGGGTTTCTCTACATAGCTGTAGCTGTCCTAGAACTCACAGGGTTTCTCTACATTGCCATGGCTATCCTAGAACTCACAGGGTTTCTCTACATAGCCATGGCTGTCCTAGAACTCACAGAAATCTGCCTGCCTCTGCCTCCTGTGTGACCCAGCAATAAATTTGTTCTTAGGCAATGCAAATTGAACCTGAAAGGGTAAAAAGTTGTCATGTCTGCATAGGTGGCTTACATACATGCAAATGGTTCAGTATGGCAGAGTGACAGTTGCTGGTGCTAGCTGAGACAGGCATGTGGATTTTTATATTGAATCTACTTCAAAAAAATGTTTAGTGGAAAAGAGAATTACCACATAACAGAAGTTATAATAGAATATTAAACAAAGGTACACATATAATACATGTTGTAAATATAAAAAAATAATATGACAGAGCTAAGATCAAAAGCTAGGTCATCATTCATATCTGCTTTTAATGTTCCCATTACAATTTCCAACTATTTACATGTTACCATCCAATATAACAGTGAATATTAAAATATTTTGGAGCTCGGAAGATGGCTCAATCAGTAAAGTGCTTTCCCTTCATGTGTGAGGATCTGAATTTAGATAACCTAGAACCTACATAAAAAGCCAGTACAGCTGGGCGGTGGTGGCACGCGCCTTCAAGCCTTTAATGTCAGCACTTGGGAGGCAGAGGCAGGCAGATTTCTGAGTTCAAGGACAGCCAGGGCTGTCTGGAAACACTCCCCGCCAAAAACAAACAAGCAAACAAACAGCCAGTACATAATTACAGTAATTACAGTAGGAGCCTGTAATCTCAGCGCTTGGGAAACAGAGGATCTGTGAGCTCACTGGCCAGCTAGCCCAGCAGGATTGGCAAGCTGCTTCAGTGAGAGTCTGACTCAAAGACATTAATGCATGTGGTGTACACACACAAATGTGTACACGTGTGAATGCCATATACACACATGCTGCCTTACCTGTTTATACCACTGTCTGTCTGTGTTTGTTGTGTTCCTTTTGCAGACTCCTTCAGCACAGTCGACATAGAAGATCATGACTGTGGAGTGTGGCTGCTCCTGAGGAAGAGCCGGGAGGACAATCGAGCTGCACGACTGGAGGCTGTGCAGGAGATGTCAGAGGCTCACCACTGGCATGGTAATGAGGACCACAGACTGCTTACCACCTTGTGTTCTCTGCTGTGTGCCAGAAGATATGCTATAGGGAAGGAAGAAGATTCAGGCCAGCTAACATGAAAACATACAAGGAAGGAAAAGGATTCAGCAGTCTTAATATGAAAACCAACACACACAAACACGCGCGCGCGCACACACACACACACACACACACACATTTGAGGAAAAACTTTTATGATAAACTGGTAAACCTGCTGAGTAGTGAACAATACTTGGAAATTTGGAGTTACAGAGTTGTAGAATAGTTAAGAGTTGGGGTGCTTTCAAGTAGTTGTTTACTTAATCTTGTGATTATTTTTTAAAGTTAGTCTTGATGTCAACAAAAACTGTCTTTTCACAACAGACTACCAGTACAGGATAATTGCTCAAGCCTGTGACCCGAGGACCCTTATTGGTTTGGCACGAAGCAAAGAAAGTGATCTTCGCTTTTTTCTCCCACCCCCTCCATTGCCACCTTTAAAAGAAGTAAGCAAGCATGTTAATAAGGGAGTGGAAGCATTAGTGCATGTTCCTAGTGTGGGTTCTGAGAAACCTCCACAACAAGTTGGTGCCAGATTTTGAAGAGCAGGTGAACTGGACACAAAGCAGGAGTCTTAGCTTCCACAGCTTAGCTGTGATCCTCACAAGGGCTCTTTCTCTGATGTTTACTGCCCTCGTGGGTCCAGAGAGTCTGTTCTAGGTCTAGGTAACTCCACAACATGTCAGCATCCAAAAGATGGGGCCTTGGACTAAACTTTTTTTGTTACTGCTTTAAGATTTTCTTTTTACTTATGTGTGTGTACCTGGATGTGGATGTGTGCATGTGAGTGTTAGTGTCTCGGGAGGTCAGAAGAGGGCAACAGATCCCGGGAGCTGAAGTTACAGGTGGTTGTAAGCCACCAGATGTGAGAGCTGGGAGCCGAACTGCAGAGTCATCCCTGCCTGCTCCTAACCGCTGAGTCACCTCTGCAGCCTGCCTTGCTGTGTTATAGAACAAGTTTTTCTCAACCTGAGCTCTCCTGCCACCTTAGATCACTAACTTTTTACTGGGAGAGGCTGTCCTGCATATTCTAGGACATTTAGCAGCGTTCCTGAACTCTGCTCCTAGGGTGACAGCAGTCTCCCAGGTTGTAACAAAGAAAATTGTTTCCAGACATTGCTAAATATGCCCTGGGGATTAGAAATACCCTTGATGAGAGCCATGGCCAGAAGCTTGCTTTTTAAAAAAACGTTTATATGTGTGTCTGCAGGCCAGAAGAGGGTGTCAGATCTCATTACAAATGGTTGTGAGCTACCATGTGGTGGCAGGGAATTGAACTCAGGACCTCTGGAAGAGCAGCTAGTGCTCTTAACCTCAGAGCCATCTCTCTAGCCCCAGAAGTATGTTTTTTGAGCACCTTCTTGAGAGGAGAAAACAAAACTGGAATTTGACTTAAGCAATCATTAGAAAAATAGAAATTGAATATAGAAGGTATCAATTATCAAGAAAAATGAAATACTAACACACTCCAGACTTAGTAATATCCTTAGTTAATAAGGGTACAGTTTATTTTGAGTCAAGATATCAAGAAGTCCTAAGGTAAACATTGAGTTACGATTTGTAACAGCCTCTTTTTTGTGTGTGTATTTTTAAGACTTTATTTTATGAATATGTAGGGGCATGTATATACATATACCATGTGTATGCTGGGTGCCTGGAGAGACCAGAAAAGGGCATCTGGTCTCCTAGAACTGGAGTTATAGGTGGTTGTGAGGCATCATGTGGGCGCTGGGAACCAAACCCACATCTTCTGCAAAAGTAGTTCGTGCTCTTAACTACTGAACATCCTTCCAGCCCCTGTAATATGTCTTTAAATGTGGTAGCAGGGGTTGACACGTAGAACTAAAAATGAATGGTTATGTACCTTCCCTTTGGTGGGTGAGTACATTCCAGACTACAACCACTGGCCATCCTCTTTCCTTACCTGTGTGTATATCTGGCCCTTTGGCTGATCTTGTACTCAGTTGTGAAGTTTGTGTTGAAAGACTTCCTCTGTGTTTTATTTCAGGACTCCTCCACCGAAGAGGAACTCAGGCATTTGCTGGCTTCTTTACCTCAGACGGAGCTTGATGAGTGTCTCCAGTATTTTACATCCTTGGCTCTTAGTGAAAGCAGCCAGAGCCTGGCTGCACAGAAGGTCTGCTTAATCTTATTCAGCAAATGATCTGAGTGTTAACACTTTTCCAAGGCACTATGCTGGGGCCAGCAGCTGGACTCAGTCATTTGCCCAGTTATAGACACTGTGCTCCACACTGGGCTGCATAGTGTCGGGAAATCACAGAAAAAGGTAAACATAGATGTATATAAGAAAGATTCAGGTTATGAGAGTTAGCTCAGCTTATGAGCTCATCTACAGCGTTGCAGGAGCAAACTCTGGTATTGTGCCATGAGAATCAATAGTCAGGACTGGGGTACAGCTCAGTGATGGAGTGCTTGCCTAGCATGCTCTAGACATGGGTTTGATCCTCAGTATTTGAGCTGATATGGCTAGGCCTGTGTTCTAACCTGAACTCTAGATTTGATTATTCAGTCCCTTCTCCGTGGAGTATAGCAAGAATATTGAATTTATTGGGTCAAACCTGCCCTCCTTGACACAGCCCTAACCCTTTGATTTTCCTCTCAGGGAATGGCACAGCTTCTGCCTATTTGCTTAAGCTGCAGCCTAGCTGGCCCACTCAGTCCTTCACATGTATACAGCTGTCAGCAGCTACAGGGTGTTGTGTTGCAGTGGTTCACCTCTTGACTGCTGCAGCCACCTGCTCGTCCACATCCTCTCTACAGTGTCGGCTTGTCCTCCTTCACTTCCTCAGTAATCTGTAAATCTCCTCCAGATTCTCCCTTGTAGGGTGTTGGTCCCAATGATGCTGCTATTGGCTCTCCCTCATGATTGGGTTCTTCTCTGGACTTTTGGATAAACTGTTTTCCAGAGAGTTCCACATACCAAGAATGATAGCTTTATTCCCACAGAGCAGGTTGTATTTCTCCTTGAAGTCTCTTGGTGATTTCCCTCTTGAAGGAATTCCATGGAGGGACACATAAAACATAGGCAAAAATGAAGCAAGCAAAGACAGACAGAAACAGAAAGACACAGACACACTGTGTGTGTGGCAGGAATGGGCAGAGGTAGTCATATATTAGTGGGCTCTATGTTGCAGATTTTAAAGAAGTTTTTAATATATGAGGTTGATGGCATATTCGTGAAGTAAAGTGACCCTTCCCCTGTCTACATTGTAGTGGATAAGACCTCCCTTTTACAGAATTTATTCCCATGATCCTCTAGAAAACCCTACAGAGGAGGACGCAGACCCTTTGTTAGTGCACATTTGTGGGGAAATGCCCTGTGCCCTAGTTTTTGATATTTCAATGAACAGCCTGCCCATGATGTCAAATGTTTTAACCACAAATAGGCTTTCTAAACCTCAGGAGCACAGCTGCCAGGAAACAGCTGTCACTCGCCTACCTCATATCCAGCTCCTTTTCGAGACTGCTCAAGGACCATGGTTGACTGACAGTCTGTTGGTTAAGACATTTTGTTAGTTCCAAATTGAGGATTCACACTGGAGTCTGGGCCCGGCATCTTACACAAAGCAGGACAGAGCCTGTCGATAGGCTTCTCTTCTCTCAGCTCTACCACTCTGCTCTGCCTTCTGCGTAGCCCTTCATGGCAGCTTTTCCCATTCCCTCTTAGAAGGACATTTCAAGTCCTTGCTTTCAGTGGAGATCTCAGATGTAGCCCAAGTGAGACCTAAGAAGGTATCTTCATTGAGCACAGTTGAGGGCCTGCAGGCTCTTTCTGTCCTCGGTTTCTCCTGGGTTTCGTGTTCTCTCTCCAATTCTAGCACCCATGGTTTTTCTTGATTTCTTTTTATTACTTAGAGCTTTTCTGTGTCCACCAGCATTTGAAGTGTTTTATACTTTTTTCTAGATGCCTGAGTTTTCTCTCCAGCTCATCTTCCTCAGTGCAGCCAGAGTGATCTTATGAACGTTCGTAGGAACTGCTCTTGTCCATGCCTAAAACCCCCCAAAGGCTTCCTGCTCCATGTTAAACCCAAGCCCTTTATCTTTAATGTTGAAGGCTTGCACAGACTAATTACTAACACAACTGCTTGCTGGTCAGAAGCAAGGGTAGCAGGAACATGCAGTAGACAGTTGTAGTATGTGAAGCCTGCTCATTGGCAAAGGGTGTGGAAGCTGATGGAGTCCTTTACACAGGTCAGAGGTCAGAGGGCAAAGCTGGGTTGAAGCCTACAGTCTCATCAGTATTGACAGTGCTTCTTAGTAGCCCATGGTGCTGCCATCACCATGACTCTGGATAATGTCATAGTACCTAGCATCTCTTAGTGCTTGCCACTCTTCATGATATATTCCTCTGTGTGTGTGTGTGTGTGTGTGTGTGTGTGTGTTGTACAATATTAGGGATCTTCAGCTATTTTTACCTTCTAAAAAAATTTTATGTGTAGTCATGCTTTGCTAACATGTATGTCTAAGGGTGTCAGATCCCCTGGAACTGGAGTTACAAATGGTTGTGAGCTGCCATGTGGTTGTTGGGAATTGAACCCAGGTCCTCTGGAAGAGCAGCCAGTGCTCTTAATCACTGAACCATCTCTCTAGCCCTCCTACCTTGCTTTTTGAGACAGTGTCTCCTTGAATCTTCAGCTTGCCAATTCAGCTAGACTAGCTGGCCAGCTAGTCACTGGGATCTGGTGTGTCCCTTCACTTACTCGGAATCAGGGTAATGGATGTGTACTACCTACCTACCTATTATTTGGGTGCTGGGGATCTGAACTTTGTTCCTCACAAGCACTTTACCCACTGAACTGTCTCCCCATCCCTGTAACTACATTCTTCTAGTAAACTTCACTTTCAACTGGGAAGAATTAAAAGCCACCCTGTCTTTAACATTTTTGTTTGGTGAATCTTTACCCTTTAAATTTTTGTATTTAGGCTTTCAGTTGTCTCTGTTGCCATAATCTGTATGAACTAGGAAATGCTGCAGGGGATGACCAGGACACTTTGGTCAGGTGATAAAGAATTGACTTCAGTGAGAGGACACAAAAGATGTCAGACTTGTTCTGGGAGTCACTCCATCTTTTCTATTCTAATAAGTAGTATAAGTTTGCATAACTTCCCCTTTAAGTTTCCAAAATGTTTTGAGACTTTTACATACTTGAAATCTGTAATTTGTATGTAGTGCACACAGTGTTAACAAGAAGATGCATTTGTAAAAACTTTGTCTTCAGGGAGGACTGTGGTGTTTTGGAGGAAATGGACTGCCTTACGCGGAAAGCTTCGGGAAAGTTCCCTCAGCTACAGTGGAAATGTTCTGTTTAGAAGCCATAGTAAAGCATTCGGAGGTAACTGCATTCCACAATGGAGCTTTTCATAGTACTTGGATATGAATAGGTTGGCAGGGAGATACAGGGGGCATCTTAAAGGAGTTATGGCAGGTACAGTGTGAATATGATCAAAGTACATTCTCCAAGAGTTAACAAATGTCTGTTTTTAGAATTCCACCAGAATTAATAATTTGGACTAAAACATGATTTTCATTTTTATTACATGTTTAATTTTTTAAAACAATTTATTTGTGTATGGGTGCTTTGCCTACATGTGTGCCTGTGCACCATGTGTATCCTGGTGCCCCAGGAGGACAGATGAGGGCATTGGATTCCCTGTAACTGCAGTTACAGTGATGAAGCACCCACCATGGAGGTGCTGGGAATTGAACCTGGGTCCTCTGTAGGAGCAGCAGACAGTGCTTTTAACCACTGAGCCATCTCTTCAGTCCCTTATTATCCATTTTAAACAATTCATAATCGCACATAAGGAGCAGCTCATGCTCTAAATGTGCCTTTGTCTTTGGTTTGTGCTGTCATCTCCTTTCCCAAGACTGTTGGACACATAGCATTGGAGAGTTCATTTCTATTAGGATATCCGTCAGCCGTAGAAGGTAGAACAGATAGGAAGGACAAATATTCCATGGCTACACACCTAAGTTATGAGTCCTGTTAATTTCTAGGCATTTTGGCATAGTGATGCCTTTGCTTATTTATTTATTAGACAGGCTCTTGCTATGCATCCCTGTGTATCTGCATGCCACCATGCCCAGCTATAGTTTGATTTAATAATAATTTTAAAAAGGACAAAAAGCCTGGAGGTACCCACAAGTGCAGTATAAGCACCACCTAGAAGCAGATTGGGCACAGTGTCCAGTTTCCTCAATGATTTAACCTACGCAGATCTGGTGTGCAGTGCAGGAATTTGCATTTCCGTCTGTCTTCCTTGCCCACATCCTCGAGGTTCTGAGCTCTTTAACTTGACTGAAGTGCATGGCTCTATAAGGTCATCTTTCTCTCCTGTACAGTGGAAAGTATGCAGGAATGAAAGGAACTGCAGCATCGTAGCACAGGGTGGGAAGTGGGAACTCACCTTGGGAGGTATGAGGTGAACTGCGATGTAACGGGAACTCTGTCAACTTGTGTTAGATACCTTCACACTGTGACCACATTGAAGCAGGTGGGGGCTTGCAGCTCCTGCAGAGGCTCTACCAGCTTCACAAGGACTGCCCCAAAATACAGAGAAACGTCCTGAGGATCATTGGAAACATGGCTTTGAATGAGCATCTTCACCCTGCTATAGTCCACTCAGGTAACAGCTTTGTGTGCTCTGAGTATGCCGGCACTTCGTTCTCAAGCTCCCTTGCCTTACGCTACCTTATTTTTCTTTCTTTTTTGGGGGAGGAGGGGGTGTTGAGACAGGGTTTCTCTGTATAGCCTGGCTGTCCTGGAACTCACTTTGTAGACCAGGCTGGCCTCGAACTCAGAAATCCGCCTGCCTCTGCCTCCCAAGTGCTGGGATTAAAGGTGTGCGCCGCCACCACTTGGCACTACATTATTTTTCAATAGACTTAAAGCTCTAAGAGTTTCTTGGGTCCTTTGCAACATGCTGCTAGGGTTGTCAGCACTGCACACTAAGGACTCAGTGGAGGAGAGAAGGCTTTGACATGAAGCTTGTTGAGTTGTTGGCAGCAGCTCACAACTATCTGTAACTCCAGTTCTAGGGGATCTGACACCCTCACACCAAGACACATAAAAAAAACCCTAATAAACAGACAAACCCATCATGATCAGGGAAGCTTAAGGGAGGAAGTTATTTGACATACAGTTCCAGTGGGATCGGAGTCCAGAACATGGCAGCAAGAGGCAGGCATGGCAGCAGGAGACGCAAGCTGAGAGCACGCGTCCCGAACTATAAGCATGAAGCGGGGAGTGTGAACTAGGTGTGGAGTGAGACTGTAAACACCCGAGGCCACCTCAGAGATACACATTCTCCACTAAGACCACACCCCAGAGATAAACATTCTCTACCAAGGCCACCCCAGAGATACACATTCTCCACTAATACCACACCCCAGAGATAAACATTCTCTACCAAGGCCACACCACTAACTGAGGACCAGCTGTTCAAATATATGAGGCTATGGGGGACATTCTCATTCAAACCATCACATATAAATACTTACACACATACATATATATGTATATATCTATATACATATATAAATGAGAGTATATAGATTCATGCATATCTATGCATATATTAGAAACTATGAATTGATGCTTAAGGTAATCTTTAGATCAGCAGATTTATTATTTAGTGACGGGGTCTCACTCTGTACCCCTGCCTGGCTGGGAATTCACTATTCTGGAACCTGTCTAAGACTAAAGACATGTATGAATGTTTTGGCTATATGTAATTCTGTGTAACACATGTACACCTAGTGCTGTGGGAGCCAGGAGATATTTGATCTACTGGAGCTGGAGATAACAATTGTGAGCTGCCTTATCAGTGCTAGGATTTGAACCCATGTCCTCTGGAAGGGCAGCCAGTGCTCTTAACATCTGATCTGTCTCTTCAATCCCAGATCAGTAGATTTTAATTTTAATGAAATCAAATCCAGAAATCAGAAAACTTTCTGAAAAGCATGAAATGACCTATATATTGACCTGCTAGAACTAAGTGTGGTCTCTGTCACATCCACATGGTTGTACAGCTCTTGGGAGGCATCAAAGCTGCTCTTTATTTTCCTTCCTCTTTCATATCATAAGTACTCCCTCTGTCTTTCTGCCTCTCCACCTTCAGGCTGGCCTTGAACTCACTCAGTAGCTGAGGATTACTCTGAACTCCTGATAGTCCTGTAATTTTGCCTCTGCCTGCTGAGTTCTCGACAGCCAGGCAGCACCATTTAAAAAAACAAAACAAAACAAAAAACATATATCTTCTTAAGGCAGACATTTATATTTGATTTGAACCTTGCCTTTTCAGTTCTCTGAGCTGGAATAAGATTTTTAGTTTGTATTTGTGAAAGCCTGGGCCTTTCAGCAGGCCCAGCATGCACGCATTGCTAACAGCTATCAACTCCTGCTCCTGGTGCGGATGTGTTGAGGACCAGTGATGCTGGGGGGGTCAGTTCCATTAACAACAGTGCATTACTGTAGTCTCAACAATTGCTAGACTAGACTCCCAGTGTTCTCACTACCAAAAACTTGTTACGTGCAGCAGTGTTCACTGTATATGTTTAAAAACAATGTAGTTGGCTGGTATGGTTATTCAGTAGGTAAGGGTACTTGCTGCCAACCCTGATAATGTGAGTTCTATCCCCAGAACCCAGAACTGACTCCACAGATTGGCCTGACCTCCAAATGCACACAAAAACAAATGTTGCATAACACACACACACACACACACTTTTTATTTGTAAAATAAAAGAAAAAGTATGCCACAGGGCTGGAGAGATGGCTTAGCTAGCTAAGGCTCACAACCAAAAAGACAAAAAATTACACTTGCAAGAAGAAATTCATAGAATTCTTGAGCAATTCATAGAAAACCAAAGTTGCTGTTGCTATATCAGACTATACCTGAACCCCATGTTATGGCAACAGTCATTTCTGTGCTCCTTAACTGAAATTTGGGCCATAGTCTGAAGGAAGTGTGCACCTGCCAGACAGGCAGTCCAGCTGTGAGGGAGAAGGACGCGTGGAGACAGTTCCCTCACACAGGTAGATGCTGATTGGTGGAGCTGGGCTGAGAGATCATCAGCTCAGAGCTGTGAAGTAAAGTGACTGAGGTCCCATAGCACATAGGGGGACAGAAATTCAATCCCAAGTCTCTCTGACCTCAAGACCCAGATTCTGCTGTGGTATATATGAATATTATATATGTATACATGTGTGGTACACAAGTAGGCACTTGAACATACTTAAAACAGATACAGCAAAAACAATTGAACCTACCTTTTGTACAGCCCCCCTTCTACTCACCTGTCTCCTTAGAGATAATGACATTGATGAGTTTGGTGTCGTGAATCTTTTCAGATCTTCCAGTGTTATTGTGTGCATATGTGCACTTTTATACATATGCTGAAATCATACTGTTATCCATACTTCCTCTGTTTCTTTTTAAAATAAAAACAATATTTTTTCCTTTCTGAATTCTAGCAATAAGTAATAAGCAGTTCATCAAATTCATTCTTTAAGAAATAGTTTCCTTGCTTTGTAGTCAGGGTTGATGGATTATTGATCTTCTTATCAGCCCACTGATTTTTAAGTCCTTCTTAAAGCACACCATCACAGCATTTTGTCCTCTTTTGAGCTCACCCGCAGTAATTGCTGTGTGCTTATTTTCTGTGTAGGAAGAGGCTCCTTGCACACTTAGTGATTACTTAGTGACCCCTCAGGGGGCTGTGGTTGGGATATCACGGCTCTGTGCTGTGGGACCCAGAGGTTCTTAGGACAGAATTAAGCTGGAGTGTCTGGCTTCCTCACCCAGCACAGACCTTGAAGCATCTTTCTGCAGCAGAGACTAGTTTACAGCAGTATTCAGGATATCTGTTCTTTCCTCAGGATGGGTATCTCTCATGGCAGAAGCCTTGAAATCCTGCCATATTATGGAGGCTTCCCACGCCGCCAGAACCCTGGCTAACCTGGACCGAGAAACTGTGGGTGAGAAATACCAGGACGGAGTATATGTGCTCCATCCCCAGTGTCGGACAAGGTGAGCATCAGGACTTAAATGACCATTTGGTTTGTTTGTTTTGTTTTGTTTCTCATATGCAAATGAAAAGGGGGGGAAACCTCCAGAAAGGAGATCCAAGACAAAGCCATAGCTAGCTGCAGGCTGGCCAGCCCTTTTCTACTCTCCCTGATTCCTGTGAGGAGAGACTAGAGTCTGGGTCCAAGAAATACGGTACACCGCTAGATTGACTTAAGAAATACCAGGAGTGGAGGAGGCTTGTGGGTAAGGAGGCCCCTCAGGTGGTCTGTCCCTGGGGCTCTCCAGGCCCTCCCATGTTTCTCACAGGGCAGCTATGACTGAGTGGCTGGTTCGTGTGGTCCTTCCTGTCATAGTCTATCTTCGCAGGAAATTAGAAATAGCAATGGGCTCCTCCATCTCCACCCGCTCCTTCAGTCTGACTGCAGGAAGTGGTGCATAAGGGGAGACAAGGGCAGGCCCCTCCCTCTGACCCCATTTCCCAAGTTTGGGAGAGGAATGAAGAGCTGTCAGAGCCCTGCTCCTATGACTATTACTCTTGGGGTGCCTGTCCCAGACACTCCTTTTAGGGGGAGCTCAATTCCACTCTTCAGCTGGAGGTGAGGCAGGAGGAGAAGGAAGCAGGGTTCTGGGAGCAGGGCCAGGGCTTTGTGCTGGGGAGGTAGGGTGAGAAATCACCCACATCATGGGAGAAGCTGACAAATTCACAGACTCAAGGCCACTGATGGTCTCTGTCTAGCTGTTGTTAGGATCCGGGTCCCCTTGCAGAAGATTTCCTTTAAAAGGGCCTCTGCAAAAAGCAACATGGGTTTATTGGTTGAGTCTAATGGCAAATAGAATGTTACAATGAGCAGTGTGATCCCGGCTCTCACTCTAGCAGCAGCAGGAGGAAGAGTGTATTCCCAGCTGAGTGAGCAGCTGTGTCTTGGGTGGGCTGCAGGCAAAGCGGAGCCTCTTACAGTCACAAAACAAGAAGAAAGTCATGAGTAAACACATTTAAACGATACTCTGGTGGAAGCATCAAGTAGGTGGAAGTCAGCAAAGCAGAGGGAAATTCCCAGAGTAGGTGTCACCATCACCTGGTGGCATTTTAGCTTTTGGCTGATGGAAACGTTGGGGCCTATTTGGAGGCATTTGAATCAAATCAAATCATTATTTTTTTTTCTTCACACCTTGAAAACATTTCTGTATAAAAGACAAAAACATTTGTTTTTAAAAGCTTGCACAAGAGAGAGGAAATGTGTGGAGCAAGGACGGCCCTCTAGTGGTGTCCTGTGGGAGTGTTGGTTCTATTTGGTTTAGCACAGCAAAGAAACCAGTCAAATCTTGAGGTTTTGAGAGGTCCATTGGTTAAGGAACCAAACAGAACCTCTGCTCCCTCGGCCACCTTTCTGCTTTTGTAAATGTGAAATCTCATTCCTTTTAGTTCTGTACCCGCAGGATGTTACTAGTTTTTAATTATGGAAAGTGTGGCCATATGCACACGTGTACATGCAGACACATGTGCACACACAAACACACACACACACACACACACACACACACACAGGCTTTTTAACCTTTCCCTGCTGCACCTGGGATCACACTGCCACCTGCGGGACCGTCCTTTTTCATTCTACTTTGTAAAAACCCATTAGGACAAAACCTTATTTTTTACCATGCTGATTCTCAGGGCAAAGAATTTTTCTTGCTTTCAGCCTTATTTTAACCCAAAACTATTTTAATGGTTTATACTTCTTTCTCATACTTGATGGCTCCTTTCTGCTTATATTTCTATACAAAACTTTTGAGTTTAGAAAAATATTTTCTTAGCCAGGCTCAGAAGGCAAAGGCAGGTGGATCTTGGTGTTCAAGGCCAGCCTGGTGAGTTGTAGGGCATTCAGGGCTGCACAGAGAAAGCCTGTCTGGGAAAACAAAACAACAAGAAAGAAATATTTTCTAATTAACTAGTTCCTTAGTGAGCAGTAGGTCCTAACAGCAGGGCTGCTGTAGGCTTTGCTAAAACTTGTCAGCCTTCTGTTTGGATCTATATTGTCTCCTTACTCTGGGCTACTCCTTTATTAGCCCTTCCCAATGAATTCAATTAGAATCACCTTTTAGTTTGGTTAAACTCTAAAATCTTTTATTCTTGCTATTTTCTTAAATAAATTTCATATTACCTAGATTTAAAGTGTATCTTTTGTAATTTTTTTCATTTCAATTTAATAATTAATTCATATATATATATATATATATATATATATATATATATCTGCATTTAGGGAGGATGATCTTGAGATAGCAGTCTTCTTGAGCTTAGTAGGAAAAACAGTCCAAATTCCTAAAAACCTATAGTTAGAGCAAGAGACAGAAACCTCCTTATTGAGTCTCAAAGACTAGGAACCAACAGACACAAATGGCAGAGACTTCTATCAGCAGTCATGAACGCAGACTGGAAAGACACAGTTAGGACACTGTTACAGTAAACCAGAGAGCACCCAGTACAAACAAGCTAGGCATGTCGTGTCTCAGCGATGTAAGAGGAGCCAGGAGAAGACACAGTGGCCAACACTGAAGCTTCTCTGACATCTCTGCCCACTGTGAAAGCTTTCAGCCTAGGAAGGAGAGAGACTCCCTTGCTCAAGGAAACGTCAAGTCAGAACACCCTGCTTTGTAGGTCATTGGGTGATCAGTAATTCTGAAAATCCTCAGAAGGCTTTGAGCTTCACATCAGCCATCGGTGTCAGTTCAGCACTTATCTATGATTATGACAGAACCTCTAAAATTTTCTGGTTTATTTTTAATGTTTTAAAAATGGTACTTTTCTAAACATTCATTAGCTTACTACTAATAATAATTAATTGGCAATGCTATCCTTAGTTTGGTGAGTTTAAATTTCACTTACGATTTTTGCTTCTGCCCAGGACTTGTAATGCACATATACGAACACACACAAAATTAGCAATGTTAAATGGTTCCCATTTCTTACCATTTGAATTAGTGTCATTACTAAACATTAAGCCAGCTGGAATACAAAATGATAGTTTTTCTGTAAACGTTTTCTCTTCCCTTAAATTTCCATTTCCCATGTTAGTGTCTTTTTTCTCTCTTCCCTGAGCATTGTAACCTATGCTATTTATATGTAATATATATATGTGTATATATATATGTAATCTTCTATGGGATTTGAGTTTGGATCAGGTTTATGGGCTGCTGCTGGGAGCAGTCCCCCCCTCGACTCTCCCCTCACGACTCAGGTTTGTCCTGGTGTTACAAAATTGTGAGGCAGGTCAGGTATGGGGTGATCTACCTGTATGTATGTCTTTCTGGCTGAGCCAATAAGTGTCCTTCCTACCCTGGAATGAAGTGTGTTGTCTTGGGTTCCCCCACGAGACCATTGCATGTCCTGTGGATGTCCCCTGACATTTCTCGTGTTCAGTGACTTTGCCATTATATTAGCATATTCTTGTCTAACTTCTTAAGAACCTCAACTGGTTTGTGGGCTGTCTGCATAGACTTACTTGGTGGATAATCACGCAATGGCAACGCTCACATGCTGAATCATGGAGTTCATTACAGTCGCTATGGTTGGTCTGCTTAACTATGTCTCTCTTCACTGAAGGAGCAGTGAATGTGCTGTCTCTGTCACAGTTCCCGGATCCCTCAGCAATCCTGTGTTGATAAAGTTTGGCCTAATTAAGTCTCCTTTATGTCAGCCTGCTAAAGCCCTCCAGAGAGAATGCTGTGTAGCTTGCCACAGTAGTAATGCGTTTATTCTGCTTCTTTTTAAAACTCTCTTCCCTCTTAGTCAGCCCATTAAAGCCGATGTCCTTTTTATTCATGGCCTTATGGGAGCAGCGTTTAAAACCTGGCGCCAGCATGACAGCCAGCGGGCTCTGACTGAAAATACTGTGGCGGATGAAGACAGGTACACTACATGCTGGCCCAAGGTAAGGAGCAACAGCTGTGGCTGCCGCCCACATGCTGGCACTCACTGCTGCATGCATTGTGGCTGCTTCCCTGTCCCAAGCCACTGGGGTTTCTCTCACACTGCTGCTTCTTCCTCTTGGAGACATTCGTAGGATTTTATGTCATCAGCGGGGCTTGTGATCCTGGGTTGTGTATATTCTGTGACTCTAGAATAATAATACTCCATGAGTAAAAAAGTAGGGTAATCACTCACTTTGTTGATACATAATTTAATAATACAGCCAGAATTTACTTGTAATAGCCAATTTTATGACCTTAATAATTATAAAAATAGAAAAACTTGAGTGATGTAGTTCTCCTTTGCATTTCTTTGACATTATGTCCTCCGGGCTCAACTCTGGGATGAATTCATGGGCTGAGACTTACTCCAGTTCATGCAGGGTAGTGTTTCCATGTGTAAACAGTTTCCAGGACTTTGCTGCCTCTTACTTCACAATTGCTTGCTCTTCTCTCCCAGGATGCTAAATCCTAGAGACATCAGCGCCCAGTTCCCAGAGACAGAATGCAGTTATCATCCATTTCCAACTCTCACGTCTCAGTTATCTAGCAGAAAATAGTCTGTTCTGAGATAATAGCTTTCTACTGACTGCTTAAAGCCTCCAAGACTAGTCTTGATTTCGGCAATTGCAGATTAAAACTGACTGTTCTCACACCTTCATTATAAACATTGATGGCATTTTATGACCAGAGATGAAGAGATAAAATGCTTATTTCTTATTTTTATCTTCAGTTCCCACTTGTTTTCCAGTGTCTTCTGTAGTATCTAATGCAGGAGGCCTTTGACTACAGTGAGCAATATTAGGAAGTAGCCAGATGGGAAAATGCATGCTTCTGCTCACAGGCTTTTCGTTTGACTTAGACATGGCTAGCTAAGGATTGTCCTGCACTTCGAATCATATCTGTGGAGTATGACACGAGTCTCAGCGACTGGAGGGCAAGGTGCCCTACGGAGAGGTAACATGAGAGGGAGGGAGCACTAGCCTGGGAGGAAGGGGGGATGGAGCCTCAAATGCATCCCCTAGTGTGGGAGGACTTCATGGTTTATATCACAGATAGGATTTATTTCCTAAGACCTGAGGATCAGCCCGGGTCTTGTGCATGTTAGGGGATGCTCCAGACTGCTATTGCTGACACCCTCCTCTGGAAGGCATTAGCTTTAGTACACAATTAGTAGAAAGTAAGTAACAGGTATTAGAATACGTGTTGAGCTCCTGGCATAGCTCATGCAACCCTTTAATCATAAAGGACCACAGATCTCTAGCAAAGCCTGCACTTGTGCTGGAAGTAAAAGTGAGAGTTGCTTGTGTATTCACAATCCTACTTGCTGGGGAAGCTCAAGGAAGAAGATGCAGAACAGTTTTGAGTTGTGTCCCTTTTATGTCCTAAGGAGCAATTCCTTCCTGGCTTCCAGGACCTAGTAGCCTAGTCCCACCTGTGGCTCACTGTGCAGTGTCCATGAGTGCTAGGAAGCTTTGCTCACAGACAGCTGATCTAGTAGGTAACATAACACGGTACCTGATGAGCAGGCCCCACATAGGTACAGGCACCAACAGAGGCCACATTGGCACCCAGCCCACCCGTTGTCTCCCAGAGCAGCACTGGGAATATTTGCTCTCAAAAAAGATATTGCAGATAAACAGTGTGAGACTAGCATACTACTAAACTATGAAGTTTGCTTCCTTTTTGGTCTGAAATCACTTATTTTTAACTCTCTGATGATCATCTCGTATTTCTACATAAACCCAAGTAATGGAAGCTTAATGTTGTAGGAGTAAACTCAGATAATCAGGTCTCTGGGTATTTTTAGTGTCAGGCTGTAGATGAAATGAGACCCTCACACCTCACTGCCCAGGGCAGCTGGGGTAAGACCCATGTTTGACCTGTACAAATTGCCAGATCCATTTGATATTCATATAATGCTTTTTTTGTGTCTGAGTGGCTATTGTGGGCTTAGTAGTCCCAGCTATGTTAGTGTGAGCAAGTTTCAGATAGAGAATAAGACTGGCATAGCCTACTCTCGGGAGCGGGAGCAGACAGCACTGAACAGTAAATGTTCTTAAATTAGGCAGTGAGATTTGGAGGATGGACACCCCCCCATCATGAGATTTGGGATGGGCGTCCCCCATCATGCTTGGTGTTTTTGTTTTGTTCAGAAAGTCCATTGCATTCAGAAGCAACGAACTTCTCAGCAAGCTCAAAGCTGCTGGTGTTGGGGATAGGCCAATGATTTGGATCTCACACAGCATGGGAGGTAAGGATGGGCTCATCTTCATAGACAGCCATCATGAGGTGGTTGTCAAGGTTTCAGCCAACTGAAAGTTCCGTCTGTCTGTCTTGCTAGTCTCCTCACACCAAGTTAACGTTTTAGCTAAGAGTTTTAAAATTACTACTCTCCATCCATGTTGTTTGTTTTCTTAGAAGGGGACAGCTAATGACAGACTGGGTGGGAGGGTGTAGACTTGGTGGTTTCCTGTGGTCATTCTGAGTCAGATTACACTGTGGGATGCTTATCACTAGGCTCAGAGAAGCCAGCATTGCCACAGGCCTCGGGGGCTTCCCTGCCTTCCCATCCATGCCTCTTCACATTGCCAACTTAGTCCCTGCCTGTGCTGCTAAGGCATGGTGATCACAGGTTTTCTGTGCCTAACTGCTGTGCTTGGAGCCTGGCTCCAGCTACATGCCTTACTTCTGCCCTCCTCCAAACTAGCTCTAAGCTCTCTCTCTGTGTATGCCTAGCTCAAAGGCTTTGCCCAGCCCCAGGCTAGGGTGTCTGATTAATATGACTTAGGCTGAGCCTCGGCCATGGTCCTTTGCTGGGAAAGCTGGATGTAGCCCTTCTGCTTCTCAAAGACCCACTGTTGCCATCCCTGACTGGGGAACATGGTTAGGTGCTCTTGGGGGCCTTTCCCAGAGCAGCTGACCTTCCTTGGTGGGCCCTGTGACTCTGGATGTGGGTGGCAGTGACTGACACCTACCTCACAGAGGCAGTGAGATCTATGAGAGAAGGGTGTACAGTCTGTGTCTCTAACCTGCTTGGAGACTCAGAGCAATACATTCGCAGTAGTGTACTTACTATAAAGGCGGTTTTCTTACACCAGAGGAAGTTACATTTTAAAGCATCTCTGTCTTATTTGCTTGCTCTTTTTGAGAAGGAGTGACAGAGGAAGGGAACAACTCACTCCCTCTTCTTTCTCCTCGGTGTCTAGGTCTCCTTGTCAAGAAGATGCTGTTGGAAGCCTCTAAGAACCCAGAGCTGAGCGCGGTGATAAACAATACCAGAGGAATCATTTTTTACAGTGTCCCTCATCACGGGTCACATTTGGCTGAATACTCCGTTAATATTCGATATCTTCTCTTCCCCTCTCTGGAAGTCAAAGAACTCAGCAAGGGTAACACTTTCTGTTGTGGAGGAAATTGAAGTTGTAGAACATGGAAAGAAGGAAAAATCATTTCTTCCTTAAATGTACCATCTTCTTGTTAAACTTGCATATAGTTTTGTTTAGATTATCCATTGAAAGCTTTTGGGTGGGCATGACTGTTACTCCATGTCTCTCTTGTTCTAGCTAGTTATCCTCTCTAGTATAGCCATGATCGTTAAGCTATCTCAACTACTTAAACCTAGACAGATTGTGGCTTTTCTCCCAAAGTAGTAAACTACCTTTTCTCCATGAATTTGGAAAATTATCAACTGTCGAAGTATACATGAACTTTTGAGCCAGCATGTTAGTTATAAGGCACTGTGTTTTGTTTCATAGCCCAACATATGCTTAACTCTTTGTGTACAGAAGAATGTGTTTCTCTGCTGCTTTGGATGGAGCAAGAGGTTTAAGAATCCATGTTAGGCCCTGTCACTGTGTAGCGAGGGTTTCAGCTTGTTCTCTCTGGATGATCTTAGCATAGTGGAAAGTGGGATCCAGATGTCTCTAACTATCACTGTGTGAATCTGTCTCAGCCTTTAGATCTAATATGTGTTTTACATGATTGAGCGGTTCCGTGTTGGATGCATGCATATCTAAGGTTACCGAATGTTCTTGCTGAACTGATGCTGTCTGTATATAGCTGTGCTTCTTTACTGTTTCTGACTTAAAATAGGATTTGGCTGATAAGAGCTCAGCTGTCCCTGCACGAGTCCCTTCTTTCCTTATATTCTTTGGGTGGATAATATAATTCACTCATCTGTAGGGTTAGTAAGTGTGTAGTGTAAATGCCATTTTGTTAACTGTGTTCCTTTATGCCTCATGTTTGTATGGTGTGGTGGTTTGGGGAGTCCTGGTTGGTTCTTCGGGTGAATGTGTGTTCCTTTGTGAGCTTTGATGATGGCTGGCTTGTCTTCTGCTGTAGACTGGTGGTGATGAGTCATTTTTGAAGATAATTTTGCTGGATACACTGCCCTTGGTTGGTGATTTCTCCTTTAGAATCTCACATATGCCACTCCATCCTTTTCTTGCTGTTTGACAGGTTTTCTAAAATTTTGCTTTGGTAAAGTTTATTCATTGGGTGTCTCTGGGGATCCTGACCTTTTGTACATGGGATGTCTATATCTCTGCCTGTTTGGAAGTTTGGCTGTTACTTTATGAATTAGGTTTTTAATTGACTTTCACATTTCTTCAGCTTCTAGAGTTTCCACAGTATAAATCTTTTTTTCCTTCCTTTTTCCTTCCTTGTTTGACTGAGTTCAAAATGAAACCTATCATCAAGCTCCCATTCTTTCTCTCATTAGTCTCAAGTTCTGATTGGTTCTTTTTTGTTTTTAATGACTTCTGCCTTTGGTCAATTTCTCATTCATGTTCTGAATTGTTTTTGTGTTGTGTGTATGCATATATATATGCACATGTTCCTCACATATGAGTACAAGGGCCCTCAGAAGCTGGAGGCATTGGATCCTCTGGAGCTGGAATTATGGGATATGGCTGCTGGGAGCCAAATTGAGGTTCTCTGTAGGAGTGGCATGCACTCGAACTTACTGATTCATCTCTCTGGTCATGCTGTTTTAGTCTTGGTTCTCTTACATTCACTGTCTCCTTAGGCTCACTATCTAATTCCTTTATACCATATCACAGATGTCCTTCTACTCTGTTTCTGGAGAATTAATCTTTTCCTTCATCACATTATGCTTCCCTTAGTAATGTGTCCCTTTGCTGATGCCTCTGCATTGAATATATTCATGCCTTCTACTTTTATGAAGATCCTGAGGATTGAGCACAGGTAATGCTGGGGTCTACAAAACAGACGTGAGGGTGTAGAACCTAAGAGATCTTCCTAGTTCTGGTAGGATAACCTGGGATGTTAACGAGAGTGATGGTTCCTAGCTATGTAGAGCTGTGGGACCCAGATGACCCCTTTCCAGGTCTCAGGTGCTTCCTGTGGCCAAGTTGCTCTCAGGATCCCTCTTGTCAGACACTTTGGTTGTGGTGGTGGTTGTTTAATCATGTCTTCCTGTGTTGTGGTCTGTTGTCTTCTCAACTCATTCTGAAGATACTAGAGTGCTCTGTAGGTTTTCTATACTCCCCAGAGGTCATATGAATCAGACTTCTGATGTCAGTTTTCTTCCTGTTCTCTCCCTGCACCTCCAGCTAAGTTATAGTTGTGTAGCCACAGCTGGCTTTCCACATAGGTCTAGAGATCCAAACAGGTGCTCGTGTGTGTTAGTCAGGGTTCTTTCTCTAGAGGAACAGAACTGACAGAAAGAACATATCTATGGGATTTATTAGAATGGCTTACAGGCTGTGGTCCATCTAGTCCAACAATGGCTGTCTCCCAATGGAAAGTTCAAGAATACATTAGTTGTTCAGTCAGCAAGGCTGGATGTCTCAGCTGGCCTTCAGTATATCAGAATAGCACCCCCCACCCCCAAGGCTCTAATACAGTGGAGCAAGGGTTGGGGTGAATAGGCGAAGAGCAAACGCTTTGCTCCTCCTCGACCTTTAGGATACCATTAGGTGGTGTGGCCCAGATTAAAAGTGGGTCCTCAAGTGATCTGGATATAAGGTGTGTCTTTCTACCCTTAAATGATCCAGTTAACTAAAAGCCCCTCACAGGAGTGCCCAGCGGTTTGAGTTTTTAGTTAATTCCAGATGTAGTCAAGTAGACATCCAGGAATAGCTATCACTTTAGGTTTGTGAGGCAAACCTACCTAGCCAGCTCTCCTACCTGAGCCCGTTGTGGATCAGAACCTTAATTTCCTTTCTTAGTTACATATGAACACCTTTTATCCGGAGGAGTGAACAGAGCCTTTCTCATTATCTACTTTACAGACTCTCCTGCCCTGAAGATGCTACAGGATGACTTTCTGGAGTTCGCAAAAGACAAAAACTTCCAAGTGCTGAACTTCGTAGAAACACAGCCAACATTTATCGGCAGCATGATTAAACTGCATATAGTGCCTGTGGAGTCTGCAGGTACTCACTCTTGAGACATGGTGGCCACTGGATGCCTAGTTGATGGGACCTAGCATTTAATAGATATCAGTTTTTATAGCCAGCGTCTTAGGGATGTATAGGAGAGAGTTTAATAAAAATCCAGAATCTAAGTTTATTATACTCTTTAGCAACAGATTCAAATCCTCTGCGAGCACACAGCCTTGGCACCAGCCTCTCGTCTCTACTTAATAGTTAGATGACAGTGGCTAGTGTTCTAGCTCCTAGGCACCAACAGTGTACCTGCATTTAGGAGAATACCAAACACTTCCATAAGTCAGAATAAGGGTGCATGTATTCAACAAACTGACACCTGCATAGAAATCTTAAACTGATAAATCTTACACTGATAAAAATGTAGGATATAAACATTTGGAAGACTTGGTAAATGGAAAGTGGATGAGTAATATTCAAGCAGGAAATATTTAAGAGGAAAAAACCCTAGTGTTAAAAATACTACTTTTTAACTAGCTCTTCCTAAAGAGGAGCTAGCACCTGCTGCTCTAGTGTAGAGCCCCCATCCAAGCTCTCCTTCAGGTGATGCTGTATGATAGCTTCCCGTATATCTCACTGTCTGAACTGCCTCCCCTGACTAACCATATCCTTCACTTGATTATCATCTCCTGGAACTCTTTCCTGAGGCTGGCTTAGGTCCTTTCCTGGTAGCTCATAGCCAATGGCAAGGGTTAGTGACCAGGGACAATATGCTTGCCTTAGTGATGATACTGAGTGTGGATAATGAGCTTTGTCTTATTTCTTCATACACCACACAGATGGGAAGTACTCCACAGATCCTAAAGAAGCCCCTAGCAGAGGCCCAGACCCTAGGCTGGGGTGTGACAAAGCAGCTACTTGAAGAGTGCAAAGAATGGCTGCCAGATGTCAGGAAAAAAAAACCCAAAAAACAAACAAAAAAAAAACCCTTAGAAACTTAACCCAATAGCAGAGGCAGTCTCCTGAGCAGCTGCCTGCAGCGTCGTAGCTTCGGTATAGTAATCCTGACTATCCTCTACCTGCTACCCTCATCCCTCCACTCAGTGTGGGCTCGCTGGCATCTCTTCTTACCTGCATCCAGGCAGACTTCAGACTGAGATCAGATAACCTTTCTCATCTCTCAAGCAGATGACTGATAAAGTACTGAATCCTGCCCCCACACCTTCCCCCTCCACACACACCTGGATTTTGGGTCTAGAATGGTTCCCATGTAGAGCACCCCATTACATAGAAGATAATTTCTTATAGCCTACAGGTACAGGGAAGTCTCTACAATGCCAGTGCGCAGCCTCTGCTTTAGAACATATGTGAGATTTTAGGAAAAGCACAAACCGAGACTTACTTACTGGGCATCCATTTTCACACAGGGAGGAAGAGTTCTGCTGGGGTGAGAATGGCTTCCCTTTGCTTTATTGACACTTCTGCTTTCTTCAGATTTAGGCATTGGGGATCTAATTCCTGTGGACGTCAACCACTTAAATATTTGCAAGCCAAAGACAAAAGATGCATTTTTGTACCAACGTACTCTACAATTCATCTGCGAAACTTTAGCCAGAGACCTTGAAAACTGACAGCTACGTTCTTCCATTTTTGTGTGTGAATACAGTGCAAGAAACGTGGCATTCTCCATCTCTTGTTAAGCTCTACGCAGTCCTGTGCACTCACTGCACGTGGGTTGCAGACAGCAGAGCGCAGCTCTTCACGCAAGCACTGGGAGATGCCCGAGTATACCTGGAGGCCACAGAGGAAGGGTTACATTGAGAAACTCCTTTGTGCTGGGCCTTGGGGTTGGGAGCAGAGCTGCTGTGGCCAGAGGGCCTGACCACCTGAGACTTTCCCAGTTTACCCAAGAGTCCTGACAGGCAGCTTAGCACACTATGAGAATGAAATTTGGGGAAAAGAAGCTAGAACTTACAGAGGCTGTGTCTGACCTGGCTATCATGTGTTGTAATGTTTTACTGCCAGTTTTTAATGTCAATATGTCAGTTACACATTTGACACTTTTTCAGTGGTTCCCACACACCTGCTTGTATGCGTGGACCAGTCTTGTATGCTTCTGGTTTTTTCATATTGCTCAGAACAGTTGTTTTTTTAAGTATTCTTTCTAGGATATTTTAATTAGTTATTCAGTAATATGCTCCAGATAAGGTAAGGATCAGGTTATGAACAAACCCATTTGAAGCGATCAGGTATACTAACCACTTAGTGTCACGACTCTCAGATTCTCTGGCTATATAATATAGTTTTCCTTCACACTTTTTAGAGGGAGGATAGGAACTCATGCTGATAACCTTTTTTGTGTTTGAGTAATAGCATTATTAACATGAAATTCATGGTGTGTGTGTGTGTGTGTGTGTGTACACACATGTATATGTATGCGTGTGCGCCAGCATGCATATGTGTGGTGCTAGGGATCAAACCTGAAACCTTGTGCATGCTAGCCAAGTACTCTGCCAGTATGCTATGTCCTCAGCCCCAAATATATATCTAGGAAGAACACAACTTACTGATTTTGGTATATTCAAAGTTACCAACTATCACCACTGTCCAATTTCAGTCTATTGTATTGTCCCCAAAGATGTCTCAGCAGCAGGCAGTCCCCTCCTGTGACCCTAACCCCAGTAAACACTAACACTTTCCATCTCTGTGCATTTGCCTAGTGGACATTCATAAAGTTAGAGGCTTCACCGTGTTGTTCTTGGCATAATGGTTCTTTGTTTCATTGGTCTTTTTCTGCCTCTCTGTGCTTCTTCCCTGTCAAGCAGGGAGCACTTTTGCCCATCCTCCCATTCTCCCTTGATGTCCTGTTTTACACCATGACCAGTGACCAGTGACTGAAACCATGAGCAGCAGACCTCTCATTTAACTCTGCTGCCCAGGTATCTGTCTTGGAGGTGAATGTGAATATGGTTCTATTTAAAACTGCAATCTGAACAGAGCTAAGTTAGTGTTGCTGTTTTTCTGACAAGTCAGTCAGCATTTCTCCTCTGTTTATATGGTAGAAAGGCCACTCTCCATTTGTCACAAAGGCATAGAAGAGGCTTCTCATACACAAGACAAAGGATAATAGAGCAAGACAGAACAAATACAGCACTGGCGGAAGAGGTACTTGTAACCTAGCACTTGGGAGGCAGAGGCAGGCGAATTTCTGAGTTCAAGGCCACTCTGGTCTACAGAGTGAGTTCTAGGACAGCCAGGGCTACACAGAGATACTTTGTCTCAAAAAAAAAAAAAAAAGCAGTACCATTCTGAACAAAGACATGATTGAAAACAAACGAGCACAGAGAGATAACTACAAAACAGTGGGGCATTAAAGACTGTACAAACACATTGCTCAGCATAGACACACAGTAGCTGCAGAAAGAAAGTAAAAAGATACCAACTATCAGACCTTTCAAAGGCAAGTAACCCTCCTATCTCACATTAGACACAGTAACAAGGAAGAAACTTCATTCTCAGCTAAGCCGCCCTTGAAACCAGTATCAGCCTAATTAACAGATATGGTCAGGCTGCAGGAACTCAAGTGTTGGCGAAGCCTAACTGTTCAGCTTGAGTTCATATAAATTAGAATGTGACAGAATGGCACAGAATGTAATCTGGTATTTTATTATAAATGCACATAGATTTCTGAATGTTAGTGATAGTTTATGGATACATTTGAAGTAAAACAATCCACAACTAAAATATTTTGGTGAAGAGAGGACATTACTGTTACAGGGTTAAAGAAAAGCCAGTATGGCTGCAACTCTGACATTCAACAAGGGGCAGAACCAGAGACAGCAAGGATGGAGTTGCTAGGAATTTGAGTTGGGAGATGCACAGGAGCAAGGTTCAAGGTCTTTCTAGGGCAGAGAAGTGGCTCCGATACTGCAACGTAGATGGTGCATTGTTATACCTTAGATGTACAGCACAGGAAGCGAAGCTGAATGTGAAGCCGGGGCCGTCAGAGGTAATGGCGTGCCAGCGTAAGGTCATTAGTTGTAGCCATCCTAAGGCAGGCATCTGGGAGAGCTCCCTATGGGAACAGGTAGTGTGTGGGAACCCTATATTCCTTAAATTTAACTTTCCCCTGTTGACACTAATCTTACTCAGCATACCGCTGAGCCCAGCCCAGCCAGGGACAGTTTGCATTGTAGTGAGTGTGAGCCTGTCTCCTACCCCCTTGGAACAAAGATCCTGCAGTCTGCTGATTCCTTTCTTGGCCAGGTCTGAGTCACACAAAGAGAAATCTTACTGGTTTACCATCTTGAGATTACCAGTATATTCTTAATCCTGAGAGACACAATATGAGTAACTATATTCTGTGAATAAGATCAGAATAAACATGGGTAGACTTTGAAGAGTACATAGTCCCATCTGATTCCATGAAAAAATGTATCCAAAGCACCCTCAGAGTTCATCCATTCCTCAGCCTGCTGTAAGGGCCTCTGGAAGACAGACTAGCCTCACCCAAGCTTCACACATAGCCAGGCATGATTCCTGTGTGTGTGTTACATCAGTGATCCATGACAGCCGCTCTCACACAATACATCCTAAGGCTTAGCTTTTTTCTTTCTCTGTTTACATCTAGTTGCTCTGTGTGTGCGCACACACAAGTCAGAGGGCAACATTTGGGAGTTGCGAGTCCTGGGACTGAACTCAGATCTTCAGGCTTGACAGCAAGCACCTCTCGCTGCTCAGCCACCTCTTGGCCCTCAAGCCATAAATTTGTAACCTTATTCTCTGGCTTTTCAACCAGTCCCAATTGTTGAGAGATTGAGAGAACCAAAACATCACACAGTACAAACTAGCTAGCTATTGCATTTGACATCAAGGAAGGCTGGCCAAAGAGAAGAGTCTGAGGATTCTCTTCAGGTCTGAAAAAAGCTTCAATTTTAAAAAGACGAAAACATCTAATGCATCCAACATAGGACAAATTACCAATCAAGATCCACAGCAGGCTCTGATTGGTCACTGATCTCTGGGTGTAAGTTTCTCAGTCTCCCTTTCCAATGAAATGACCATTCGAAAGTCATTTTAACAAATGACTTCCTTTATACATGTCGGGGAGATCTTTCAAGTATCTCAAACTTTAGCAACCTTAGGCCTTTGTAGAAATTTCTGCAGTTCCTAATTTCAGTCACCTTAACAAATATTTTTAGCTTGTAGGAAATCAGAGCGTCTATACTAGGGTCAGTGAGACTGAAATTGTCAGCATTGCCCCTGAAATGCTGTGCAAAACGACTGAGTACCCACACTTTGTAACTTTGGCTGTCCTGGTACAATGTAGGCCAGGCTGGGTTCTCACAGATAAACCCCTGCCTCTGACTCCTGAATACTGGATTAAAGATGTATGCTACCATCTAACTTGTTCAATTTTAACTCTGTACTTCTTTTGACTCACAGTCCTGGGTGTAGGTTCTGGGTGTGGTCCTTGGATTTCAGATTCTCGGAGGCAGCTCCTGCTCTGACAAGCGCTGGCCTTAGTGGGGCTTCTGGCTTGATTACTATGTAGAACAAAGAAAACTGCAAGCTGGAGTTCTTCCCATGCTGCAAGCAATCTTGAAGAGCTGACCTTCCTGCTGCCTTTCTGACTGGGGAGTTACATTTATTTGCTGTCAAATTTACCTCCTCTGTGGCAGGAAAAGAAGGTATATACAGGAAGAGGGCATCTAAGTTTAAAACATTTTTCTGTTCCTGACTGCATCTGCAGGAACAAACACTGGCCAGTTCTTTCACTGGGCAGCCCACCTTGCTTTCTCCTGGGACACTTACTATATGGCTTTACTTAAATAACACAAGATGAACCACGTGATCTTAAGAACCACAGTAAGCATCATGTGAATCTGCACACCATCTTTAATTTTTCCTTTATTTTTGTTTATTGGTAGGTGGTGGTGGTTCATTCATCTTATTCACTTGCCTGCATGCACGTCTGTGTACCTGTGCCCACAGGGCTATCAGAGGCCAGAAGAGAACACTGGGTCTCATCAGTTACAGCTGGGAACCAAACCTGGGTCCTCTGAAAGAGCAGCCAGTACTGAGCCATCTCTCCAGCCCCCACACCAAATTTTATAACTGCCAAATATGCATATTATTGTACTTATCTCTGTGGGTCAGCAGCTTCTTTTTCTCTGATCAATTTTCAGATGAATGTAGATATGTGGAGTTTTGTTCTTGAGTGCCAGATTTAAATAATTTGTAAAATATCTTGAATGCAACAGTAAAAATAATTTCTGAAGAGTGAGTGGCATGTCCCAGGCAAAATGACCACATCTGCCCCAGCCATTAGCATTCAATGGCCATATTCACCCATCTATTAGCATTCTCTTCAGGGTTGGCTATAAGGAGCAACATAGGATGTTGTGTATGGGCCTATATGATATGAAAGACTCATAAATATGGAAGTTGACGTAACAAGATTTGCTAATGAATTTCTTTCTGAAAATAGAATCTTGCTCTGTTGCCCAGGCTGGTCTTGACCTCATGAGCCTTCTAACTCAGCCTTCTTCAGCTAATGAGCTTTTTATACATAAAAATGTGATATATGCTTCAAATAGATTCTAAACATCCCAATACATTTTTAATATAAAATAGCATTAAGGTGTCTGTCAATTTTTGAAGAGATGAGAAGTATTAGAAATGCATGAAT
Source organism: Mastomys coucha (assembly GCF_008632895.1). Lineage (NCBI taxonomy): Eukaryota > Metazoa > Chordata > Mammalia > Rodentia > Muridae > Mastomys > Mastomys coucha. The sequence goes on along the minus strand of NW_022196911.1, from coordinate 7,144,710 downwards.
GCAAGAAGCAACAAACAGACGCAAGAGACATCAGAGAACAAGCCCAGACTTGCCGTTTTGGTGATGTGACCTCACGGGAAGCTGTGTACACTCCTTCCTGAAGCCATCATATACTACACAGATGAAGATGGGCCAGTATGAGTTTTCACATTTTGTGCCTTTATGGGACATGGACAATAGGAGGGAAGTTTCATCCAGAGAGTAAATGTAAATTAGTTTAAGCAGCATACCATGGCTCAAGACCATGGCTGTGTATGGGCATGCAGGAGTCAGCTGGTCCATATTTTAGTGGAGGGTAAACTCGTGGTGCACACGTCCCAACCAAAACAGTATTGCCACCAGCTCTCATAGGACTTCAACATGATTAAAGCTAATTACGCATGGGTAGTCACCTGAGTATCTATGGGAGATCAGTTCCAGGACCCCCTGAGGTACCCAAATCCTTGGATGCTTAAGTCTTCAACAGCACAGTATTTGTATAGTTTCTACACATCCTCTTGTACACCTTCAGTTGTCTCTAAATGACTTACACCTGTTATACTGTAGTATTTAGAGAATAACAGAAAACACACATGCTCAGTACAGACAAGGTCTTTCTGCCAAGCCTGAAGAAATAGAACTTGCAGCTATCAAGGGCAATTCCATAAAAAGGGCTCACAGGAATGTATGGTCCAGGCATGACGTTGACCTGTTTTCAGCTCTGATTTTTCTTAATGTGGTTTCAAGTGGGTCAGAACAGCTCTTGACAGTCCTGACTGCTTTTAATGTCATCTTTTATGAACCTACCACTTATCCCAAATCTGTAAAAACACAAACAAAACCAACAAGCAAATGGCACACACAGAGATCTAACAGCCATTTAAAATTCTGTGGGTGAGAGCATCTTAGGAATCTATATCTCTTTCCTTTAAAATCCATACCCTGAATTCAACAGCACATTTCCCAGTCCCCTGAGAGCAAGCTTAAGACGCATGATCTCAAATGGAACATTTGAGTGGCTAGATAACTGTACTGAATGGCAGACAGTTTTCATACACTACACAGAGTGACAGATAAGCAAAGGGGTTCGGTGTGCCTTTAAATCGATATCCCTTTGACTAGGTCAAGCAATGCCCACACGAGGGAGGTGAACACTTGAAATGAGAGTATCTTCAGAGCCAACAGGTCATGTTCTGTGGGTCAAACACCTAATGTTGTCCTCTTGTCTTTGCTATTGGCGGCCATCCAGTGACTGAAGTCTTTTCCCCCATCGTCTGGCGGAAGCCCCCTCTCAGCCACTGATGCATTGACCTGTGCTGGCTCTGGGTGTGTCCTCTCAGGGTTCCTGGACCCCAAGTCTAAAGGCTCAGAGCCCTTGGACAGCCAGGCATTATTCAACAGCTTAGGGTGGTGGAGAAGGCTCCAGAAGGGATCTGGATAATTGCCATGAAAAGAGGCTGCCTCAGGCTCCGTCACTCTGGGGCCATCCATTTCAGGGCTTCTGGCAGATGAAGTGCCAAGTGACACTTGTGGACAGAGTGGGTGGTTGTCAGGCTTCAGTGAGGATGGAGAACTGCTGGATCGTGTGAGGCCCTGGAGTAGTTGGCTATTGCTCTGCAGGACCTGAAGGTGGAAAGCTGCTGGTGCAGACTTCTTCCTCCTCGGAGGGACCTTGGGAGCCAGAGACGGGGCCTCCCGGGCCTCTGGAGGCGGTAACTCCACAGCGCCTGTCACCGGAGGAGCTTTATCTGGTTCTGGCTTGCCACTGCTCAGCCTCCTCTCAACACCTTTCCCAGGCTGAAATGTTCTTGGTTTGGGAACAGGCGGGACGGGAGGGACTGTTATTGGAAGAGGGGTCTCAAGGTTCATTTCCTGGGAAGCCATTGTAAAATGGACAGGCTGCTGCTCAAAGTGTTCTTCAGGTAACGTGGGCTGAGGAAAGGCAAGGTACAGTGTAAATGAGAAGCCCATGCGTTAGAAGTGGGCACTCAGACAACACGCAGTAGGGAAGAGAGAGAGAGATGAGGCTGAGGCAGCCAGTCTGAGATTAGAGACTGTGTGGGAGCCAGGACCACGAGCAGGAAAGAAGCAGCGCAGGAGAAGCCCATGATCCAGTATGGCAATGAGCAACTGGGAAGTTTTAAAACCAGAGCCACTGTGGGTGATTTAGGATGAATTCGTCATGGTTGCCTGACAAAATGGGGCTATGCTCACTCCTCACTCAGTGCGAACTTTTTTACAACATTCGTTATGAAGCCCCAGCCCCAGCAGGTGATCCAGCATGCACTGTACCTCACTGGCAAGGGAATACGTTGTAGGACTAATGCCTCTACTTTCTCCTTGGGTCTTCCGAATTTCAATAAAGGAGGGAGAGACTCTTACAGGGACGCCACTTCTTTAGCTCTGCTTTTAAACTACATGGTGCAAAGTGAGGCTTTGGTACAGATGGGGCCAGGTAGTTAAGCACAGGGGACCAGACTGGGTCCATCCAGTGTTTTCTTTGGTTCTTAAGAAAGAAGACACACTGAAAACATGACCCTTCTCCACCGGCCTTGTACCAAAATCCCTGTGCAGCCACCGAAGACAGAACTCAGCTCTTCTCCTGAAAAGACAGAGCCAGTGCACAGGCAACAGAGAAGCCAAAGTCCATATTGCAGCAAAGCGTGAAAAGTGGACAGACAGGCGGTAATCCAGGACAGAAGCACAACCCAGAAGACAAAAAGCACATTGCACATGCCAGAGCCACCTCTCACGCTGGGCAGGCTGGAAAAGCAACAGTCACACTACGGCACCCAGGCAGGGATTACCAAGTGGCCTGCTCCCAGAACTGAGATCACACGGAAGATCCCGAAGCATCTATGGGTGTCAGTCTCTGGGCAGCTACTGTCCTTACAAACTCACGTCTCTGCAGCAGTAAACAAGGCTGAGGAGCTTGTGAGCTAGAGCAGAAAACAATCTGCAAGGCAAGTGGTGAAAGAAGCTGTTGGACCTGCAGGATCTGGGGTGTGTGTGTGTGTGTGTGTGTGTGTGTGTGTGTGTCTGTGTGTGTCTGTGTGTGTCTGTGTGTGTCTGTGTATGTGTGTTTGGGGAGGGAGAGAGAATGTGAAAGCGAGTTAGTCATACGTTTGTGGTATGTGAGCCTCTGTATGTGGGGGTATGTGCACCGGTACAGGGAGGCCTGGAGGAGCTTTGCTATCTTCCTTTATCACTCACCTTATTCCTTTGAGACAGGAGTCTCTCCCTGAGTCTCAGAGCTAGGCTGGCAGCCATTAAGCCCAGCAATCCTTGTGTCTCTGCCCTCTGCATTTCTGGGGTTTCATGTATCTGTGGCTATATCGTGCTTTTTATGTGAGCGCTGGGATCCGAACTCAGGTCCTCATGCTTACATGGCAAGTGTTCTTACCCACTGAGCCATCTCCCCAGGCCCTGGTTAGTGTTTTTTTTTTTCCTCAGGCATGTTAAGTCTGTGCCTGTGAAACCACACGCACACACCGCACACAAACAGCAGCACTGGGTTAATTGGCAGAAAGCATCCATAGCGGTTCCCTGTGGTGACTGGGAACATTCAGGAAGCAGTCTCTCTTAAGCTGTTCATGAATGTCACAGTGAGAATCTGCAAAGGACAGCGAGCTCCTTTCTCTGCTCAGCTGAGGCCAAGCTGCAGCAGGAAGACAAGGGTGGGAAGCAGTTGCTGAAGGAGCCATTTTCCTCCAGACATGGCTGAGTCTAGGATACGGGTATGGGTTGAGAAACCGAATCCAACTTCATTGACATAATTTTATTTAACAAGACCTTAAGCTACCTTGGATGGGAGGCTCACATGGTTTGACTTCTTACCTTTCCTGTCCTCCTCAAAGTTGGTTTCTTCATAGTGGGAACCCTTGGAGCAGGCCGGCGGGGCAGGGCCAGGGGCCCCAGGGTGGCCTCTGGCTTAGAAGACCCTTGGTTTCTCAGGGGCATGGTACCTGGGGCTGATTCCGGGACACCTGAAACATAAAACCACTTGCTCAAGGACAAGGATGTGGGATTCGCCACCCAACTTCACATTCAAGGAGTCTACATCTTGATGCCATATTAATCTAGTGTGTTTCCACAGAGGCACAAAGAAGTCCTTAAGGGTAGTGAGAACTAGACAGCTAGGTCACGCCCCAGCTATGCACCTCCTTCATAGGTATGGGGGCCTGAGGAAAGGCAGGTGAGACCCTGATACCATATGGAAAGTGTCGTATGTTTTGCAATGGAGAGGAGCCACATAGCAACAATCTCAATAGGAGCATAAACAAGACAGCCTTCCGTAGAGATGGTGGGGAGACTTCAAACTGCAAACCTCCATGCGTCTCTAGGGTGGTCAGCCTACATTAAACTTTAACCATTTTAGTGCTTTTTAATGCATTCAGCAAGCAGCATAAACATCGCTCCTATTCAAGTTTATGGCATTTTTGTTATCACTGTCAAGAAGAAACTCATCCCTTCTCAGAGCTTTCTGTCTCTATGGCTCTCCTACCAGATGCCATGGACATGCAGAATGGCACAACATCTGATCCTCTGTCTCCCTACTTTAACTCAGCGTAACATTTTCAAGGCTTTACCCACACTGTACTATGTACAGCTTCACTCCCGTGCTTGACTAATGTGCTCTACTTTCATTCATTTCTCAGTAAAAACTGAAACCACTTGTGCTGGACAATCCCTCAGCAGTGTCTCTCTGATTTCTAAACATGCCCTCCACCCCACTTCAGGGTGTGGAGATTTCCAAGTCCGATCAACACCCTAAGTAATACAGTCGGGCAGTCATACTATCCCATGTGTCTTTACAGAGGGCATTCAGAATCCAGAGGAGATTCTAGATCATGGCCCCAAATCAAAGAAGCACATTTTAGCAGCAGTGACATGAAAGAACGGGAGAAATTCCAAGTAGGAAAACAAGGATCACTAAGGCAACAGCAGAACAGCTCTGAGCTCATGTATGTGGAACACATGTATGTACATGTAACCTAACTCCGTATGTCATATATGAAGGGGCACAGAAGTGCTGTGTTGTACTTGTCAAGGTCAGAGGACAACTTGTGGCCATCAGTTCCCCTTCTACCATGTGAGCCCTAGCACTGAAACTCAGGTCATCAGGTTCACTAGCCCAACATGAACTCAAAGTTTTGTATATCTCTAAAATGCTGCTTAATCATTGTGGGATTATTTTCTATACACTTCATAATTTTTAGTAAAAAAAAATCAGAATAAGTACATAAAATACTAAAGGCACACTCTGTGCCTTTATTTAGCACTGAACCAAAAAGAAAGAAAGAAAGAAAAAAGAAAAATAGAAAGAAAAGAAAGGGCACACCCTGCTCTTTTCTAGGCCACTCTCAGTGAGGAGATAAAAAGGGATTCCCTGAGGCTGGGAGGTGGTTCCCAGGAGACCACCTACCTCCGCTGGCTTCCAGGAGACACCGGATAGCTGCTTCTGCCTCCTGAGCGTTGGTGGTTTTGATCTGTTTGACGTTGTAAGGTTTACTTATTCCAGTTCTAGCCTTGGGCTTGAGGAGAGAACCAGGAAGAGAGGCGGATTAACACAGGTAGGAAATGAGCCTCTGAGCAGATATTTGCCTGCTTGCCTGTATGGGGGGTGGGGGTACTCTACATGAGGATGTGAGCTATGTGAACCCTGGCAGACATGCACACTAAATCTAAACCACATCTCTTGGTGCTCTTTTTCAACCACCGAGACCAGGCAGGCATTAATGGTCAGAGCTGAAAACCTTCAGCTCCCCAACAGTGTGATGCCAGGATTTGGCAATGTGGATGCACCATCTTCTGCTCTTATCTCCACAGACAAGAAGAACTGAAGAGCACCGTCTCCACCATGGCTCCCAGGGTCCGTGGGAGTATGAAGTACCTTCCAGGTACATGTTTCCAAACAGAATTTTGTACCTCTTCACTCAGCTCGTGGGTCATCTGAGATCCAATTATATTTCTGTACATTCTGGAATCTAGTCAGCTCCTTAGCTTGCCCAGACTGTACATGCCTTGCCAGCTGTGTAGCTTTTGGAGCACAAGAGTACTGCCTTCACTTCCTCGTCACTGACCTTCATCTGCATGCCCATCACCAGCTCAGGACTCCTCCCAGTGAGGACTCCAGCCCTCTGTCCCCCTCCCTTGAAGTTTTTCAGAACCAGGCTACACTAGAATTCATGCCCAGTAGGTCTCTAATCTTACGCCAAAATGACCAAACTTATCTGAATTTCTCCTCACCACCCAATGCTCTAGGCAAAGGCAAGAGTTACAAGGGAGTAGAAGAGGAGTCTGAAAGTTTGCTCTGCAGGAGAACCAGGGGCGGGGGCACTCATTCCAAGTGTCTTCTCCTACAGTGCTCCACGTGACCACTTAACAGACCTGTAAAGTAGTTGCTACTAAGCGTTAGGAGCTTGTGATAAGGTGGTGGGCAGGGAGAGGGTTAAGGAGACAGAGTTACACATTCCTGGAAAAGGCAATAATCCACATGGCCTAGGATAGAGCACGACTCCCGCAGGTCTGAAATGCTGACCACTTTCCTGGGAGCCCAACGGAGGACTCACCGGTTGCTGAGGTGCTCCTGGAAGAAGTTTTGCGGTCTGCAAGATAGAATATTGCCCATGAGTGCCAGAGGAGATGGATGCATCTGAGGCCGACTTCTTCACCATGAAACCAGCTGTGAAAAATGACAAGACAGTGTCAGCCGCAGTGACTCCAGTGATTCGGGAACATGCTAGCAAGCTACCAGAAGGTGCAGGGGGCAGGGAGAGGGGAGGCAGCAGCAAAGACAGACACACCCATTGTCAGGTTTGCAGACTCACAGGCCACACAGAGTGTGCTCCCAGGCAGGCCCCATAAGACTCTCCAAAGTTTCTCTTTGGGTTAGGACTGTGGGTTAGTAGCTCACACTGCATGGAAGAGGCCTGGGTTCCATCCCTAATAGAAAACAAAGCACTTTTCTTGCTGAGTCTCTGATGGCTTGGGCTACTGGGAGACTGTCTAGGGAAGCAGGATTGGAATGCAAATTTACATCTAACACACAGGGGGATTTTGATTTTTAAGTGGTTTGAAACACATTATTATCTGGACCAGTTATTTTAAATGTCAAAAAATGTTTTAAAAAATGTGGGTTTTTGTGTGTGTGTGTGTGTATACAGATGTGTATACAAAACGTGTGTGTTTGTGTTTGTGTGTGATGCATGCACATGTAAGAGCAGAGGACAACCTTGGGTCCTTGTCTTCCAACTTGTTAAGGCAGGGTCTCCAGCTGTTTGTACTACACACTCCAGGGTAGCTAGTCCTCAAGGTTCTTAGGGCTCCCACCCCCCCCCCATCTCCTCCTCACATCATTCAGTATTAGTACTGAGATTGACAGCACTCCCAATACACTGAGTTTACATGGGCTCTGGCGATGTGATGTGCAGCCCAGAGCCCATCACAAGGGAGGTCATCAGGCTTGTATGCTAGTGCTCTTACCCACTGAGAGATCTCTCCAGCCCTAGAATATTTACTTTTAATGTCTGAGAGAATATAACAGTCCTAAAGTCCCTAAATTAATAAATTACTTTTTAGCTATTAACACATTATATCTTAGAATATTTAATGATGCAGTCAATGAAATAAAAACAAATGACCAAGTAAAAGGATTAATAGTTTGCCACAATTTTCTTTTTGGCAGAATTAGGGATTGAAACTGGTGTTTCATGCAGGTTAGGCTAGCACACAGCCTCAGCCCTTAACAGTTTTTTCCTTCTGAAATAGTGTATAGATACACATATGTCCTGGCTGGTTTTGTGTGTTAACTTGACCCAATCCCTTGAGGAAATGCCTCCATGAGATCCAGCTGTAAGGCATTTTCTCAATTAATGATCAAGTGTGGGAGGGCCCACTGTGGGTGGTGCCATCCCTGGGCTGGTAGTTCTGGGTTCTATAAGAAAGCAAGCTGAGCAAGCCAGGGGAAGCAAGCCAGTAAGCAGCACCCTCCATGGCCTCTGCATCAGCTCCTGCCTCCAGGTTCCTGCCCTCCGTGAGTTCCTGTCCTGACTTCCTTTGGTGATGAACAGCAATGTGGAAGTGTACGCTGAATAAACCCTTTCCTCTCCAACTTGCTTCTTGGTCGTGATGTGTTGTGCAGGAATAGAAACCCTGACTGAGACATGGATACAACTGGACAAACAATGGAAGTGTTTTTGATTAAAACTGTTACCTGTAGGTAGTCAAGTAAGTATTAAATTTTGATTCTTTTCTATAACAATTTGTATAAATCTCTAAAGTAACATGACTTATAAAATTTATTTATACAATTTTTTTAGACATGTATATGAGTATACTGTTGATGTCTTCAGACATACCAGAAGAGTTCATCAGATCCCATTACAGATGGTTATGAGCCTTGTGGTTACTGGGAATTGAACTCAGGACTCTGGAAGAGCAGCCACATGCTCTTAACCTCTGAGCCATCTCTCTAGCGCCTATTAATAAAATTTTTAAGAAGAAATCTTTATTATTTTCTTAAAGATTTATTTATCTACTTGCATATAGTGTTCTGCCTGCATGCCAGAAGACGGCACCAGATCTTATTATACATAGTTACGAGCCACCATGTGGTTGCTGGGAATTGAACTCAGGACTCTGGAAGAGCAGCCACATGCTCTTAACCTCTGAGCCATCTCTCCAGGCCTAATTATACAATTTTTGTATGTATTTTTGAGACACAATCTTACTATGTAGCCTATACTGGCCCCTAAACTCTTCACCCTCTTGTCTCAGTTTCCCATCACAAATAGCTTATGAACTTGATATTTTTAGTATCTTTTCTATTTTCTTAGTGTAAGCTCACCAAAGCAAAGCTACGCTTCTGGCTGGGTGAACCTTTTTTTTTTTTTTTTTTTTTTTTTTTTTTTTTTTTTTTTTTTTTTTTTTTTTTAAGATTTATTATTATATCTAAGTACACTGTAGCTGACTTCAGACACACCAGAAGAGGGCATCAGATCTCATTATGGATGGTTGTGAGCCACCATGTGGTTGCTGGGATTTGAACTCAGAACCTTCAGAAGAGCAGTCAGTGTTCTTAATGGCTGAGCCATCTCACCAGCTCAGGGGTGAACCCAATTTTAAAAGGAGTGGCTTCAAAAAGTCTACATTTGACAGGCAATGTTTGGGGTTGGGGGGTGGGGCAAGTAAACAGTAATGGTATATAAAAGAAACAAATAAAAAAGCAAGCCACAAGGTTATTCTGAGATTAAGGCAAGTTTGATGGCAGAGCATTATCAGAGGAGCTGGAAGGAAACCACTCAGGAGAGCCTGGTAGAACAGGGCTCATCCCCAGACAAGAAACACAGGAACTGGAGGTAGATCAAAGCCCAGGTTAGGGATGTGCGTGCTGGGTCTTTTGGTAGATCAGATTTCTAAAGAGCAGGTCTGGCTATCTGTCAAAGAAAGAAGCACCTGACTGAAAAGCTAGAAAATTTTCCTTGAAGGGTAATAACCATTTCCACAGTAACTGTTTCAAATTTAAGACATCTGGAGTGGAAGCCAAGTTTCCTGGATGAACAGCTTTGAAAGGTGTTGTTTCATATGCTTTTAGAGACCAATGGCCTCCAAAACAGAACATGCCTTATATTTAGACAACAAGGAACCCGGGTGGAGGGAGCATCGGAAGGGACTCGGCAGCAGTTTAGAGTTGTGTTTTCAGTAGCAGGAGGTGTGCGGTTATTCCCAGCAGGCATTGTGGCAAGCTCAGAGTAAGCATTTCTTACTTGGAGGGGGGGGTCTCTGTGGTGGGTGAGGTGGCCGAGGCCTATTGGGAACGGACAGGGACCTGCTCGGAGAACGGTGGCGAAAATTCCCAGCAACTTCCAGCTCCTGCTTTAAGGTCACCAGGTCAGCGTCGTCTGAAGGACATGGTAGCTGTGAGAAAGATGGCCTCATCCAAATGCAAGGGTCAGAAATGTCTTTGTGCGCAGGGCATACCATAGTAGGCAGAAGTGCAATGGGATACCCAGGGGAGCTGATTTTGAAGTGATTTTTGAGCACCCCTCTGTTGGGAGTATGGGCATACCCAATGCCTGCTTGGAACACCCAACAAACCGTGGGCCTGGTTTACCAGACTTGAGAAACTCTGGCATGTTTAATGTATAGATCCATCTCCTTCCAAAATGATCAGCCACACCTTTACACAGGCAGAAGATAGGGTAACACCAGAGCTCCTATGAGCCACCCACCACAGGGAAGAGAACCTAATTCCTCCTGCTAAAATGTGGCTGCTGATTTGGAAGTCAAGGAAAGCCATCCCTTTTTGCTAGCCTGGCATCCAGTAGCAAACTCTTAGACTAGAGACTTCAGCTGGCCACTTCCTGAGTGCCTGACACCATGGCTGGTACATGCCCCTGAGAAGACCAAGAGGGGCCAAAGCTGTAGGAGAGAAGACCAGAGGAGTGTGAAGGTCACTGATGTTGGCCTGGTGTCATTCACCAAACCTGTCTGTGTATACAACTGCCACACATACCTTACTAAAAATCTCTACGGCAGACTCAGCAACTCAAAGTGCTAAAACCAACCAGTGGTTCTAGCGTGGCAAGTTACCGATGAGTTTGGGGACCATTATTTAATCAAAGGAATACGTGGAGGTAGGTAAGTCTTTGTACCTCTCTTGTCAAAGAAACAGCTTAATTTACTGTCAGCCACGTTCTATATTCCCAGCCCTAGCCCAAGGTGCCCTGCGCTGTTGGTTAGAGCTTCTCTCCAGTTAGGGACATAGTGACTGACAATGAAAAGCAGCTTTGGAATTTTGGAAGCATCCGAGTCAACTTAATGGAAGACTCTACCACTTAGTCCAGGATATGAATTCACTCTACACAACCCTTTTGTTTTCTTTCATTCTAAGATGTAGTGATGCCGCTGCATGATATGACATTACGTGAACGGAACAATAAACATATCCAGGTGTAGATCTTGAATGTGTGTCTGTAGAGATTTCCAACCCTGCCCCAGGAGATCGGGGTTGGGTGGTGGTGGTGGTGGGAGGGTGGGGGAGGAGCTACCTTTGTATGTTGGATGTTGCTTCTTTTTAGCTAGTGCAGGAGATTTGCTGGCAGGTGTCGAGGAGCTCATGGTATCGGAAGAGTCGTCTCCACCGAGCTCGCTGTCTGAGACTACAGGCTGGCCAAACTCATCCACTAAATAGTCTTCATCCTCTTCAAGGACATCCCCTTTGAGGAAGAACAAGTCACGTGAGGGTGAAAGAGATCAGGCTAGAGCGGTCCAGCCTTTAACCAGTGTGGCTATCTTAATGTCTGTCAATCTGACTGGCTTAAGGGGTGCTTATGAGATGGTATCTCTGTGTGTGGGTGTCCAGAGAAGATTAACTGTGGAAGCTCTTGCTGACATGGGGGAAGCATCCCTTGCCCTGGAGGCCCAACTGGAATAAAAGAAGACACTGGTATTTTCTCTCTGCTTCTTGTGCACTGAAGAGTAGCCACTGCTACACGCTCCCATGCCACGATGTTCTTGCCTTGCCACAGACCCAGAGTCAGTGGGGTCAAAGGTTATATTGTCCTAGATAGAGTTATACTATAATCCTAGTTAGATTTATTGACTCAGGCTAGAGTCATTTGGGAAAAGGGACTCTCAAGTGAGAAAACGCTTCCATAAGATTGCCTATAGACAAGTCTGTGGGGGAATTTTCTTGATTGATGATGGATGTGGGAAGGACCATCCTAAGGGCCCATGGTCCTAGATGCTGTAAGAAAGCAGTCTGAGCAAGCCAGTAAGCAGCACTCCTCCATGGCCTCTGCTTTAGTTCCTGCCTCCAGATTCCTGCCTTGAGTTCCTACCCTGATTTCCTTTGGTGATGGACTGTAATGTGGAACTATAAGATGAAATAAATTGTTTCTTCCCCAAGTTGCTTTGGCTCATGGTTTTTATTATAGCAATAGGAACACTAACATAAAACAGTTATGGACTGTGAACCACAATGAAGAATTCCTGCCTTATATAAAATGTCCAAGTTAGGAATCTGAACGCAGTGAAGCCAATGTAACTAGCCCAAGAATTCTATGAGAATCTGCTGCTGACAGTCATGGGAGCCAGGTCCCCAGGCCAGCTCTCCACCTCAATTCATGCCTACTGCCAACAGCCTCAAAGCCAATGTTAGTGTGTGTGTGAGATGTCCCTTACAGTACCCTGCGTCATCCCCATATATGAACATTTTTGGAACACATGGATGTGACCTACAGTTATCATACAGATGCAACTTTTCACACTTCAGATGTCCTCGGGAACCTTTGTGAGGTGGGGTTTAGGGCAAGGCCTGCCCATGGGCAGGGTTACTGACCTTCTGACTCATAGTCCAGACTTGTGAAGTCAAAGTTCTCCTCCAACAAGCAGGAATTGGCGGTGGGAGACACGGGGCCCATGCTGTCCCGCTTCCGGATGAGTTCCTCTCTCAAGCCTTCTAGCCAATCTTTGGTCTTTGGTCGAATCTTCACAGCCCTGCCTTTCACCTGGGAGGAGAGCCAGCTAGTGAGAACACAGAAAGCCACCACGGTTCCCTTCGGCCACAAAGCACTTCTCTCTCCAGCTTGTGCAATCATCACAATTTTCTAAGGAACCCCAAAGTCCAGGCCTTAGGTGAGCACAGCAGCACACACACACACACACACACACACACACACACACACACGACTGGATGGAAGTTGGACTAATACCTCCAGTTTTTCATCTTGTACAAATTTAAACCTGGGTCCTATCAAAATGGAACTAAGTGTGAACAGCGTGTCCCAAAACAGTCTCAGGAGAAACGTAGAAAACCCTCTATCTAGGTGGGAGCAAAGAACCAAGTGGGAAGTTTACAATTTCAGTTTCTGCAAGTGGGACAAGACCATCTCCAAAACACAAGACCCAGATGGAGAATCCCAGCTGCTACGCCTACACAGATAGGACACTGGCCAGAGGAAATCATGGCCATGTAAACATGGGGGTGGGCCAGCCCCACTCCACAGTGTAACTAAATGCCACTTACCTTCATACCATCCACATCCAGCACACTGAGAGCTGAGTGGCTGTCTGCAAATGTCACCAGCATCTGCCCTTGGTTGATCCTGTGTTACAAGAGATTAGCCAGTCAACACTAGAAACCTAATGCAGCAGCTCTCTTGGATCCTGCGGACACCCCAGAACATATGTCTCAAGGGCGGGGCTTACCTGACCAGAATAATCGTCCCATAATTCCCCAAAGTCTGCATAAGTTCTGTGCGCAGGTCCTCTGGAAATTCATTTTTCTCTTCTAGGGTTGGAGACTGGAGGTTTACAACAACGGTGGCATCCAGAGGGCCTTGGACAGAGGACACTTCCTGGAAGACCCTCTCCCGGGCTCCCACATCAACCTCTTGAACCTCCACCTCCACAATGGCCAGCACAGGTCTGCATCAGACAAAAGGAGGAATCAGCAGAGAACTGTTGGCTTAGTGTCACATCCCAGCCTCCACCTGCCTCTGTCCCTTAGAGCTCTGTTGGTCCATGAACCCATAGGCTGCTGGCCAGAGTACAGGCTCTTCACATGGCAATCCGTCTGTGTTAAAAGTCTTAAAACTTCACCTCTTTTTGTTTAGAGAGCTCATAACTAGGATTTGATTCTGAAGAAACACCGAAATTAGGATAAAGATTCTATACAAGGTTGGTTCCCCTCAGCTCTGCTGATGGGAGGGAGGTAAAGCTCTGAGTGACCTGGCTGGCCCAGGTACCATTCTCCCCACCTTCCCTCCCTTCCCCTACTCCTTCCCTTCCTTACAATAACATACATAGCTCTAGTAGCACCTGCCGGAGAACCAAATCTCCCTCACTTGTCTTATGCTGCCCTACTACTACTTCTTGGAAGGTGTTAGCAAGCTAATACATCCCCTCAGAGGCTGCCATCAGACTCCCTTCTCTCTGCCACCTGTTGTCTCCTTCCATTCTTAGCACACAGTGGCCAAGGCTAAATGACATCTTGGAGTATCGAACAGCCTGAAGTCATCACAGAAAAACTATACACTGTTTGTCACAACGCAAATACTAGATGAAAATTGTCATCCACAGGTGAGAGGGTCAGTCCCATGGCTCTGTTTAGAGTTGAGCAACGGCTGCAAATGTGTGACCCTGATCTGTAAGCTGCACAGGACTGCAGCTGGAAAACTCCTAAGAAAGCAAGCTGTGCGGCGGGACAGCTGAGGACATTTCCAAGACCCAATATTGTGCAGGCTGTATCTTTGATGTTTTCATGAACAACATCATTTATGATATAGAACAATCAATGACAAAAATGCTAACAATTATTACTTCACAATGGGGGGTATACAGACCCCCATATCTGTCTCTGTCTTTGTCTCAGTCTCTTTCTCTCTGTCTCTCTCTTCAATCCTTATACCTCCTGTGGGGAGGTGGAGCCAATGCTTTCTCCAATGAGGATCTTACCTGTGATCAGATGCCTGCAGCTCCGCACGGCCGTAGTACTTAAGAGTACCTGGAGACCAGGTATGTCTGATTTTGGTATCACTGTCTAGATCACTGTCTAGAAGGTTGAGTTCGCCAGCTGATCACCATTCCATTCAAGAGGCCAACAACAGCCAACAGAAGACACAAAACCGTATCAATATGCATGAATGTGATTATGACTCCTTGCAGCAAAGATCTCTGTCCCTAACCACCTTGGCTCAGACTCATTTGCTTCCACCCTTGAGCTTAAAGTTAAGCTTGCGCTGCATTGGGGGCTAGGGTAAAAAAGGTTTTCATGTTCAGATTGCCAAGAACAGTAACAATCATGGCACTCCCCACTCCCCGCCTCACACACACTCAGATCACCAGGATGCAGCAGTGTGTCGCTTCTGAGATCTGTGGTTTGCACAGTGAGAGGCTCTGAGGTTCAGCAGCCCTGCCTCCCAGTTTCCCAGAGGCCATGTAGATGCTCCCAGACTTATAGGAAAGAAAATATCTCTCTTCCCTCGTAGCTCTAGTCTCCTGGCTTTGAAGTCTCTGCAGACCTCCCTCTTTAATGTGGAAAGGCTATTTACAGTCTAGAGTACAGGTGCTCCAACTTTAACAAGCTTCCCTTACTTTTTAGTCATCACTGACTACAAAACAGACTTCACAACTCACGAACCAAAAGGAAAAAAAATCCTCATGCCTCGTGTTCCATTTGGAATTGAGGCTTTAAGAGGTATGAATTTGGGCTGGAGAGATGGCTCAATGGTTAAGAGCACTGACTGCTCTTCCAGAGGTCCTGAGTTCAGTTCCCAGCAACCACATGGTGGCTCACAACCATCTGTAATGGGATCTGATGTCCTCTTGTGGTGTGTCTGATGAGAGCAATGGTGTACTCGTAGACATAAAATGACGAAATCTTAAAAAAAATAGAAGAAGTATGAATTTGGTTGAAAAAAAAAAGGGCTCGGTGAGGTATGAGAAAAGTGGGAGATAGCCACTCCTTCACTTATTTTTCCTCCTAAGATAAAGGTCAGAGGATGAGTAGGAGCAGCCATGATGGACAGACAAAACCAAGATAGAGGTGGTTCAAAAACTATGACATCTAGAATGATTTGTTATCCTTTGGCTGATTGAGAAAAATGTGGTTTACACAGCCAGGTTGCTGGGCTAAGTGGCCATTTCTCTCCCTCCATGGGATTTCCCATTTGCTCCGACTCTGTTTCAGCAACACATGTAGCATTCACCTGTCTTGTCGTATGGATGCTTCTTCCTCCACCACAGCACCCTGTCTGTCCAGGCTGGGGTACGGCACTTGTCACTTGTGTCATAGGCAGCTGATCCAACGTCATACTTATAGGTGGGTCCGAAGTTAACGGCTCCTTCATGAAAGTCTTTAAAAATCTATTTGGAGAAAAGAAATCACAAGGTCATCTTCAGGGGAAAAAAGGTGCATTCCAAAGTGTTCTGAAAGTAGAAGACTTTGCACTCATAGATATGTCTAATATTGGACATACGTGCCTTTTAATAGCTGGACACACACAGAGCATCACAGCACCTTGCCTTCCCTCCTGTATCCCTGCCTTTTGCCATCGCCTTGGAGACAGAGAAGGGACCACAGGACAGGGATCACTCTGGGCTCACCCGAGCATTTCCCTGCCTGTGTCTCATGTTTTGGGGCTAGAGTAAAACCTTTCTCACTCAATGTGGTAGAGAGGGCAGCGAGAATTTGGTAGAGGAAATGAGAAGATTTATAGTGTGACAGGGTTCATCTATGTACTTCATAGTTAGGAGAGCAAACTTCAAAACAGTGATCTTGTTTTGGAGGAAGAGGTACCTTCAGTTTTCTCTCCTCATTCATTTAAGCAACGTTATTCTCCAGGCAGATGGTGTGCTTACCTACTTCCTGCTAGGAAAGTAGGGCTCTAAAATAAGCAACGGTCCTAGCTGGAGAAGATAAGCTGTAGATCTCTGGATGTGGGTTGATCTGATCCTAAAGAACTAAAGTCAAGCCTGCAGCTGAATCTGTGCTGAATACGCACAGCCTTCCGAGTCCCTAGGAACCACTAGATGGACCCTGGTCTAGTCCATGTGTGCTCTGTGATGGATAATGTTTTGGAGCAAACTGTGGCCTGGTATGCTGACTTCGTGACCTTGGACACATAATTCAACTTTACTCTCCGTTCTGTCAATGAGTATAATTTACAGGGCACTATGAAGGGAACTACGTACAAATCAGTGCATAAATGACTGTTAGCATCCTCACCAAAGAGAATGGGAGAGCAACAAAATATTGTAAATGGAGTCTAAAGCATTGCTCAGTAGTTTCTTATACAAGTTCCCGAAAAGACTGTACATGCATAGACAACTGAGAGTATGGGTAGACCATGTACACCAGTACTCAACACCTCCAATGCATGTGGTGGTCCATCTGACGTTGTCAAAAGGGCACACTAGAAGCCAACCAAGACTTGGGCTGAGCCGACCCTCTCTGGGAAGCCCTAGAAGAGCTGACTCATGTCTAAAAGCATAAGACATAGTGCACTAGACACGGTAGAAAGCCAGTACAGTCAGCTCCCCCCTCTGTGCGGAATGCGGAGGGTGGCTTTCCTTCAGGGACCCCATGTGTGGCCACCCAGAGTGCCATTAAGACCAGCACTCTGTGCGGCTGTGCTATTCTGTTTCTCTCGGTTCATAAGATCCTATGTATTTTCTACACCGTAAGAATCAGTGCTAAAGCCAGTCACAGCTTCAATGCACCCAGTCCCTGGAGTTAGTAGACAGCCCTCCAAACTGTAACAGTTATGGAAGATATCTGAAAGGTACAACTTACTTTCCCACTTGATTTCTGTAGCTGTAACTGATCAAATTCCATAAGTTTCTTCCAGTCTTGGCGTTTAACAAAATAGAAGACTTCTTCGTAAGTAAGATCAATGCGGTAGTTGAAATCACCACACCAAAACACATAATCATGTGAAAATATGTTTCTCCCCTAAGTTGTAAAGAACACACCAATGTAAGGAAGGCGGAGGAGGGGAGAGGAACAAGCCTTCGGACATTTCTCCTAAAATGCTGTTTTCCACTACAGTGTCTCATTTTTACCTAGCCCTATAAACCTCTCAAGAAATCCTTACATAATTTGTTTCTCAATTTCATTTAATTATGTTTTGAAATGGGGCCCCATGTAGCCCAGGACTATGTAGCTGGGATAACAGGAATGCACCTCCATAGTCACTTGTATGCAGTGCAGGATAAACATGAACTGTATCTCCATTCCTGTGTTTCTGTTTTATATAACAGTGCCCTTGAGTGGTCCAGACAAACCCAAGCCACATGGAAAACACTATGTCAATAGTCACTCTGCCACTGCACTGGGCTTGTTATGTCTACTCTGCCACAACACTCCTGTTATACTTGAATCTTGAAAGGTTTTTCCCAAATTAGGAAAACTGTGTACAAAAAACTTCTCTCTCTCTCTCTCTCTCTCTCTCTCTCTCTCTCTCTCTCTCTCTCTCTCTCTCTCTCTCTCTCTTTGAGACAGGGTTTCTCTGTGTAGCCCTGGCTGTCCTGAAACTCACTCTGTAGACCAGGCTGGCCTCAAACTCAGAAATCTGCCCGCCTCTGCCTCCCAAGTGCTGGGATTAAAGGCGTGTCCCACCACTGCCCGAACTGTAAACTTCTCTATCGCTCTCCTCCCTGGAGCCAATCATCTCCACCCCAACTCAGTCCTTCAAGAGTTCCTCCCCAGCACAAGGACAGTAGCCATAACATACACAGGGTTATGTTCCAAGTGAGCTCTGTCCTTATGGAAGTCCATGCAGCAGACACTTAGGTGACACCTCCTACACAGACACACACACACACACACACACACACACACACACACACACAAAGTGTATGTTTTGTGTAACTCCCTGAAGTCTGTAAGGCTAGTGCATAATAAAGTTAAAATTCAAGCCCAGATTTACCTAGCTCCAAACCTACATCTCCCCTCTACTACAGTATTCAAATCCTCCACCCAACACTGATGGCACAGATAGATTAAGGTGGCCCAAACCAAACCATGCATCTTTCTGTGGCAGCAGAAATGTTTTCCATGTTGCCCAGAAAAGGAGCCACTGGGCAAAGGAGTCCATGCCAAGTGCATTGAACACAGTTGTAGTGATTTAAAAAAGAATCCACCCCCCATAGCCTTATATACTTGAAATGTTAAGGTTGTGGCACTATTTAAAAGGAGTAGAAGTTGCCGCCTTGTTTGGGGGAAGTGTGTCACTAGAGGTGGGGCTTTGAGCTTTCAAAGGTCCATGCCAGGCCTACTGTCTCTCGTTTCCTGCTCTCTGTGGATCTGGATATAGATCTCAGATACTTTTCTAGTCCCATGTCTGCCTCTGTGTCACCATTCTCCCTGCCATGATGCTATGGACTAACCCTCTGACACTGTAAACAAGCCCCAATTAAATGCTTTCTTTTTAAGAGTTGCTATGCTCCTGGTGTCTCTTCACATTAATAGAACAGTTACTTAGTTAATTCATCGATAGGTTTATTCAATTTTTCTTTCTACAGAAGAAGAAAAAGGACCATATAGTAAAATTTTCAGTTATTGGAATGTATCCTGAGAATACGGTTTCAAAGTTCCCATTTTCAACTAAGAAACAGCGGACAATGTACAAACTGAAAGTTCCCCAACTTATTTGTTCTTTAACTCAAGAAGTAAAAATAAAAGCGAGGATTCAGATACTTATAATTGAAACCAGATGAACTTTTGCTGTGCAGCCAAATCCCCAGGAAGACTGGTCTTAAATTCTCTATTATCATAGGGAACCAATCTGTCCAACAAGGGAAGAATTCCAGGATCTAAGCAGCCTGTTAGAAGCTGGAGAGATCTGTGGCAAGGATATCTAAACCACGCTTTTCTGGCTAGCAAATGGGGCACACACATCAGGCTGAAGTGTCAGGGGAAAGAGAAATCTAAAAATCAAACTTTGAAAATAAAGTCTGTTGTCTTTAGAATGGAAATTTCTGGGATGCCAGTAGAGGGCAGTGTGGGTGCATTTCTGGAGACACAGGGCAGATAGGTTGGGAGACCATGACTTTTCAGTCAGGATTGGCCAGTTTGGCAACAGTTCGTAGCTGAACAGCAACGAGTGCACCAGAAGAAAATTAAAACCACGCTAACACCACCAGGAAAATGAAATCGTACCGCTTGAATCAAATGCTCTTCCCACGACCACCCTGATTTTCCTCCATCATCTGAATTAGAAACACCCGAGAGTGCATCTAAGAATAGTTAGGATACCTAAGGACTTGAGGTGACAGAACTCTACAAGGGCTGGGTTCTTCCACCAAGGTGGATTCTCATGGCTGTGGAGGTGGGAGCTCCTGTTATCAGCCCAGAAGGCCACAAGTGACAGAACGGCCCACCCACATGCCACTCACCGAAGGGAAGGAGAGCTTGTGCGTGATCTCCCGGTAGTCTTCGTTCCTCTCCTTCACCTGAGACTGCCCAGCCGTCAGGTGGCTGCAGATGAAGCAGAAGCTGGTGCTGTGGAGCTGAAAGCGGATGCCCACAGCGCCCTTATTTCCTGCCTTTCCCCCCATGCCAGTCTTCACGGTATCGATGGCCACATCCCTGTAACAAGAGAATGCCACAGTCTATTGGCTGTGGGACAAGACAACCCTATTCTAACACAGAGGAGAGCCTGTAGCCAAAAGTATGGAGACCAATGTGACTGGTCAAGTCCACAGTCCTGCCAAGGACTGCCTGGGTGGGTTGCATCTCAATTGGTTCTGCATAGAAGGGCGCCGTCCTCCACTAGTTCCCTGAAAAGCTCCAGACTGTGTCTGCCCCATACGAGGGTGTGGCCAAGCAGCCCTAGGAACACAACAGCAGGGGCAGAGAGCCTTAAATGTGTTTTGAAGGTAAGAAAAGGTTATGAATGCAGAGTCTAAGAGCCACCGTAGTGCTTGACCAGGTCTTGGGTCACTTGGCTTAGATGGGAGGTCTGTTCAATGCTGTGCACCATTCTCTCCCCAGCAGAAGTGGCTGATGTCTCAGTGCTGGGCCTAACCACCCCCTCCCCCCTCAGCTCTCACTTAAGGAATAGGAGGGACCATGTGGCAATCGATGAAAAAGTTTGAGAACTAGAAAACAGGCCCTAAGCTGACCTAGGTAATTGGTCCCACATTGTCCTTCTCCAAATGCACTGGGGATGCCCTGCTGTGTGTGAGGCCATAGGATCACAGACTGCTGTCTAGTTAATGTTTCTGTGAGCTGGCCACAGCTGGAGACTGCTGTACACCTGTGACTTGGAAAACAAGGGGGGTGGTGATAAGCCAAAGGGTGAAGTTAAACAAGATTGAGGCCAAAGGGCAGGAAACAGAGGACACGGTGTTGAGATCTTAGGTGGGTTTGGGAAATCTGCCGCTCTTCTGCCTTACCTCAGGATTTAGCATTAACCTTTACCCAAACTTCTCTTGATAAAACTTAGGGCGTGGCGAAGCTCCACCAGTAACACAATAACAGGGGCTGGGCCTAAAATGTGTTCTGAAGGTAACAAAAGGTTATGAATGCAGAGCCTAAGAGCCACTGTGGGACATTCCAGTGGCCCTTGCTATACGGTGCTGCTTGGTCAGGTCTTGGGCCTCTTGGCTTAGATGGGAGGTCTGTTTCAATGCCTTGCATTAGCAATTAGTAATCCTAATAGGAGTCAAGGAGAGACCCAGAAAATGGTAAATTTCCTCTCCTAAAAGACACCTATTTCTTAATGTTGACTGTTTCTTACACTCACAAAGCTGTCACCTCAGAGCCAATCATGAGATGAAATTAAATTACTCTACTCAGAATTCTAGAAGAGACAAAGCAGTCTGTGATCCCTAAGCAGTCACTCACAGCGTTCCTATCCAGGAAATGTGAATGAGACACCCGTTCCCTGCCCTGCCTGAGCTTGTTTCCAAATCAGTCCTGACTCCTCCTAGGAGGCCAGTTTCCTGAGTTAGGATTTTCCCGTGGTGGCTTTTTAATTGCCAGACAATATCCAATTCAAGCCCATTCTCCCTCGGGAGTTTTGCTCTGTGCATTGAGAATAATGGCAGGCCCTGTTTCCTGCTGGAGTTAGGGGGCCTGGGGGCGGGCATGAGGAGAAAGTCACAGAACCAAACACAGACTTATAAGCCCGGGTTCCCCAGATGCTTATACGTATGCTAAGTGTCCTTACCTGATGAACGGGACATGGTACGGACGTACAAAGATGTAAAGACAGACGCCCACCAGCTGTGCGGAAGTCAAGAGGATGTACCGATGGGAGCGGGAGATGGCTTTCTGAAGCTGCTCGCCCCACATCTTCCGGTTGGTGGTACTGAAAAGGCAGGAAGCCAAGGATTTGTGACAAGATGCTAGTAGAAGAAGCACCCAGCTCCCATCGCCAGCCCCGCAGCCCTCCATCCGTCCTCTGTTTGATTGCATGCTATCTGCCCTCGGGACTTGTGCACATTTTGGATTGGTTTTTGTTGTTTTCAGTTGTTTTTGAGTTTTCAGTGGGAGTGAGGATTGAACCTAGGACATGCTAGGCAAAGGCAATGCCTCTTTTTACTTTTTGAGACAGTAACTCACTAACTCACTCAGGCTGGCCTTGAACTTACTCTGTAGCCCAGGCAGACCTTGATTGTACAATCCTTCTACCTCAGCTTCCTACAGGTCTGGGACATAAGGCCCAGTTCTGATTATAACTTATATATCACAGGAGCTCCCCACCACCCCTGATACCTAAGGACAATAAGCTAAAACCTCCCAAAAGCCTGTTTTATCTTATCTATCTGTCTGTCTGCCTATTCATTTAAAAGTTCCTTAACAGATGAAGAGGTAGGCCAGTAGGTAAAAGGTCCTTGCCACAGAGTCCGACAACCCAAGTTCAAGCTCCAAGCTCCACAAGGTAGGAGGAGAGAACCAATTCCCACAAGCTGTCCTCTGATCTCCATACTGTCTGGCGTGTGTATAGATACACACATAATAAATACCTGTGATTTTCAAAAATAAAAAGTTCTTCGAAATAAGACTGGGTCACCTATCGAGATGAGTGCCTGTCTAGTTTTCTTTATGGGGTCTTCCCTTCCTGCCTGGTGTAAAGAGCACTTCCCAGCATGCACTACCCCCGCCTTCCCCTCCCCCACATCCACTCCACACATATACTTCCTGAGACAGTGTGACTCAACCACAACACAAAGCCCTGGCTGGAGCCTATCACAGTAGTCCCTCTTTGTTTGTTTAATCAGCAGGAAAAGAGAAGCAGAGCACTCCATCAGCCAGTGTGTGCAGGGAACGCAGCCAGAAGGAACCAAATGGCCAGAGCCAAGGGCTGCTGGCCCAGGAACAAGCTGACTCCAGGGGTGCTTGGAGCCCCAAATCTGACAAGGTACCTGGTCCAGGGACACCCTACTCTCCATGCCTGGCCCCTTACCTGGCATTGACAATATTTCCCGCACTCAGTTCCACCATTTCCTCAAACCCGATGGCAAATACATCAGAAGGACTACCATCATCTAGGGAACAAGGTGGGAGATAAGGAAATCAGAACTGCTAGATCTTAGGCTGCTTGTCCACAGGGTTCTTTCCCCTCTCCCTGACCACACCTTCTCATTGCTAGAACCCATTCCACTGGAGCCTGCCCTCACATCCTCCTGTGCTTATTGTCCATGGCACCTCTGTTCTTCCCTGTATTCAGCCTGGAGCAGCTTATGAACCTCCCTGAACCTCCAACTCTTTCTCTACAAAGAGACAGCAATCTGCCTTATCACCAGGTAATACGGAATTCAAGTTGGATATCAGGAGTAAAACACTTGACTCAATCTGGCGCTCAAAAGAGCATCCTCTTATTCTTCCTGGTGACATTATCTCTCCAGCTAGATCCTAAGTGACCTGGGGACAACATTATCTCATATTTATTTTGAATACACATGGCTTCCAAGTACTTCTCAGATTGATTCAGGGGTGGTTGCTTCTGGTCAAAGGACACACTGCCTAGAAGCCTGTGATGGGATGCTCTGTAGATGCCTGGCTATAGAGCCCAGTGATCCTGGAGCTATCTCTCCTTTCCACAAAGGAGACCAGTGCATCATAGAATCTCTGCAGCCATTTACCGTGAGACCCTCCCCCAGCCAGGAGCTGGTTCTCTCAGACCTTGTCTTGCCACAAATAGCCACGCCTCTCTCCAAGTTCCTGTTCTGCAGGAACTCCCGCCTCTAGAGACCAAAGATGCAGATTGGGCCTCGAGATGCTGACGGACTGGGGGAGGGGTTTCTGCCTGCCTGCTTGTTACACATTTGAATACACATGGCGGACTGAAAGCATAACCATGGTTGGTTCCATTTTCTATCCCCTCTTGCCATCCAGTTCCCTTAACTTCTCTTCAGGCTCCTACCTCTCTCCAGAAACCTGTTTGTATTTAGCTGCAGGCAGCTACATACTGGACCTCCCCTGCCACTTCCTCAGACATACATCTACCTCAGCCATCAAAACCACACAGTGTTTCAAATGCAGGAAGGGATATGACGCCTGCCAAGGAGGAAGGAGCCTCTACAGCACAAGTGTAGCTTGCTCTCCATGTCCTTCTCTGCTGGCCACACGGCACCTGGCACCTTAGCTAGATGGGTCTCTTTAAATGGAACAGCACCTTCCCTCTGTCTGTGTTAGCTGGGAACAGCAAGGCCAATGCATTCTTTACCCTGACCCTGGTGGGTTCTGGTGAGCTTGCCACCAACTTCCCCAGTAACAGTCCTGCCCAACAGTCTTCAGTGTGCCTTACCTACTACCCTGGTGTACAGGCAGAAGACGGCCACCATGGTGTTAGGGGACTCTCCTCAGTGAAAGGTGCTGAATATCTGTGGTAGACTGAATATATTTGACTCAGGGAGTAGCACTTTTGGGAGCTGTGGCCTTGTTGGAGGAAGTATGTCACTGTGCTGGTGGGCTTTGAGACCTTCCTCTTAGCTGCTTGGAAGTCAGTCTATTCCTAGGTGCCTTCAGAACAAGATGAAGAACTCTCAGCTCCTTTAGCACCATGTCTGCCTGGGTGCTGCCATGCTTCCCGCCATAATGATAATGAACTGAACCTCTGACCCTGTAAGCCAGTCCTGATTAAATGTTGTCCTTATAAGAGTTGCCTTGGACCTCTCCTTGGCAGTACAGACAGAGCCTCTGCTGTCATTTAGATACTCTGGACACCTTACCAGTGCTAACACAGGCCATCACTGTTGTGAAAATGTCAGTGTTTCCCAAACTGTGGACCCTAATACCTTCCTTCCCTGAGGTGAGGGTCACGTGTGTATGTGGCAAGACAGGGTGCCTGCATTAGGCCATGTGTCACTCCTCACCCAGTCATGAATGTCTTTTGTGTTCGGGAATGCAGGAATCACCAGGCTTCTAAATTAACACTGCTGCAAGCTAAATAACCCTTACCAAAATGCTTGGGACCTACGAGTTACAGATTTTGGAATACCTGCACAAAAATAATGATACCTTGGGGATGACACCCAATTCTACACATGGAATTCACCTGTGCCGTGTACACCTTGACAAATACACACACACACACACACACACACCACACCACACCACACATACACACACACACACACACACCACACACCACACCACACACACCACACACATACATACACACCACCCATATCCCACCACACCACACACACACACACACACACACACACACACACACACACACACACACAGTAGTTTTATGCATTTCCAGTGCTACTGTGCTTTGACTATGTGATCCATCACATGAGATCAGAGGTGGAAGATTCTCCCTTGTGAAAGACACTATGTCCCCACCCCCACGTGATATCTCATCAGTACTAAAAAAGCTTCAGCTGCTATTTAGGATTTCAGAGTTCCAGACTGGGACTGTCCATGCTGGAGTAGCCTTGGAAGAAAGCAGCATTGCAGCATGCCCAACATCCACGGCAAGCCTTGCTCTGTCATCCCTCCCCTGACAGCAGCATAGACTAGAGGCGCCATCTCCTCTAGGTCACAAGTAGTTCTAGCACTGAGCCCCAGCACCACAAAATCTCTGCATATTTAAAGAAAGGTGAACTACTCCCTGGAAACTCCTCCAAGTACTTGGGAAAGGAAAGGAATCTTATAGTTAACAATCACACCGCGAGGGATCACTCTAGTAGGTGAGACCATGGTGCCTCTAAACATTTTGACAAACGAAACACACAAATATCAGTATTAAATCTTACTAGGCGATGCTCGAAGAGTCAGGCTTCTGGGATAGGTTGTAGGGAACGGTGTTTGTCCTTTCCCAAGTCACCATCCTTACTTACCCTGAGAGTCCACTGCTCCTGAGAGCTGGGGGGCATCTAGGAGCCAGTCCGTGAGCTCGGCTGTCCCCAGGAGATTGCTACGGAACTGCTTTCCTCCATTCACATTCCAGGTCCCCACAGCAATCTGGATGCGTTTGAAACTTGTGAATTCTGACTGTCGTTCTGTCATGGCCTTCAAGATCCTGGGTGTTGCTGTTAGAAAGCAAAAAAAGGCACATGTTTTCTGCAGCCCAGACTGTAGAAACCCTCCCATATTGTACGAGATGTGGCCTGTCAGAGAATGCCACTCATGAGCTGGGGACAATCCACCTGAACATGGTCCATATGAGGATGACAGAGGGCTGATACCCACCCTAACCATTGCACTTTCCTGTCTGCAATGTGTCTTCCAGCTATAGTTACAGAGGGACATGGCACCCAGTGACAGGGAGTCTCCCAGACTCAAGGGAACGCCTAGCACTTACTATTCAGCCCATGATCCTGCAGAACGAATGGGGGTGGGGAATGCAAGTAAGCTGAACTGCAATAAACCACTAATGTGCCACATTTATAAATAATGGTAAATAATATATGTATGGGATATATACATATACACATACATATACATGATGGATGGATGGATGGATTGGTGGATAGATGGGTGGATAGATGGATAGATGGGATGGATGGGATGGATGGGGTGGAATGGATGGATGGATGGGATGGATGGGTGGGATGGATGGGTGGGATGGATGGATGGATGGATGGATGGATGGGATGGATGGATGGATGGATGGATGGATGGATGGGATGGATGGATGGGATGGATGGATGGATGGATGGATGGAACTTTAAATGTCTTATCAATCCAAATCTGCATCTTTGTAATTTTTACCTTTCCCATCCAGCATGCCTGAAAGACTGTTTTGTTTATTTGACCTCAAACCTAAGGTATTACAAAACAAAACACTGTATCTATATCTGTCTTCTCAGAGATACAAAATATATCCACAGATTTAAAAACTAGTAACTTTAGGGCTTGGAGAGATGGCTCAGAGACTCAGAGCCCTTGTTGCTTTCCTAGAGGACCTGGGTTCAATTCCCAGCACCCACATGGTGACAAACAACCATCATGGCTCCAGTTCCAGGGGATCCAATCTCCCTTTTGGCTCCACAATCATCAGTCATTCACATACTGCAAAACATTCATATACATAAAACAAAATAAATATATCTAGAGAAAAGATACAGCTAAACCCAGCAACTTACATCTCTGGTTTGCTACTAACTAAAATCATTATGGAACCTGGAGTTGGCTTCAGTTTTCCTAAGTTAGAACCTAATCACAGAGGAGATATTTAATATCATCCCCAGAAAGTTAAATGATACCCAATTATGGAACAATGAGAAGAGAAAGGCCTATATAAAAGTATTTTAACATGGGCTCATTTATCTTTCCAAAACACCAAAAGGTTCTAAAACATAATCTTCTTTTTTAATAACTAAACATGCTGGATCTGCCTCTTCTTTTTTTCCATTAGAACAGTAAAGTTCATAGTCTCTAAAGGAATAAGATGCCATGAAAAGTTCTCTACAGAATCCAGGCCTAGTGGCACAGTTTATAATCACAGATACTGCGGAGTCTGAGGCAGAAGCACCAGAAGTCAAGGTCTTCCTTGGCTACAGTGAGTTCAAGGCCAGCTTGGGCAGATTGGTGAGAACCTGTCTCAACACAGTAAAAGGAGGCTGGGGTTGCCCAGCCCCATAGTCCAGCGCTTGTCAAGCATGTGCCAGACTCTAGGTTTGATCCCAAGAACCAGAAAGACAACACATGAGGACAAAACCTTTCCCCAAAGAATTCTGACAGCCTTGGGAGACTGGACACACTCTCAACAATGTTCTTTCCTTTTTTTCTGAGGGATCTGGGAGACTTGAGTATCTGTGGCGTTTACCCATGGGAACCTAGAACCAGTGCCTTGTGTGGGTACTGAGGGGCAACTGTACAGAGACATCAGGCTTCTTGGGTCAACTGAACACATTGGGGGACCCTAGATCAGAAGCTCCATCTTAGATCACATGACTGGGTGTGCTGCGGCCACTGTCACCTTGCCCCCTCATACCCGTGAGGCTGTGGACACCCCATTACCCAGAAGGGCCGCGTTGTCCAGCAGCATCCTTCCTTTATCTGTAGACTCTTCATTGTAGACATCTCCAACTAGCAGTAGCTTGATGGCCTCCTGCTTCACCCCGTCGAAGAAGTTAGACTGGATGGTACGAGACATGGATCGGGCCCCATCCTTCAGCTTCCCCACCTGCATGAGCCCAAACACTCAGTGAAGAGGGATCTGAGCAGTTTTCCTTCCTGCTGCCTCCCCCCCTCTCTCCCCTTAGCCCACCTTGGCCTTTCCTTCCAGGGCCCTACTCCCTGTGAACACCTTGCTCAGGCCGTGCCCATTCAGAGACCACATGGCTTTGAAGGACTCCACAAAGCGGTCGATGATGGGCTTTGAATTCAGCCCCAAGCTCTTAAGCTGCAGATGAAGGACCTGGGAGACAAACCAACCACAGTTACCAGTGATGTCTAGAAAACCTACTGATACCTCTGAGTGAGCACCTAACTCATCAGACTGTGGACCAGGAGCACCAGCTGTATAGAAGGGGACCCCTACCCTGACTCCCCCAATGTTGCTCAGGCCATCTTCCCTACCCCTTTTTGGCTGCCTGATGCCAGGTCATCCAATGCTACTGTTAGAAGGCAGTGGAGGACAAGAGGTGGCACAGATGGAGCTTAAGAGGTCAGCCAGAAGTTAGTACTACAGTAGCACTGAATAGCTACTTCTTAAGGGTACCTGGTCACAATGTCTGGATGACAGAAAAGGCATATGGTGACAAGCAGGAAGTCACCAAGGAAACCACTCTAAATATTCCCCCTGAATATCCGTGTCACCTGACCTCTCGCTGGAAAGTCAACCCAGGAAAGCCCCTCTTGCCTCACTGATGGCTCAGGACATGGTGCAGATGGCTCAAGGAGCTCACCTCAAGAGCAATGAAACACTGCACAGTGTTGGTTCGATCCAGACAGTCAAGACAGTTCATCCGCAGAGTGCCTTTCTGAAACCTTACAGGCAGGAGAGGGGGGCGGGGATCAGGAGGTATGCTTGCAAGAGCAATAACTACCGCACAGTGACCTAGGTCTACTCCAAAGAAACTTACTCCAAAAGAAGAGCCCTCGCCTTCTCCCTAGTAGCTCATCAGAAGCCCCTGTACACATCACGAGAGATCCTGTACTGCAGAAAGAATAGGCAGGCGGGAAGACACACTCTCAGCACCCTCCCCACCCTCCCCACCTCCCCAGGTCATTGTAAGCACAGCTGATTCCACTGTCTACAATGAATACAATGTTATTTTATAGCATTTTACAGATACTTTGTAACCCACTACTGAAGCCTCACTCCTGGTGAATGAAGCGGCCTGTAACACCACATCAGCTGGTCAATTAGTGACTTTGCTTTGCATTGTTTTTGTTTAAAGACACACACTGGCACACATACACAGGCAGGCAAACTTAGGATAGAGCAACGACACAACTTTTTGTTTTTTAATTGTATAGGGGTTTGACATAAAGTGGTTTTATCAGGTAGTAAAACCATTGTAAGTCGAAACAATTGAAGTCCAGTGACCCCCACCTATTGTTGCTTCTTAACATGGACCCTCTGTCAACCATAATGCAACTCTTGTCCAAAGGAAGGTAGGTATCGAGTGTGTTTCCTCTGTAGGGAACAACCCTGCTGTCTTGTATTTAGAGAGCCAGGCAGCACCTTGGCAGTGAGATTAAACAAAAACATCACCCAAGAGGAGCACAAAAATATGGAAATGATAGCAGTAACTAGTGAAAAGATACTTTTCCAGTAAGAGTGGAGACAAGAAGGCAGAGCATGGCCTTGCTCAGTTTCCTGGGAGGGGTGGGGGAGAGACAATGTTGCTGCTGCTCTGCATATGCATCTGTGATGGCAACCAACGAGTATGCTGTGAGGACACTCTCGGGTGCCATGGAGTTTTAGTGAGGAAGTGATCTCATAAACTTGAGATCCCCTTCCAACCACAGGCTGTGGTGGGAGGAAGCTGGTTCTCCTTTATGCTCCATTCAGAACAAGGTAACTCAGCCTTGACTCTGTACCAGCTCTCCTCATGGGTCCTGTCCCAGTGTGGCTAAGTCACGTCACCTGAGCTCAGAGAGTTTTGTTTGGTTGTTTGGTTGGGTTTGTGGTTGTTCTGTATTGTTTCTGAGACAGAGTCTTGGGTAGTCCAGGATAGCCAAGCATAGCCTAGAACTCACAATCCATGACCTTAAACTTCTAATCCTTCTACCTATACTTCTTAAGCACTGGGATTACAGCTGTGTACCACCAGACTTAGTTTTGCTTGATGCTGGGGACTGAACCAGCATGCTAGGCAGGCATCTACCAACTGAGCTACATTGCCAGCTTTGAGCTCAATGTTGTACTGTAATACAGTTCTTTATGTTCAGACTTTATGACTTTTCCCAGATATCTTCCCACTAAATTCAAAAGCAAATGTCTCTGACTACAGAGGAGTGAGGAGAGAAGATGATCAGGACTCCAGAGGACTAACCTCACAGAGCTTATGATTCAGGAAACCACAAGTGTAGCCAGGCAGCCACAGAGGGCAATAACTCCTGTTGAGGTGCATAGCCTACAGGGCCCACTGCCCCCAAAGCCTATAGGCTCCCCCCCACCCACGCAGCAGGAGTCTGAAGCTCCATCAAGACTCACCGTGGACTTACATTCTCGCCCTTCGCAAACACGCCCAAGTCTTCCCAGTGTAGTTGTAACTGAGGTCTCAACAGGTTCTCCAATTTCTCTAGCTTCCTACCTTTGGCAAACTGATGGAAGTCAAAATTTATCATAGGCGTGTCGCCCGCATGGCAAGAAGCCCAGAGCAACTTCTGAAAAGGGAAAGGGGAGGGTGTGAGCATACAGACAGAAAGGAGGAGTTGGAAGCACGCAGGTGCTCTTCCTCTGGCCACCAGGGTCACCCTCTAGAGTGCATACATTAGCTGCAGCTGGCCCTGACCTCCAAAAGGCCACATAAGACAAAAGCCTAGGCAGAGGGGGGGCAGAAGATACAAAGAGCATCTTGCCTGCATAAGGGCTGGAGGTCCCCTTTGGGCAAAAGAGCCCACAGCAGGGGTGTCTCTCTTGGGGACATCCCACTCTTGTGGGGCTCAGAGGTCACAGGTGAGGGAAGGTTAAATCTGTTCTGCAGCTGGCCCAAGTGCCCAGCCCTCAAGAACAGCAACATGTGGCAGGCTGCGCAGCTCATAATCTAGTTCCTGTTACCCGGGTAACCAGCTACATCTAGACAGGCACCAGTCCTGGCAGGGTGGGCTCAGTAATAGTTGAGACTCCAGAGACGGCTAACAGGTGTGTACAGTGGTGAAAGCCGAGATGGGGGAACTGTTGCCCCATGTGACCAAGGCCCAGCTCAGAAGCCAGAGAGAGTAAAGGTGGAGGACCCTGAGAGAAATATGGAACAGCGATGTGGATGGGTCAGGATCCTCCTCACAGAAGTGAAGCTTCCTTTCCCTACCTTTCCCCTTCCCTAGTCTGGCAAACTTCTATGACCTGCTCACCAAAGAGTAGAAGATAGGCTGCCTGCCCTCCTCAGCTACGTGTCTCAGACCTTACTATATTAGCCAACATCTGTACAGCTCTGAGAACTCAAAAGAACTAGGAGGACCCTGGATCACTCCCCCAGCCAGCCAGAATGTAAATTGACACATTCTGCCACCTTCAAGGAAGTCTATTGGGAAAAAGGTAACTAAAAAAAAGGACTTAGGGGCTTTGAGTGTTACCCTCTGGAGCCAGCACTTTGCCCAGCTGTGGAATTGATAACCTCTGGTTCCCAGGCTGGTCTCTGACTAGTAAGGGATGCTCGGGAATTAGAGCCATAGTCGAGGTCTCCAAGTAGAGTGTGAGTTCTACCTGCTCAGGATCCGTCCTTAACTGGGACATCTCTGTCCTCTGAGTATAAAAGAGACCTTCACTTCACTGCTAGGCATTGCCACCAATGGGGGAGGAGCTGAACATGTCCTTTCTATAGTTCAAGCAGGAACGATTTGGGGGTTTTGTTGAAGAGGGAGAGAGACTGAGATTGATTTTCTTTATTGCCCCCTTTCTCCCCACCTTCCTTAAAATAA
Organism: Mastomys coucha; assembly: GCF_008632895.1. Classification (NCBI taxonomy): domain Eukaryota; kingdom Metazoa; phylum Chordata; class Mammalia; order Rodentia; family Muridae; genus Mastomys; species Mastomys coucha. Next base: position 7,112,726 of record NW_022196911.1, on the reverse strand, counting down.
GTATTCAGTACTGCTGCCAAGAGAAGTGGGAGGAAATATTTCTTGAGCTTGTTACCCATAGCAACAAACTAAACAGGAAAAGCAAGTCTGGCCATGAAAGCTGGCAGCTAGCAAGCTCCTGATCCACGCATGGACCTTTTTTTTTTTCTATGTAATGAGAAATGAGCACTCTAGTTGGATTTGGCTTCCTTCAGCCAGGGGATAGGGGTCAGAGGTTAGGGTGGCAGTAGAAGCCACATAGGTCACATGCCTACCAAGGGGACCTTAAGGTGTCTCCGTAAGAGACTTCTTTCGAACTTCAAACAACCAGAGAGCCCTTTCCCAGTAAGCAGAGGCCAAAGAGCCTGGGCAGAATGGATGGTGCCTGATCCAGTTCACTGAACCTTCTATAGAAGACTGCCAATTCAAGGGTTCTATGGCCAAGAGACCTAAATGGAGTCACTAGCTCCACCTGCTGCTCCCTCATCCCATTGAGATCTACTCTGCTCAGCACTGGGCACCCAGGAATCAAAAGAAGCCTGCCAGGAGCTGGCACATGGCCTCCCCAGCAGCCCAAACACAACCACAAGACTTGAAGGCAATCCAGGCAGAGGAAGCCATACAGGTCTGCTTTGAACCAAGAGGCTCAGAACAGCAACTCTGCCCAAACACTGTGGGTGCTGGCAGCTGGGACCTCTTAGTGTCAGAATAAGCTAGGCTTTCCCTTCTCCTGTTCTGGCCTCGGAAGCAGCTCCTTGGAGAGGTTGTGGGGGCAGTGGAGCATGGCTGAGGTCTCTCTGCCCATGTAGAGCTCAGTGGAGCAGTTGTGAACAGAGATTGAACAAATTCTCTCATACTTCAGCGCATAGAAAGAAAACTTAAAAATATTGAGAGTTCAGGGCACCTAGTGCTGGCTCTGAACACCTGCACAGGGCACTTGCTGTCCTCAGGGTTCACAGGAGCAGGGCTGCCTGAGTCTCAATGCACCGCCTCTGCCCCGCCCCCAGCCATCCCCAGCTGAGCATTACCTTGAAGGCTCTGTTGAGCACCTCCTCACCGCCTCTACTTCCCAGCAGGTTCACAACCACCTGCTTCCCGTATTGCTCCTTCAGAAGCACCATGTGCCTGCAATGGGATCAGGGTGGGCGGTGACTCCATGGTACCCAGGCCAGGCAGCCTGCGCTTCCACCTTAGCACTGAAAGTCTAGGACCAGCCGTGTCTCTGATTCTAAGTGCAGAGGGAGGGAGGAAACCCCCAGTCTCCTGGCTACTGTCTCTGCTCATCTAAAACCCACAGGGTGCAAGTCAGTCCAGGCTGTGTGAACAGAAGGTGCTGGGCAGGAACAGTGTCTACATGTGCTACTTTTAGATGAGGCTATTCGCGCCCTTTTTACAAAGTACCACCGAGAATGTCCCCCATCTTTTGTGAACAGCCATGTGAGTTCAACACATCCCTCTGCAAAGTTAACCCAGAGCCGCCTCTTTGGTGTCTTCCTTTTCTCAATTAAAAACACTGGGGGGATAAGCAGCTACCTCTTCTTCAGAGGCTAACTGCCTCTCGGGTACGAGTTCCAACCCAGTTTAGTATCATAGAATGTGCGGTACATATTTCACCCTCAAAAATTACAGAGAGATGCAAGTTTGCTTAAAAAAAAAGAAAAGGAACTATTTTTCCTTGGGTTTCATATAGCCCAGGCTGGTCTTAGATTCACCCTGTAGCCAAGGATGGCCTTGAGCCCCTGATTTCCCAGCTTCCACTTCTCGAATGCTGAGATCACAGGCATCGGCCACCTTGCCTGGTAAAAGTACTGTAGTAATTTTATGTTTATAAATGTTTCAATGTAGTGATTTTAAAAATAGGAAAACACAATGTAAAAGTCTGTCATGTAAATGAAAGCTAACTGTAATTTTTCTATGTAAGCTTTAAAAATGTAAATATAGAAAAATTTTACGTATAAATATAGCAAAAAGGAATGGAAAGATACCCACTGTGATTAAAAGTGAGTGGAATGTAAAATTTGTTTCTTCTTTCAACACTTTTGTCTTTTCCAAGTTTCTACAATTTATTTTCTGACATTTATGTCATAAATATAATTATCTTTTAAGTTCATAAAGAACTTAAATATTCCCTCCCCCCTTTCTGTTAAGCATCATCACACAGAATAGATTTTGAAGTGAGAGGTTTATCTGAGCTTGCCTGTTGACAAGCTGGGCTAAGTCTGCTAGTTCCACTTCAGTGAGGGTCTTGGCAGCCCAAGGATGGGACAAGAAGAGGTGGACATGACAGTCTACTCTTTGGGATTTCCCAGAGAAGGCGGTCCCTGCCTGAGGTGGAGCACACAGTCCCGTCTCCATTGAGGAAGGATGGCTTGCTGCTTGTGCCTGTCACTGAATGACCCGAGTCGTGCTAGCCACAGACCCAAGCCACGTCCTGCCGTGCAGCCTTTCAGAAATAAGGCCTATCTGGGCCTGGTCTCCCTGTCTGACCCTGACCCTTTCCTTAATAGGATCTAAATCCCAAGGGTGGATGGGAAAGACGATCAGGGTGGCCATCCTTTCCTGCCACTGAAACTGACTCTCCTGAGTGCTCTCATCTTGCAGAATCCAGCTCACCCTCCCTGAGCAGACACTGTGAGGACTAAAGATGAGCAAAAGTGCAAGACCAGGGCTCAGTACCTGGGGTTGGCTCTTCTGTCCTTCCCTTTTGTGAAAAATAAAACAAAAAAATTTTTTTCATGTCCATGACGATTTTGATAACAACATCGGTGTAACAGAGTGTCTGCTGGAAACAAACCCAGCAGAACACTGTCCCCATGTTCAGGGTCAGCCTCTGGTTCAGTCCACTCTTACTGTGTCCTGGGAACATTGGTAAGGTGGTATGGGCCAATGACAATCACGGACTGTGTGTATCACCTGAGCATGTTCTGGGAAGAGGCCCAATAACACAAAAGGTCCACCTTTATAGCCACTGATGAGGGAGACACAGGCAGGCTGTTATGTTACCAGTGTTTGTAGATTTCCAAAAGGACCAGAGCAAATGCAAAACCCAATGAAGCTTCAGGTGAGATGAATAACATACTCAAACGTCAGCTTTGCAAACGTTTGTTAAATTTAGGATTTTAAAAGTTAGGACTCTGATTAAAAACAAGACCTTTTAGAGAAGCTATTGACTACTTCAAGTACAGATTATCAACAGCTCAGCCTAGCAATGGCTCTCCAAAAGCATGATCCAATTGTCTTTTTTTTTTCTTTTAAAATGAAATGTATATGCCAAAGCTTTAATCTAGGATACATAATCAATAATGGGTAAAATCTTAGAGGGACTGGGGAGTTTGCATATCCTTCTACTTTATAGCTTTATATACTTTTTAAAAGGTAATATATTGCTGTGGTGGTTTGAGTAAAAATGCCCTCCATAGGTCCATAGGGAGTGGCACTATTGGGGGGTGTGGCCTTATTGGAGGAAGTGTGTCACTGGGGATGGGCTTTGAGGGCTCAGACGTTCAAGCCATGTCACTGGTTCAAAGCCTCCCTCTGCTGCTCAAGGATCCAGATATAGAACTCTCAGCCTCTTCTCTAGCACCGTATTTGCCTGTGTGCCACCATGTTTCCCACCATGATGATAATGGACTAAACCTCTAAACTGTAAGCCAGGCCCTATGAAATGTTTTCCTTTATAAGAGTTGTTGTGGTCATGGTGACTCTTCACAGTAATTGAACACTGATTCAGACAGCTACTTTTAACCAGAAACAGTGCTGATACCCTGCAATTCAGATTATCCCTTAGCAATCAGTGAATCTTCATTCTAAAAAGAAACTGAGAAAAATAATAACTGAGTGTTACCTACACACTGGTGGATGAATTCTCAAGAAGACTGAGAAAGATCAAAAATACCATTTATGAACCTCTTTCTTTGGGTAAAGGACCAAAGTAAGAGGCAGGTTTGATTCAGGATTGGGATTCCCTTTCCACTGCCCTCCCTGCCTCTGCCTTGCCACCCGAATGGAGGGTAAGGTCTGGGATGGTCCCTGATGGTCCTTACCTTTCAAAAGCAGGAGCGTTGGCCTCTAGGCCTCTATGCAGTCTCAGATGATGGGAGCCAACCTACAGAAAGATAGAACAGGAAGATGATGGTCACGTTCAGTGAGGTAAATGACTTTCTCACTGCCTAGAGCCAGGCTGCACGTGGCACTGCTCGGCCACCTCGGGGGCTCATTCTCTGTAAGGCCGGCACCCTTGACTCTGCTAAGAATGCTTCCACCCTTGCCAGGATTATTGATATCCTCAAGTCTGGCTCTGCAGCATAGGGGTCCCTAACTGCAGCGTGGTCCAGGCCAGCAAAGTTCTTCCACCTCTATTCTTCCTAACACACGCCATTGTGACAAGCTCCAGTGCTGGACAAGGCTGCCTGTCTCTCTGAGACCCAGCATAAAGGCTCTTCTGTTAAATAGGTGGCACCCAAGGACACAGTGGACTGCTCCACAGTGCCCAGAGCTCTCTGCTATAAACATTACCTGGGTCATCCATTGCTGAGTCAAGATGACCCTGGGTATCTGGTCAGGAACAAAGTGAGGAAACTGAGTCCTGGCCTAGGTGATTCTTCTACCTATGGTCACCACAGAAAGACCCACAAACAGTGAAAACCTCCTAGCAAGCCTGCATAACTCGGATTAACGTAGTGGAGACTTCATTGGGACCAGCAGCTCTACAACTTGCATGAGGATCTTCTCTATCTGTGCTCCCTCTACCCTCAGGGAAGATGGACTATAGGTAGAAAGCTGCAGCAATGGCAACAGCCGGCAAGAGAAGCTGCAGTCCAGCCCATATTGTGGAAGACATCAGGCACAACTATCACGGTCCTATCACTGTGGCTAATCCAATGTCAGGGCGAACAATGAAACCACTCTTGGGAACACAACAAAATCAAGGGCACCACCCCCACAAGGGAGATCAGGGGAGGAGATGGGTGGAAAGGATCTGAGTCTAGGCCAGGATGTTTCAAAGTGTGGTCCCTGCATCTCCTGGAGACAAGTTAGAAACGCTACATGTGTCTCATAAGCCTCCAGCTGATTCCTACAAGCATACCCATTGTGGTTTGGCAGTGTGGGTTTTGACTCATTTCCTGCCCCTTGCTAACCCCTTTTGCTCTGGCTGTAAAAGTATGTGAGGGCATATGAGGGAAAGAGCAGCTTGGAGCTGCACCCACATTGCAAAGCTGCAGGGGACTCTGGAGCTTCTGGGCCTCATGGCTTCAGGTCAAAGCCCTCTACTTTTTAAAGCGAACCAGAGCTTTGGGTAGGAATGGAAGAGGACGAGAGCCGTTAGTCTGGATTCCTCAGACCCTGTGCCCTGTCTCTGTCATCTCTGACTCTGTCATCTGCTACTCTTTCCTCCACTCCTGGCCCATTCTAACTCCATACCGTATTGTCTTTTTCTGGCATTATCTACTCCCAATGTAGGTGTGGTGGCAGGCTTGGGAAAGGAGCCACCATCAGTGGAATGAAATCTCCATTGACCCCGGGCCGCTTTTTTACTTTTTAGTTCCCGTTCTTCTCCTCCACCTGAGCTTCCCCTTCTGGCTAAAGGACCAGTGCTCCTCACCTGAGCCCTAAAGCTATTAGTGTCACCCCACAGCTTACACAACTGAAGTTTATAGTCCAAGTCTCACGAACACCTGGAGTCACAGCCCAGGTTCAGTTGGCTCCCAAGAGCCCTGGTAACCCTGAGCTACCCCTCCAGGCTCTGTAGCACCCCCTGCCCTCACTCAGAGGCTGGCCACTTGCTCACTTCAGCAGCTGCCATCAGGGTCTCCCTAGGAACATGTCTGGGCTTTCTGTCTAGTCATGCTTTACTCTGAAGCTCCTCAAGACCACGCTCTAGCTCTAGCATGTGGCCACAGCTCTACTCGTTTGCCAGCTGACCGCAGCGCGGCTCCTCCCAGCTCAGTGTGCTGAGCCCGTGTTGGCAGTGCTGACAAAACCAGACAGATGGTATAAATCTACTCCCTTCTCCACCACACCTCAAAAATAATGCATGCCTCGGATCCCAAACACTAAGCTAGTGCCATTCCCTAGATTTGAACTTTGGGGCCTACAACAATCACTTCCCATTCATCCCCCTGCCAGGGTTGCTTAGCTTGCCTGAGTGGTTCTAATCCCCAAGTCAGTCCAGGCAAAGGGACTCCTTATTTCCACTCACCCTCTGCCACCTGCCCCTCCTGAGGGCCACTGCTCAGATCTAGCTTTCTGCTGCCATAGCTCTATTCACACTGCCGTGTGCCTGTCCCTTGCTCCTTCAAGACAAGGGCTACATCTGATCCCAGATGCCCAGTGTACACAGAAAATGTTCCATCATTGTGCCTAGGACTTCTGACACCCTATTAAGTGAGAGGCAAAGAAGAGAGACAGCCAAAGACACGAAGCCTTGTGTTGCTTGGCTACATGTGAGTCCTTGAAGGTGAGAGAACTCTTACTAGCTTAAGTACACAGAGTCACCCTTCTTCCAACATGGCTTATACTGCTCTCTATTTACTTCTATCATCTGTAATAACAGCTACCATTTTGAGTAGTGTGGGGTCTACACACTATGCTAAATTCTAGTATATATTATGATTTAAAATCTTCTCTATATCCCCACGAGGCAGGTATTAATTCCTCATTATAAAACAGTGAACTAGGACTTAGCAAAGATATATTTTTTTTAAAGGTATGGTTGTTACTAAGAGGAATGCCCAGGTCTCCCTAGCTTCAAAGTTTACACTCTGAACATCTAACAGTCTTGCAACCTTGGTTACTCCAAAGATTGGGTCAAACATGAAGTTTTTCTCTGTTGGGTTCACCAGCCCCACAGCACCCATTATATGACTTAATGTGGCCCTTGGTTTTTGTTTACTTCAACATGGAGGACTTTCCTTTAATTCATTCACCTCAAGAACTCCTGTGCTATAAGCCATCTCTTTTCCCTATGGTGGAACAAACCAAGCACACGAAGAAGCCCCCAATACCACCCATTCCCAAGAACAAGTGATTGAGAGAAGAGATGGACATAGACAAGAGGCTCTTATCTACCCTACATCTTTCCTCCACTCGGTTCCATCACGTGAACTTCAGAGTGAAGGCCAGACTCACGTGTGGCAGACATGTGGTCTGTGCCAGTTACAGAGATGAAGATCCTGAGGCTGCCAAAGGAGTACTCTCTCCCAGAATGATAAATCCACTCCATCCAACATAAGCTCTGTCAGAAAAACCTTGAGTTTTAAGGGCCAAATTTTTACTGAGGCTATTATAAACTGCACAACTATCTGCCTGGGTCAGACAAAATTATTAAATGTAGCTGGGTGCCATGTAGACTAGAGATCTAAGAGTTTGTACTGAGGGCATCATGCCCATGACTCCCTATAGACAAAGTAGCACCCTGGCCTTCTTTGTCTTTCCCAACCTCTCTCCTCATCCCTTACGGAGCTCACATTCCCTAGGACAGCCCCCAAGAAGGCACTGTGCTGCAGTTTAGAACACACACCATTCCCCAGAACATCTTTGCAAGAAGAACAGGCAAAATTGGAAATGGAAAAAGACAAAGGGAAAGTGTAATCAGGATATATTATATGAGGGCAGACTATTGTCAATAAAGGCACAGAGACAACCTGAACTAATGTCTCACTTGATAACTGCTGCTGGATGTAGACTACCATGTAGTGTTGCTGCCCCCATCTCTCTGAGGATGACACAATATCTCTTTGAGGATGTATGGTATTTAGAGTATAAATACAAGCATTAAGTTCAAAAGCCAGCAAATCCCAGAGAAGACTTATGAATGCCAGCCAGCCTTTTAAACCTGTGTTTGAACATAACACTGAGGCTTTGCCCAAGGACAAGGGTTAGGAATCTAAAAGGGTAAAGTAGCTGTCTGGATCCTGCTCTGTGTCATCTGAGGTACATGGCAGAGTCAGGCTTCGTCTACAGCAGTGGAGGAATGACCAACAAGTTGTGCCGTACATTTTAGATGGAGACCAGAACACTGAATCCTAACCATCAGACAAAGATCCTCAGAAGAACAGGAAGCTGCTGGAAGGGACAGAACCATGAAGCCTCCCACTCATGAGAGCTTTGGAAGAAAAGTGAGACTTGCTCTTCAGCATCCCTGAACACCCTGGAGAGACTAGCAGACATGTTCACAACCTCTCTCTCAGAGGTCCAGGAAAAGGGATCCCTTAAAAAGCCGTGAGGGTGAGATAAATTTCAGATACCTTTCAGTGTTCTAAGACTGTCCTGACTGATTTTGGGATTTCTGATAAGTTTTGCATGAATATAACATAGCATCTCGGGTTCTCTTGTATATCGTGTTCATTTGACCTGCATGTCTCTTCATATACAACTCAAGATGTTTCTAAAGCAAAGCAGAAATCTAGAGGAAAACAAGTTTAAAATACCTTCTTCAAACAACCATAAAATGGGCTGTCTCAGGGAATGTAAACCCTGCCACCGATGGACAGGGTTCTGGGTGCAGGCAGTCATGGCAAGATGCTTCAATACTGACTTCTAGGTACAAGTCTAGAGACCAAGATAGGCTGTGGTCTGGGCTGTAGCTGAGAAGAGGGTGACTGCCAGTGGTACAGGTGTCCAGGCAGCAGTGAGACGCTTCCAAGTTCAAGGTGGGGGTGTGGCTCAATGGTAGAGGTCCTGCCCAGCCTGTTGGAAGCCCTGGGTTTGATCACCACTAGAGGCAAAAACAAAACAACAACAACAAAGACTATTCTACACTTGGAATACAAAGCTTGTTTTGTATGCTTTAAGTAGATGGAGATTAGTGTAGAAACGGTTATATCTCAATAGAACTGTTTAAAACACAAAACAACAATAACAAAGTGTCCGGGGAGCTGGGTGTGGTGGCAAAGTCTGTAATCTTAGTACTTGTTGGGCTTGAGGCAGAAAGATTGCTACTAGTTCAAGGCTAGCTTAGGCTCCTCGGTGAGACAAAAATAGCTTAAGAGTAACAAAAGACCTTTGGGAAGCCTCCAGGGGATTTTCTAGCTGTTACAAGTGAACTTAAACTTAAGCCTTTTACCTCTCAGAACAGCTGGGCATCCTCACACACCTAAATGTCAACAAATTCGCCCTCCCACCTCAGAATTCAGGACCAGAATGAGCCGCTCCACCCATCTATCTTACTCTAAGAGCTGACAGAGATGTGGCAGGTACTGTCAGCACGGCATGACATGCTGGCAGCCCCGGTGACAAGTCCAGGCTGGGCTAAGAAGCTGAGCCAAAGACTGGGCAGTGTGAGCTTTGCTGTGCCAATCATTACTGAGAATATGGCTATGGTGCTCTTGGGCTGCTGGCTGACCACGAAACCCTCATTCTATAGAACCATGAACAGAAGTCATAGACTAAAGACCCAGGGAGAAGCTTTTTCCAGTACTTTGGTCCCTCGAGGCAGAACTATATAGAGCATGGAGGAACTTCCAGCTACTCTCCCCAAGTGCACCTTGTCAGAACCCAGTTCAGGGAGCAGCATGCCTTTCAGTGATAACAGCTGTGTCCTTGGACCATGTCCCTGGTCTCTGAACTCGTCTCAGGATGCAGAAGCTGAATCTCTCTGGCACTGCCCAAAGCTGTACTTTGGATGGCAGAAGGTATTTTTAGAAATCACGGGAAAGCTCTGCAATCCTCACGTGACTCCATACAAGCGCCACAGAATGCCAGACTGATGATGCAGTCACCAAGAACCCAGCAGACCCTCCTGAGTCCTCCAGAGGATTTCCAGCTGCTAAATATGTTATCAGTAGGCTCAATTTAGGGTCCCACTTAGGCTAATCTCACCTAAACATTCTCTAGTTCATTTTCTTAATATATCTCTCACTACATAAAGTCAACAGCTAATATATACATGGTCTTTAGGACCAAACTATACCCAATGTGCCTGTTAACACACTCTCTCTCTCTCTCTCTCTCTCTCTCTCTCTCTCTCTCTCTCTCTCTCTCTCTCTTTCTCTCTCTCTCTCTAGTTTGGCTCAACACAATTGGGCTGAAGAAAAACACCATAAACAACGCCATGTAAGAAGCATGTTTAAAGAAACAAACTCCAGCTCCAGAAAGAGACCAGAGGTATACCGACACAGTGGAAAGCCTTCTGTGTAAATTACCTACCTGAAGCCCTGGCTGCTCCCAGAACAGTGGAACGGAGCCTCGGATCTGGACAAAGGACGATACTCCACCATCCATGTAAATCGTCTGCAGTACAGGGAAACAGAGAAACGGACTCCTCAATGAAACTGAATGTCCTGGGCTGTAACGAGATCCGGTGCCTGTGACCCGACACCAGCCTGGAGGGTAGCCGGTGGACTTCGGTGCCCTCTGCTCTCTCACCTAGCTGGGCTGGTGTGGCTCCCTCATTGTTGGCTAGACAGCAGAGCATGCTGGCTATTGCCTGGATTTCTGAGGAAGGGTCTGAACACAGACATGGTGTGTGCAGGAATTCTCACTCCTACAGCACAACGTTATCTACTTCCCTGAAAAGCCTGGCACCCGATTCCCTCTTTAGAACCAGAAGCAAATGTGGTGGCAGTTTAGCTTAGACCTTTGCAGAGGGTTCTATTTTTGCCTGCTCAATAACTAAGGAGCTTTTGGTAAAGGAATGAACCAAATTAATCAGCTCTCCTGAAAGTCCTGTTGATGGCACCTGCCTCTGTTGAATATGACAGGTCAAGTCAAAGCTGGACTTGAACTTGTCTGTAGTCCCGACCCTGTGTTATCAAACATGCCACCACCTAATACATACACGATAGTTTTTACAATATACAGGCCCCTTGTAAAAATAAATGATGCTTAAATTAAGATAATGATAATAATAGCCCCTGCTGATGAGTTTTGTAGTGGCCTACCTGCCTCCAAGGACAGAGGAGCAGATGAGAGTTTAAAGGACACAAAAATGTAGTCCTGAGCAGGCACAGGGATGGCTGAAGTGGTTATCAGATGATGGCCCTTTATCTGTGCAACCCTACCCTGGCCTGGCAGGGCCACCACAGGCACCGCACCGCTGAGAACCCTTTCCATTGCTCACCGGTCTGCTCTCTTACAGGGTGGTTTTCCACACAGGCTAGATCATGCTCAGATCACACATGCATTAGTAATTCTCCAGAGGGAGGGGTCTGGACAATGAGACCCGAGGTTCTCTGGACCCCAGGAACGTCATGAGCCCGGTATCTATGTTGTGGACTGTAATCCTAGCTTTTGTCTCCAAAGGAAAATACACTAGGGCGGGAACATGCTATCTGTCTCCAGGTATTGGCTACTAGCAAATGAGCTCTCTCCAGTGTTCTATTCGCTCCACTGCATGGAGGCCTGCCCTCCTGAGATCAAAGACACAAGATGGACAGTGTCCCTGACAGAGCTAGCTAACATGCTGACATAAAGACAACCATTTGCAATGTCAGAATCTGATCTAAGCTGAGGACTTTCGTGCTTTACTCTGAAGATCTTGGGCTTCAAACACTACTTTGAAGGAGGAGTTCCTGGGACCCTTTCTCCATGAGCAAGAATTCTTTTTTCTTTCTCCTCCGAAAAATCATCTCTGAGTCTCCTACCCCATCACCCAGGGTGTAACCCAGCAACCAACATAGTAGAGTTCCACAGCACCTCTATGTTGGATGAATACTAGTGGGACTGCTTCTTTCTCAGGTGCCATTGTCACAGGGCCCCTGGAGAGGAAGAAGAAAGGTGCAGGAGAGAACAGGGTCCTAGGAGAGGCCCATGAGCCCAGCAGTGTGGTCTAGGTAATTTCGTCCTGATCCCCTTTCCAAGGGTATTAAATGCCACCTGGTACCCAGAGAGTGATGTTAGGTACATTCCCATGGCCTGGAGCAGTCACTTGGGAAACATCACTCCGGAAGGCTGAGCAGGGATGGACATTGGGGCAGGTAGGATAGCTACAGGAACCGGGGTGGGGAGAAGGCAAGGCCAGACAAGATACGGAGGGACGCTAGAACCCTGGAAAGCAAGCAGGAACCCAGTGCT